>NC_068450.1:14457021-14692021 GCF_023373465.1 Oncorhynchus keta | reverse complement strand
TATTCACTTTGTATGTTGTCTACCTCACTTGCTTTGGCAATGTTAACACATGTTTCCCATGCCAATAAAGCCCTTGAATTGAATTGAATTGAGAGAGAGAGAGAGAGGGATAGGGATAGATGGAGAGAGAGAGAGAGAGAGAGAGAGAGAGGGATAGGGATAGATGGAGAGAGAGAGAGAGAGAGGGATAGGGATAGATGGAGAGAGAGAGAGAGAGAGAGAGGGATAGATGGAGAGAGAGAGAGAGAGAGAGAGAGGGATAGATGGAGAGAGAGAGAGAGAGGGATAGGGATAGATGGAGAGAGAGAGAGAGAGGGATAGGGATAGATGGAGAGAGAGAGAGAGAGAGAGAGAGGGATAGGGATAGATGGAGAGAGAGGGAGACAAATGTATAGATTAACAATTCCATACTAACACATCCCCCATGTTTTATTGCATCACAAACACCCCATTCCAATAAAACCACAATGAGAGGGAGGAGGGGTGTAATATCTGGTGCTGGGGGAAATTAAATCTGAAGTTCCTCGCCTCTGCTCGGGCACAAACACACATGCAGACACACACATTCAGTCACACACTCACGCACACACACAGAGACGTTAATCAGCAGCCCAGAGAGAAATCTAAGACCACATCTACACCCAGTGGAGGAAATCTGATACAACCGCTGCCCTCTCTTCTCCATCTCTTCTTCAATCCCTCTCTCTCTTCTCCATCTCTTCCTCAATCCCTCTCTGTCTGTTTCCCTCTCTTCTCCATCTCTTCCTCAATCCCTCTCTCTATTTCCCTCTCTTCTCCATCTCTTCCTCAATCCCTCTCTCTCTTCTCCATCTCTTCCTCAATCCCTCTCTCTCTTCTCCAACTCTTTCTCAATCCCTCTCTCTCTTCTCCAACTCTTTCTCAATCCCTCTCTCTATCTTTCTCTCTCTTCTCCATCTCTTCCTCAATCCCTCTCTTCTCCATCTCTTCCTCAATCTCTCTCTTCTCCATCTCTTCCTCAATCCCCCTCTCTCTCTTCTCCATCTCTTCCTCAATCCCTCTCTCTCTCTTCTCCATCTCTTCCTCAATCCCTCTCTCTCTTCTCCAACTCTTTCTCAATCCCTCTCTCTATCTTTCTCTCTCTTCTCCATCTCTTCCTCAATCCCTCTCTTCTCCATCTCTTCCTCAATCTCTCTCTCTCTTCTCCATCTCTTCCTCAATCCCCCTCTCTCTCTCTTCTCCATCTCTTCCTCAATCCCTCTCTTCTCCATCTCTTCCTCAATCCCTCTCTCTTTCCCTCTCTTCTCCATCTATTCCTCAATCCCTCTCTCTCTCTCTTTCCCTTTCTTCTCCATCTCTCTTTTTCTCTCCATTTCACTTCCTCTCTTATCTTCCTCAATCCCTCTGACTCTCTCTCCATCTCTTTCTCCTGGATAACGATGTGGTTATGATTCCGATATAATGCAATTATTTCAAATGTAAGTAGTGAAACTCATCAGGAGAGAATGATAAGTCCTTATTCAGTCTCCAGGCAAACATCAAAAAACCTCAAGCCTTGAAACGTTTATTTTTTCTGCTATTCTTCCAAACATGTTTCAGTGCCAAAAATAACCCTACTCTTACAGCTCGGAAAATAAATCATACTTTCAAGTAAAGACAAATACATGTTCCACTGGGACTTGCTGAGGTCATAGTGGGCCTTCTCTCTCTCTTCCCTCTCCTCCCGCTCTCCCTCCTTCTCCATCTCCCTCTCCTCCCTCTCTCTCTCTTCCCACTCTTCCTCCTTCTCCATCTCCTCCCTCCCTCTCCCTCCTCCTCTCTCTCTCTCCATCTATCCCCCTCTCTCTCGCTCTTTCTCCCTCCCTCCCTCTCTATCTCCCTACCTCTCCTCCCCCTCTCTCTCTCTGAGACTGGGAGTTTCCCTGAGCTATATAGTCCTACTGTCCACCCTGATCCCAGATCATAGAATAGGAACCAGTAAGCAGACATTCTAGTGTGAATGAGCTCGTAGGGCCTCGTGCCTTTGCCCACATCCTCTGTCTCAACACGCCCCAGACTGAGACCAGCTGTAGAAAGCTGACTTTCTCCTCATGTTGCAATCAGGTTGTCTCTCCAGGGTTGAATAGGTTACTTTCTAAATGTAATCCGTTACAGTTACTAGTTACCTGTCCAAAATTGTAATCAGTAACATAACTTTTGCATTACTCAAACTCAGTAACGTAATCTGATTATTTGCTCCTTAATTAAGAAGCGTTAGAAGACATAAAGCATCCATCAAACACATTTGGTGTGTCATCATAGTGGTCTCTGATTGGTGGTCATCATTTGGTGTGTCATCATAGTGGTCTCTGATTGGTGGTCATCATTTGGTGTGTCATCATAGTGGTATCTGATTGGTGGTCATCATTTGGTGTGTCATCATAATGGTCTCTGATTGGTGGTCATCATTTTTTGTGTCATCATAGTGGTCTCTGATTGGTGGTCATCATTTGGTGTGTCATCATAGTGGTCTCTGATTGGTGGTCATCATAGTGGTCTCTGATTGGTGGTCATCATTTGGTGTGTCATCATAGTGGTCTCTGATTGGTGGTCATCATTTGGTGTGTCATCATAGTGGTCTCTGACTAGCCTACTTCAGCAGTACTGTATCATTTTAATAATTTTAGTCAATAAGATTCTTGCTACGTAAGCTTAACTTTCTGAACATTCGAGACGTGTAGTCCACTTGTCATTCCAATCTCCTTGCATTAGCGTAGCCTCTTCTGTAGCCTGTCAACTATGTGTCTGTCTATCCCTGTTCTCTCCTCTCTGCACAGACCATACAAACGCTCCACACCGCGTGGCCGCGGCCACCCTAATCTGGTGGTCCCAGCGTGCACGACCCACGTGGAGTTCCAGGTCTCCGGTAGCCTCTGGAACTGCCGATCTGCGGCCAACAAGGCAGAGTTCATCTCAGCCTATGCCTCCCTCCAGTCCTCGACTTCTTGGCACTGACGGAAACATGGATCACCACAGATAACACTGCTACTCCTACTGCTCTCTCTTCGTCCGCCCACGTGTTCTCGCACACCCCGAGAGCTTCTGGTCAGCGGGGTGGTGGCACCGGGATCCTCATCTCTCCCAAGTGGTCATTCTCTCTTTCTCCCCTTACCCATCTGTCTATCGCCTCCTTTGAATTTCATGCTGTCACAGTTACCAGCCCTTTCAAGCTTAACATCCTTATCATTTATCGCCCTCCAGGTCCCCTCGGAGAGTTCATCAATGAGCTTGATGCCTTGATAAGCTCCTTTCCTGAGGATGGCTCACCTCTCACAGTTCTGGGCGACTTTAACCTCCCCACGTCTACCTTTGACTCATTCCTCTCTGCCTCCTTCTTTCCACTCCTCTCCTCTTTGACCTCACCCTCTCACCTTCCCCCTACTCACAAGGCAGGCAATACGCTCGACCTCATCTTTACTAGATGCTGTTCTTCCACTAACCTCATTGCAACTCCTCCAAGTCTCCGACCACTACCTTGTATCCTTTTCCCTCTCGCTCTCATCCAACACTTCCCACACTGCCCCTACTCGGATGGTATCGCGCCGTCCCAACCTTCGCTCTCTCTCCCCCGCTACTCTCTCCTCTTCCATCCTATCATCTCTTCCCTCTGCTCAAACCTTCTCCAACCTATCTCCTGATTCTGCCTCCTCAACCCTCCTCTCCTCCCTTTCTGCATCCTTTGACTCTCTATGTCCCCTATCCTCCAGGCCGGCTCGGTCCTCCCCTCCCGCTCCGTGGCTCGACGACTCATTGCGAGCTCACAGAACAGGGCTCCGGGCAGCCGAGCGGAAATGGAGGAAAACTCGCCTCCCTGCGGACCTGGCATCCTTTCACTCCCTCCTCTCTACATTTTCCTCCTCTGTCTCTGCTGCTAAAGCCACTTTCTACCACTCTAAATTCCAAGCATCTGCCTCTAACCCTAGGAAGCTCTTTGCCACCTTCTCCTCCCTCCTGAATCCTCCTCCCCCCCCCCCCTCCCTCTCTGCAGATGACTTCGTCAACCATTTTGAAAAGAAGGTCGACGACATCCGATCCTCGTTTGCTAAGTCAAACGACACCGCTGGTTCTGCTCACACTGCCCTACCCTGTGCTCTGACCTCTTTCTCCCCTCTCTCTCCAGATGAAATCTCGCGTCTTGTGACGGCCGGCCGCCCAACAACCTGCCCGCTTGACCCTATCCCCTCCTCTCTTCTCCAGACCATTTCCGGAGACCTTCTCCCTTACCTCACCTCGCTCATCAACTCATCCCTGACCGCTGGCTACGTCCCTTCCGTCTTCAAGAGAGCGAGAGTTGCACCCCTTCTGAAAAAACCTACACTCGATCCCTCCGATGTCAACAACTACAGACCAGTATCCCTTCTTTCTTTCCTCTCCAAAACTCTTGAACGTGCCGTCCTTGGCCAGCTCTCCCGCTATCTCTCTCAGAATGACCTTCTTGATCCAAATCAGTCAGGTTTCAAGACTAGTCATTCAACTAAGACTGCTCTTCTCTGTATCACGGAGGCGCTCCGCACTGCTAAAGCTAACTCTCTCTCCTCTGCTCTCATCCTTCTAGACCTATCAGCTGCCTTCGATACTGTGAACCATCAGCTCCTCCTCTCCACCCTCTCCGAGTTGGGCATCTCCGGCGCGGCCCACGCTTGGATTGCGTCCTACCTGACAGGTCGCTCCTACCAGGTGGCGTGGCGAGAATCTGTCTCCTCACCACGCGCTCTCACCACTGGTGTCCCCCAGGGCTCTGTTCTAGGCCCTCTCCTATTCTCGCTATACACCAAGTCACTTGGCTCTGTCATAACCTCACATGGTCTCTCCTATCATTGCTATGCAGACGACACACAATTAATCTTCTCCTTTCCCCCTTCTGATGACCAGGTGGCGAATCGCATCTCTGCATGTCTGGCAGACATATCAGTGTGGATGACGGATCACCACCTCAAGCTGAACCTCGGCAAGACGGAGCTGCTCTTCCTCCCGGGAAGGACTGCCCGTTCCATGATCTCGCCATCACGGTTGACAACTCCATTGTGTCCTCCTCCCAGAGCGCTAAGAACCTTGGCGTGATCCTGGACAACACCCTGTCGTTCTCAACTAACATCAAGGCGGTGGCCCGTTCCTGTAGGTTCATGCTCTACAACATCCGCAGAGTACGACCCTGCCTCACACAGGAAGCGGCGCAGGTCCTAATCCAGGCACTTGTCATCTCCCGTCTGGATTACTGCAACTCGCTGTTGGCTGGGCTCCCTGCCTGTGCCATTAAACCCTACAACTCATCCAGAACGCCGCAGCCCGTCTGGTGTTCAACCTTCCCAAGTTCTCTCACGTCACCCCGCTCCTCCGCTCTCTCCACTGGCTTCCAGTTGAAGCTCGCATCCGCTACAAGACCATGGTGCTTGCCTACGGAGCTGTGAGGGGAACAGCACCTCAGTACCTCCAGGCTCTGATCAGGCCCTACACCCAAACAAGGGCACTGCGTTCATCCACCTCTGGCCTGCTCGCCACCCTACCACTGAGGAAGTACAGTTCCCGCTCAGCCCAGTCAAAACTGTTCGCTGCTCTGGCCCCCCAATGGTGGAACAAACTCCCTCACGACGCCAGGACAGCGGAGTCAATCACCACCTTCCGGAGACACCTGAAACCCCACCTCTTTAAGGAATACCTAGGATAGGATAAGTAATCCTTCTCACCCCCCTAAAAGATTTAGATGCATTATTGTAAAGTGGCTGTTCCACTGGATGTCATAAGGTGAATGCACCAATTTGTAAGTCGCTCTGGATAAGAGCGTCTGCTAAATGACTTAAATGTAAAATGTAAATGTGGTGTGTCATCATAGTGGTCTCTGATTGGTGGTCATCATTTGGTGTGTCATCATAGTGGTCTCTGATTGGTGGTCATCATAGTAGTCTCTGATTGGTGTGTCATCATAGTGGTCTCTGATTGGTGGTCATCATTTGGTGTGTCATCATAGTGGTCTCTGATTGGTGGTCATCATAGTGGTCTCTGATTGGTGTGCCATCATAGTGGTCTCTGATTGGTGGTCATCATAGTGGTCTCTGATTGGTGTTCATCATTTGGTGTGTCATCATAGTGGTCTTTGATTGGTGGTCATCATTTGGTGTGTCATCATAGTAGTCTCTGATTGGTGTCATAATAGTGGTCTCTGATTGGTGGTCATCATTTGGTGTGTCATCATAGTGGTCTCTGATTGGTGGTCATCATTTGGTGTGTCATCATAGTGGTCTCTGATTTGTGTGTCATCATAGTGGTCTCTGACTGGTGTGTCATCATAGTGGTCATCATTTGGTGTGTCATTATAGTGGTCTCTGATTGGTGGTCATCATTTGGTGTGTCATCATAGTAGTCTCTGATTGGTGTGTCATCATAGTGGTCTCTGACTTGCTAAAGTGGGACAAACTTAAACTTGCGCCTTTTTGAGAAAACAGAAAGGTGTCATCTTGTTTTGTTTTTTTATGCAATCTGATTACGATATTTTTTATTAGGACACAAATGATGACATTTTTTGTAATCAGATTACATGTAATTTGTTATTCCCCAACCCTGCTCTCCATCTAATCTTCTCTATTCCCTTTCCACCTTCTCCAAACCATTTCCCCAGTCCTCTCTCTCTTTCTACCTCCTCCTCCCCTCGGGACAGTAGTGGAGAAGGTAGAACGTTTTAAGTTCCTCGGCGTACACATCACGGACAAACTGAATTGGTCCACCCACACAGACAGCATCGTGAAGAAGGTGCAGCAGCGCCTCTTCAACCTCAGGAGGCTGGAGAAATTTGGCTTGTCACCAAAAACACACAAACTTTTACAGATGCACAATCAAGAGCATCCTGTCAGGCTGTATCACCGCCTGGTACGGCAACTGCTCCGCCCACAACCGTAAGGCTCTCCAGAGGGTAGTGAGGTCTGCTCCGCCCACAACCATAAGGCTCTCCAGAGGGTAGTGAGGTCTGCTCCGCCCACAACCATAAGGCTCTCCAGAGGGTAGTGAGGTCTGCTCCGCCCACAACCATAAGGCTCTCCAGAGGGTAGTGAGGTCTGCTCCGCCCACAACCATAAGGCTCTCCAGAGGGTAGTGAGGTCTGCTCCGCCCACAACCATAAGGCTCTCCAGAGGGTAGTGAGGTCTGCTCCGCCCACAACCATAAGGCTCTCCAGAGAGTAGTGAGGTCTGCTCCGCCCACAACCATAAGGCTCTCCAGAGGGTAGTGAGGTCTGCTCCACCCACAACCATAAGGCTCTCCAGAGGGTAGTGAGGTCTGCTCCGCCCACAACCATAAGGCTCTCCAGAGGGTAGTGAGGTCTGCTCCACCCACAACCATAAGGCTCTCCAGAGGGTAGTGAGGTCTGCTCCGCCCACAACCATAAGGCTCTCCAGAGGGTAGTGAGGTCTGCTCCGCCCACAACCATAAGGCTCTCCAGAGGGTAGTGAGGTCTGCTCCGCCCACAACCATAAGGCTCTCCAGAGGGTAGTGAGGTCTGCTCCGCCCACAACCATAAGGCTCTCCAGAGGGTAGTGAGGTCTGCTCCGCCCACAACCATAAGGCTCTCCAGAGAGTAGTGAGGTCTGCTCCGCCCACAACCATAAGGCTCTCCAGAGGGTAGTGAGGTCTGCTCCACCCACAACCATAAGGCTCTCCAGAGGGTAGTGAGGTCTGCTCCGCCCACAACCATAAGGCTCTCCAGAGGGTAGTGAGGTCTGCTCCGCCCACAACCATAAGGCTCCCAGAGGGTAGTGAGGTCTGCTCCACCCACAACCATAAGGCTCCCAGAGGGTAGTGAGGTCTGCTCCACCCACAACCATAAGGCTCTCCAGAGGGTAGTGAGGTCTGCTCCACCCACAACCATAAGGCTCTCCAGAGGGTAGTGAGGTCTGCTCCACCCACAACCATAAGGCTCTCCAGAGGGTAGTGAGGTCTGCTCCACCCACAACCAGAGGGTAAGGCTCTCCAGAGGGTAGTGAGGTCTGCTCCACCCACAACCATAAGGCTCTCCAGAGGGTAGTGAGGTCTGCTCCACCCACAACCATAAGGCTCTCCAGAGGGTAGTGAGGTCTGCTCCGCCCACAACCATAAGGCTCTCCAGAGGGTAGTGAGGTCTGCTCCGCCCACAACCATAAGGCTCTCCAGAGGGTAGTGAGGTCTGCTCCGCCCCACAACCATAAGGCTCTCCAGAGGGTAGTGAGGTCTGCTCCGCCCACAACCATAAGGCTCTCCAGAGGGTAGTGAGGTCTGCTCCGCCCAACCATACTCTCCAGAGGGTAGTGAGGTCTGCTCCGCCCACAACCATAAGGCTCTCCAGAGGGTAGTGAGGTCTGCTCCGCCCACAACCATAAGGCTCTCCAGAGGGTAGTGAGGTCTGCTCCGCCCACAACCATAAGGCTCTCCAGAGGGTAGTGAGGTCTGCTCCGCCCACAACCATAAGGCTCTCCAGAGGGTAGTGAGGTCTGCTCCACCCACAACCATAAGGCTCTCCAGAGGGTAGTGAGGTCTGCTCCGCCCACAACCATAAGGCTCTCCAGAGGGTAGTGAGGTCTGCTCCGCCCACAACCATAAGGCTCCCAGAGGGTAGTGAGGTCTGCTCCACCCACAACCATAAGGCTCCCAGAGGGTAGTGAGGTCTGCTCCACCCACAACCATAAGGCTCCCAGAGGGTAGTGAGGTCTGCCATAAGGCTCTCCAGAGGGTAGTGAGGTCCACAACCATAAGGCTCTCCAGAGGGTAGTGAGGTCTGCTCCACCCACAACCATAAGGCTCCCAGAGGGTAGTGAGGTCTGCTCCACCCACAACCATAAGGCTCTCCAGAGGGTAGTGAGGTCTGCTCCACCCACAACCATAAGGCTCTCCAGAGGGTAGTGAGGTCTGCTCCACCCACAACCATAAGGCTCTCCAGAGGGTAGTGAGGTCTGCTCCACCCACAACCATAAGGCTCTCCAGAGGGTAGTGAGGTCTGCTCCACCCACAACCATAAGGCTCTCCAGAGGGTAGTGAGGTCTGCTCCACCCACAACCATAAGGCTCTCCAGAGGGTAGTGAGGTCTGCTCCACCCACAACCATAAGGCTCTCCAGAGGGTAGTGAGGTCTGCTCCGCCCACAACCATAAGGCTCTCCAGAGGGTAGTGAGGTCTGCTCCGCCCACAACCATAAGGCTCTCCAGAGGGTAGTGGGGTCTGCTCCACCCACAACCATAAGGCTCCCAGAGGGTAGTGAGATCTGCTCCACCCACAACCATAAGGCTCTCCAGAGGGTAGTGAGGTCTGCTCCACCCACAACCATAAGGCTCCCAGAGGATAGTGAGGTCTGCACAACACATCACCGGGGGCCATCAGACTGTTAAACAGCCATGACTAACATTGAGTAGGTAGTTGTGAAATTGTTAGATTACTTGTTAGATATAACTACATGGTCAGAACTAGAAGCACAAGCATTTCGCTACACTCGCATTAACATCTGCTTACCATGTGTACGTGACAAATACAATTTGATTTGATTTCTCCCTTTTTTCCCAACCCTCTACACCTTCTGTCCATCTTCTAGTCCTTTCCTTCTCTCCCTGTCCTTTCCTTCTCTCCCTTTCCTTTCCTTCTCTCCCTTTCCGTTCCTTCTCTCCCTGTCCTTTCCTTCTCTCCCTTTCCTTTCCTTCTCTCCCTTTCCTTTCCTTCTCTCCCTGTCCTTTCCTTCTCTCCCTTTCCTTTCCTTCTCTCCCTTTCCTTTCCTTCTCTCCCTGTCCTTTCCTTCTCTCCCTTTCCTTTCCTTCTCTCCCTGTCCTTTCATTCTCTCCCTTTCCTTTCCTTCTCTCCCTGTCCTTTCCTCCTCTCTCCTCCTCCTCTTCCCTCGATCAAGACCATTACACCAGTCCTCTCTCCTTATGCTACAGCTGAAAGCAGCTCATGTTCAAACACCCCTAGGACATCCTCCTTTAAACCACACACTGCCCCTCTCTCTCTCTCTCACTCCTAGAACATCCTCCTTTAAACCACACACACTGCCCCTCTCTCTCTCTCTCTCTCTCTCTCTCACTCCTAGGACATCTTACTTGAAACCACACACACTCCCCCTCTCTATCTCTCACTCCTAGAACATCCTCCTTTAAACCACACACTCCCCCCTCTCTCTCTCTGTCCTAGAACATCCTCCTTTAAACCACACACTCCCCCTCTCTCTCTCTCTCTCTCACTCCTAGGACATCTTCCTGTAAACCACACTCTCTCTCTCTCACTCCTAGGACATCTTCCTGTAAACCACACTCTCTCTCTCTCACTCCTAGGACATCTTACTTGAAACCACACACACTCCCTCTCTATCTCTCACTCCTAGGACATCTTCCTGTAAACCACACACTCCCCTCTCTCTCTCTCACTCCTAGGACATCTTACTTCAAACCACACACTCCCCCTCTCTCTCTCACTCCTAGGACATCTTCCTGTAAACCACATACTCTCCCTCTCTCTCTCTCACTCCTAGGACATCTTACATTAAACCACACACACTCCCCCCCTCTCTCTCTCCCTCTCACTCCTAGGACATCTTCCTGTAAACCACACACACTCCCCCTCTTTCTCTCTCTCTCTCACTCCTAGGATATCTTCCTGTAAACCACACACACTCCCCCTCTCACTCCTAGGACATCTTCCTGTAAACCACACACACTCCTCCTCTCTCTCTCTCACTCCTAGGACATCTTCCTGTAAACCACACACACTCCTCCTCTCTCTCTCACACTCCTAGGACATCTTCCTGTAAACCACACACACTCCTCCTCTCTCACTCTCACTCCTAGGACATCTTCATGTAAACCACACTCTCTCTCTCACTCCTCGGACATCTTCCTGTAAACCACACACTCTCCCTCTCTCTCTCACCCCTAGGACATCTTACTTTAAACCACACACACCCCCCCCCTCTCTCTCCCTCTCACTCCTAGGATATCTTCCTGTAAACCACACACACTCCCCCCTCTCTCTCCCTCTCACTCCTAGGATATCTTCCTGTAAACCACACACACTCCTCCTCTCTCTCTCACTCCTAGGACATCTTCCTGTAAACCACACACACTCCTCCTCTCTCTCTCTCACTCCTAGGACATCTTACTTGAAACCACACACACTCCCCCTCTCTATCTCTCTCTCTCACTCCTAGGACATCTTATTTCAAACCACACACACTCCCCCTCTCTCTCTCTCCCTCTCACTCCTAGGACATCTTCCTGTAAACCACATACTCTCCCTCTCTCTCTCACTCCTAGGACATCTTACTTTAAACCACACACACTCCCCCCCTCTCTCTCTCCCTCTCACTCCTAGGACATCTTCCTGTAAACCACACACACTCCCCCTCTCTCTCTCACTCCTAGGATATCTTCCTGTAAACCACACACACTCCCCCGCTCACTCCTAGGACATCTTCCTGTAAACCACACACACTCCTCCTCTCTCTCTCTCTCTCACTCCAAGGACATCTTCCTGTAAACCACACACACTCCTCCTCTCTCTCTCTCACTCCTAGGACATCTTCCTGTAAACCACACACACTCCTCCTCTCTCACTCTCACTCCTAGGACATCTTCATGTAAACCACACTCTCTCTCTCTCACTCCTCGGACATCTTCCTGTAAACCACACACTCTCCCTCTCTCTCTCTCTCACTCCTAGGACATCTTACTTTAAACCACACACACCCCCCCTCTCTCTCTCTCCCTCTCACTCCTAGGATATCTTCCTGTAAACCACACACACTCCCCCTCTCACTCCTAGGACATCTTCCTGTAAACCACACACACTCCTCCTCTCTCTCTCTCTCACTCCTAGGACATCTTCCTGTAAACCACACACACTCCCCCTCTCACTCCTAGGACATCTTCCTGTAAACCACACACACTCCCCCTCTCTCTCTCACTCCTAGGACATCTTCCTGTAAACCACACACACTCCTCCTCTCTCTCTCTCTCTCTCTCACTCCTAGGACATCTTCCTGTAAACCACACACACTCCTCCTCTCTCTCGCTCACTCCTCGGACATCTTCCTGTAAACCACACTCTCTCTCTCTCTCACACTCCTAGGACATCTTACTTTAAACCACACACACTCCCCCTCTCTATCTCTCACTCCTAGAACATCCTCCTTTAAACCACACACTCCCCTCTCTCTCTCTCACTCCTAGGACATCTTCCTGTAACCCCCCCCTCTCTCTCTCTCTCTCACACTCCTAGGATATCTTCCTGTAAACCACACTCTCCCTCTCTCACTCCTAGGACATCTTCCTGTAAACCACACACTCCCCCTCTCTCTCTCTCTCACTCCTAGGATATCTTCCTGTAAACCACACACACTCCTCCTCTCTCTCTCTCACTCCTAGGACATCTTCCTGTAAACCACACTCTCTCTCTCTCTCACACTCCTAGGACATCTTCCTGTAAACCACACACTCTCTCTCTCACTCCTAGGACATCTTCCTGTAAACCACACACTCTCTCTCTCTCACTCCTAGGACATCTTCCTGTAAACCACACACACTCCCCCTCTCTCACTCCTAGGATATCTTCCTGTAAACCACACACACTCCCCCTCTCACTCATAGGACATCTTCCTGTAAACCACACACACTCCTCCTCTCTCTCTCTCACTCCTAGGACATCTTCCTGTAAACCACACTCTCTCTCTCTCACACTCCTAGGACATCTTCCTGTAAACCACACACTCTCTCTCACTCCTAGGACATCTTCCTGTAAACCACACACTCTCTCTCTCTCTCTCTCTCACTCCTAGGACATCTTCCTGTAAACCACACACTCTCTCTCTCTCCTGGGACATCCTCCTGTAAACATACAGTGAGATGAGAAGGGCTGTCTGGTAAAATATTAATAGTCTGTTAATTGTTTGTTTATGGACTGGGTTGTGTTAATAGTCACAATAGTCCTGTTTATTACCATTCCACCACAGCCCTGTGAGCCCTGGCCACATAGTGTCGGGTTACACCTCCACAACTGGCTGATAAACCAGGACCAATGTCCCAAATGGCTCCCTGTTCACCATATAGTGCACTACTTTTGACCAGGGCCCGGACCAGGACATCTTCCTGTAAACCACACACACTCCTCCTCTCTCTCTCTCACTCCTAGGACATCTTCCTGTAAACCACACACACTCCTCCTCTCTCACTCTCACTCCTAGGACATCTTCATGTAAACCACACTCTCTCTCTCTCACTCCTCGGACATCTTCCTGTAAACCACACACTCTCCCTCTCTCTCTCTCACTCCTAGGACATCTTACTTTAAACCACACACACACTCCCCCTCTCACTCATAGGACATCTTCCTGTAAACCACACACTCTCTCTCACTCCTAGGACATCTTCCTGTAAACCACACACTCTCTCTCTCTCACTCCTAGGACATCTTCCTGTAAACCACACACTATCTCTCTCTCTCTCTCTCTCACTCCTAGGACATCTTCCTGTAAACCACACACTCTCTCTCTCTCACACTCCTAGGACATCTTCCTGTAAACCACACACTCTCTCTCACTCCTAGGACATCTTCCTGTAAACCACACACTCTCTCTCTCTCACTCCTAGGACATCTTCCTGTAAACCACACTCTCTCTCTCTCACTCCTAGGACATCTTCCTGTAAACCACACACTCTCTCTCTCTCCTGGGACATCCTCCTGTAAACATACAGTGAGATGAGAAGGGCTGTCTGGTAAAATATTAATAGTCTGTTAATTGTTTGTTTATGGACTGGGTTGTGTTAATAGTCACAATAGTCCTGTTTATTACCATTCCACCACAGCCCTGTGAGCCCTGGCCACATAGTGTCGGGTTACACCTCCACAACTGGCTGATAAACCAGGACCAATGTCCCAAATGGCTCCCTGTTCACCATATAGTGCACTACTTTTGACCAGGGCCCATTAGTGCACTATATAGTGAATAGGCTGCTATTTCTGACACAGCCAATATGTTGTGGAATTCAGAGTGTAGATGTTAATGTTAGTATTGTTTTATGTGCTGCTGCTTTGGTTTAGAATTGTTATTTTTTGTGCCCCAAGTCAAGTGGCCCAAAGGTTGACCACGTTGTCTCGTGAGATTTACTATCCTAAACATTCCCCTAATCAATTATGTTGTGGAACATTCTGTTAGCACAACGCCTACAATAGCCCAACCGCACAGGAAATCTCACAGGAATGTGACTTGTGACAATCTTACATAACAATCGTTTTACTGCAACAACAACAAAAATGAATATACAACTGCTGTACATTGAAATGGAACATATAAACTCATGAGACCATGTTGCAAACTAACACATAAGCAGTCAGAACTACAGAACTACTCCTTGGATATACATGTGGACTGTTTCTACTGTATGTTGTACTCTGGTGTGCATTGGGGAGAAATATACATCCGGTAGGAATGTAAACGAAGAGGGATATTTGTGACTATGATGTCACAAGTCTTGTCTCTACTCCCCAGTACTTCTACTACAGTGGAAATATATTCATGTACGAATGGCTGGAAGATTACAAACACACACAAATCAAATGGAATCTAAAAGTTCAAACGTAGTCGTCAACACGTGTATTTTTGATGATTTCAAATGTAGGAGACGCCAGTCCTTTGAAAGTCTTTTAAAGTCAAACCACAAGGGCAATGTTGCAAATAATATATTCGCCAGTCCTACGTCATTCATGAGGAGACAAATAGTTGTTAAGAGAGTTGGTTATAGAGCAGGAACTGAGAATGTGTGTGTGTATGAGTGTGTGTGTATGAGTGTGTGACAGTGTGTGTGTGTGTGACAGTGTGTGTGTGTACTTAACATGGCCGCCGTGCAGGATGTTACTCAGACAGATCTGGGCTTTTTACAGTCGGGTCTTTCGGATATCCAATCCAATGAACTAAAATAGACTAGTGGCGGTCAGTCAGAGTCATGTCACTCCTCCTCGCTGTGGCGTTCAGTCAGAGTCATGTCACTCCTCCTCGCTGTGGCGTTCAGTCAGAGTCATGTCACTCCTCCTCGCTGTGGAGAGATGTACTAAAACATTTCACTAACAGGATGTTTTTCATTTTTTATACAACCAGATAGTCTAGATGGACTGTTTTTTAAACCCACAGGAATCAGAGATTCAATGTGACATAGGTTCTGGTTTAGGCGGGTCTGTGGCTGCGTCCCAAATTAGACCATATTCACTGTATAGTGCACTAGTTTAACCAGAGGCCTGGTCAAAAGTAGTGCACTATAAAGGGCTCCATTTGGGACAACGCCTTGTAGACAAAGTGGCTGTTGAACTAGACTATTTCGGCCCTGTTCCAATCTCCATACAACTTAAGAGTACACGCTTCATACTAAGTGTCGTACTAGTGTGGACATTGGAACGCAGCTTAGGGGTTGAGCCAGCCCTTAAACCATATTCTTATCCGGTTTCATCAACATGTGAAGACTTCAACATAGAACATTGAGGGAAAGACAGATTGTAGAGGCATGTTCATGAATAATACATTAAGAAAGTTGTGAGATCAAAAAAGACGGTTTTGATTATAAGGAGTTCTTCATTTCGCATTCCTCTGCACATGATAATTTCCGTCTTTTCATGATGATATAAGATTGTTCCAGCATGTAGGACTAATGTGGTTGGTATCAATGTGGCGACTGTTTGTCTAACCCAGTCCGACATCACTGCCAGCTGGTCTTCATTTGCCTCTTGTTGCAGTAACAGGGCAGTCCACTAGATGGCGGTAGTTGAACACTGAACTTCTCTACTAACTTGTTGGTAATCATGTTTGCTGTGGGCTCTTTTTGTGCTGAGATATAAAAACTACAAGACCCATAAGCAGATGATCACTGGGGCCTATTCAGGATGCAACTTTTTTTCCCCCAGGAAGAGATAGAAATGTATTGTGTTTCTCAAGTAGAATTAGGGAATTGTGTTTGGCTTGGTTTCCTTCCTCCTGCAACATCGTGAACATATAACCTGAATAGAACACACCTTTTGGAATAGTGAGGTACGGTATTTATTTGGTAAGTAGACATATGAACTCAGATAGGATAAAGTATTGATGAAGCTCAATACTTCAATAGATGGTAACACCTTACCTGAGGGAGAAATATATGTTTTTTTATGGAAAATTGAGTCAGAAATTGGCACCCCATTCCCTATATAGTGCACTAGTTTTGACCAGAGCCCTATGGGTCCTACTCAAATGTAGTGCACTAAAAGGGTTGGATGTCATTTTGGATACAACCTGTATGTGTTTCCCTGTGACTTATAGAATACTTAAGATACAAATCACATGATGCCAAATAGAGACCCAGTGATGTGGAATATAGATAGTTATAGATAGTTTCATTTGTTAGAATTTTAAAGAAGTATGATTTGTTTTGATAGAATATGCAATGTATAATGCATTTCATATTTACAGATATTGTGTTATATATGAATGTCTGAAGAGTATGAATGATGTGTTATTCAGAAGAATTATGACTTATTTTGACAGTGTTAAACATATTACTACATTTACTGAAACTATGAAAGAGTATATAACAGTTAACTGAAAAGAGAGAAAACCAACAGTCTGAAATGTACATTCAGGATCAAACCCTAGCTTGAGATCAGGGGTTGTAATGTAATCAACCCTGGGGAGACCGACTGACCCCTCTCATTGAAGCCATGAAGTTCAAGGCCGACTGCGGTACTGAAGGCTGTTGTTTCCAGAAAGCAGGATCTCCCATAATAGTGAATGGGAAAATGGCAATCTTCGTTGTCAATATTAGAGAAAAAACTAAAAAAAACTAGCATTCAAACACAACCATGTTACCAATAATTGCTTATATTAGAACAGATGTATGTCCTTGAACTGATTATATATAAAAAAAAATACAATTGTACAAAGAAGTTATAAGGATAATTGAGTTGCTATTGTAGCCTGCAGTACCCTGGTCGGCCTTCGGTTGCAGGCAGCTCTGACCTATAGCCTGCAACGTCCCTTCCCGGAGTAGCTCAAACTGTGCATGTTATGTCGACATACATATCCCCAATGAGACGGCACTTTAGCAAGCTAAAACCGACTTCCTAACCTTCAAATGCGACATTGAGTCTTCACATAGGAATTAATGGTGGGACATCATTGACGGCTTTGCCCATTCATGTACAGACAATGGTTGGTCCTCTAGTAAGGTTTTTGTGATATATTGAACCAGGGCTGGCCCTAGCGTTTTGGGGCCCCACACCATGCGGGTAAAACATTTTATTGGGCCCCCTCTTGACGGCACAGATAAAGCAAATGTAAGTTTTAAAGTACATTTCCTGAAATTCACATTCGCATTTAGCTATGGGGCAGAAAATGTTGTGGTTTTAAATCACATTTTATCAAATTCTACACATTTTTCTTCAAATGGGACAGCCAGAAGATCTTGCAGATTTAAAGCACATTTCCAACAATTCTACAAATACTGCCAGGGGGTGGAGAGAAATGATCAAGTTTTAAAGCAAATTTCCTACAATTCTACACATTTTGCCATGACTTATGATATCTGAGTGAGAGTGACTGACAACATCAATAGAGGTCCCCTGGAGGTCAGGGTACATGCGTGCCTGGTCATTAGTTGGCCATGATTACTATAAGGCGTAGACAGCTGGCTAACTTACCAATCTAAATAAATGTTTGCTAACAAGGGCTAATTCAGAGACTGACACTGCTGATTCACTAACAAAAACTGCTGATTCACTAACAAAAACTGCTGATTCACTAACAGAAACTGCTGATTCACTAACAAATTAAAACATTTCACCTTGTGTATTTTACTTTAACTCTCAACATTAAGTTGAGACCCCGACTGAGTCCCCCCGCCCAAAAAAAAAAAGTACCTTGTGCCTAGGGCCTGCCCTGGGTTGAACCACTAGCAGGAAGTTTTGTGATAGGATGACCCTCTAACAAGGTGCATTGTGATAGGATGACCCTCTAACAAGGTGCATTGTGATAGGATGACCCTCTAACAAGGTGCATTGTGATAGGATGACCCTCTAACAAGGTGCATTGTGATAGGATGACCCTCTAACAAGGTGCATTGTGATAGGATGACCCTCTAACAAGGTGCATTGTGAAAGGATGACCCTCTAGCAAGGTGCATTGTGATGGGATGACCCTCTAGCAAGGTGCATTGTGATGGGATGACCCTCTAGCAAGGTGCATTGTGATGGGATGACCCTCTAGCAAGGTGCATTGTGAAAGAGGATTGGCTGAACTATGCCTGTGAGTATCTTGGGCACGTGAACGCTGACGATCTCAGAGATCATCTCTGGATAGCTGACTCTGGTGGGCAGAGACTGGGCCTGGATAAACAGATCATAGGTGAACTGGTGCAGCTTCCTCACAATCTGAGAGTGAGAGAGAGAGAGTGAGAGAGGGGGGGAGAGAGAGTGAGAGAGAGAGTGAGAGAGGGGGGAGAGAGAGTGAGAGAGAGGGAGAGAGGGGGAGAGAGAGTGAGAGAGGGGGAGAGAGAGGGAGAGAGGGGGGAGAGAGGGAGAGAGGGGGAGAGAGAGGGAGAGAGGGGGAGAGAGAGTGAGAGAGGGGGAGAGAGAGGGAGAGAGGGGGGGAGAGAGAGGGAGTCAATTGTCAGTAACACCAAAGCAGGGGGGGGGGGGGTTGAACAAGTCAGGGGTTAGTGGTTAGGGATAGAAGCAGGGCCGGCCCTGGGTATAGACGACATAAGCTGTTGCTTAGGGCCCCTGGCCACTACGGCCCCCAACCTCCCAAAATACTTTAGGAACTGAGTTGGGGTCTAAACTTACTGTTGAGAGTTATAACAGTAGAACACCAAGAGCTGTTGCTGGAACGTGCTGACCGGAAAACAGAACAAACCAAAGTTGTTCTCTTGTTTGACCTGGTCGCGGGTCGCGAAGGAACAAGGATGCGTCATATCAGGGTGTCTAGCTATAAGTTCAACCTGATCAATCAAACGGATGGGTGTAAGCAATTATGGTTATTCCAAATGCCCTCAACTAGGTGCCTTCGCTAGACAGACATAGAGAGGAGGGAGGAGGTAAGTGAGAAAGGATGAAAGTGAGAGGAGGTAGAAAAGAATGGAAGACAGACAGAGAGACAGACGAAGAGAGAGAAACAGAGAGAGAGAAAGACAGCAGTGTAAATGTACTTAGACTAGAGTATTTCAACACCTCTTCTCCTCCAACTTGTTAGGCAATCATATGTACCTACAGGGGAAGGTGGCCAGCCACACAGGAGGGTGATTTTTACTAAGGAGGAGGAGGCCGTGCTGACCAAGACGCATGCTAGCCATTTCGGAGCACATGATTGTCAAAATCAACCTACGCTTCTTCTGACAGGGAATTGTCTAGGAGGTGGACAGAAGGGAAATAACCTTTTATTTATCAATCACATTCTATTATATCTGAAATTATTAGGATTTCAATGAATATCATATCAGAGAGCACACAATGTTTCAATTTGTCACGTTGTGCCTAAAGGTCAGTACCCTGTCTAGCCTGCCAGAAGTTTGAGAGGGCGAAGACTGTGGAGCCGGAGTTGAAGCGCATCAAAGTTGTTTCATCATGGCACATGATCGGTGAGTGTCCCAATTCAAATTTCGGCCCGATAAGTTGTTTTGTAATGGTTGCTTTATTTGACCACAACAGTATTATAGAATGTGTGTGTGTGTGTGTGTGTGTCAGTAGCCTTACAAATATGAACATATGCATACTGTATGACACAGGTACGGATAAGAATAGAGTAATCTTCTCTCTAACACTTTAAATGTTAGAGGTGACCCTCATTGGACCTTTCACGAAATCCAGGAATGGCAACAGCTGCTGTCGAACGGCGACCCATCACTTTACCAAGTAGGTGGAGGCAATACCCATTAAGCTCAGTACAGGAAGAGAATGTGGAGGCAATACCCATTAAGCTCAGTACAGGAAGAGAATGTGGAGGCAATACCCATTAAGCTCAGTACAGGAAGAGAATGTGGAGGCAATACCCATTAAGCTCAGTACAGGAAGAGCATGTGGAGGCAATACCCATTAAGCTCAGTACAGGAAGAGAATGTGGAGGCAATACCCATTAAGCTCAGTACAGGAAGAGAATGTGGAGGCAATACCCATTAAGCTCAGTACAGGAAGAGAATGTGGAGGCAATACCCATTAAGCTCAGTACAGGAAGAGAATGTGGAGGCAATACCCATTAAGCTCAGTACAGGAAGAGCAGGTGGAGGCAATACCCATTAAGCTCAGTACAGGAAGAGAATGTGGAGGCAATACCCATTAAGCTCAGTACAGGAAGAGAATGTGGAGGCAATACCCATTAAGCTCAGTACAGGAAGAGAATGTGGAGGCAATACCCATTAAGCTCAGTACAGGAAGAGAATGTGGAGGCAATACCCATTAAGCTCAGTACAGGAAGAGAATGTGGAGGCAATACCCATTAAGCTCAGTACAGGAAGAGCATGTGGAGGCAATACCCATTAAGCTCAGTACAGGAAGAGCATGTGGAGGCAATACCCATTAAGCTCAGTACAGGAAGAGCATGTGGAGGCAATACCCATTAAGCTCAGTACAGGAAGAGAATGTGGAGGCAATACCCATTAAGCTCAGTACAGGAAGAGCATGTGGAGGCAATACCCATTAAGCTCAGTACAGGAAGAGAATGTGGAGGCAATACCCATTAAGCTCAGTACAGGAAGAGCATGTGGAGGCAATACCCATTAAGCTCAGTACAGGAAGAGAATGTGGAGGCAATACCCATTAAGCTCAGTACAGGAAGAGAATGTGGAGGCAATACCCATTAAGCTCAGTACAGGAAGAGCATGTGGAGGCAATACCCATTAAGCTCAGTACAGGAAGAGAATGTGGAGGCAATACCCATTAAGCTCAGTACAGGAAGAGAATGTGGAGGCAATACCCATTAAGCTCAGTACAGGAAGAGAATGTGGAGGCAATACCCATTAAGCTCAGTACAGGAAGAGAATGTGGAGGCAATACCCATTAAGCTCAGTACAGGAAGAGAATGTGGAGGCAATACCCATTAAGCTCAGTACAGGAAGAGCATGTGGAGGCAATACCCATTAAGCTCAGTACAGGAAGAGCATGTGGAGGCAATACCCATTAAGCTCAGTACAGGAAGAGAATGTGGAGGCAATACCCATTAAGCTCAGTACAGGAAGAGCATGTGGAGGCAATACCCATTAAGCTCAGTACAGGAAGAGAATGTGGAGGCAATACCCATTAAGCTCAGTACAGGAAGAGCATGTGGAGGCAATACCCATTAAGCTCAGTACAGGAAGAGAATGTGGAGGCAATACCCATTAAGCTCAGTACAGGAAGAGAATGTGGAGGCAATACCCATTAAGCTCAGTACAGGAAGAGAATGTGGAGGCAATACCCATTAAGCTCAGTACAGGAAGAGAATGTGGAGGCAATACCCATTAAGCTCAGTACAGGAAGAGAATGTGGAGGCAATACCCATTAAGCTCAGTACAGGAAGAGAATGTGGAGGCAATACCCATTAAGCTCAGTACAGGAAGAGAATGTGAAGGCAATACCCATTAAACTCAGTACAGGAAGAGAATGTGAAGGCAATACCCATTAAGCTCAGTACAGGAAGAGAATGTGAAGGCAATACCCATTAAGCTCAGTACAGGAAGAGAATGTGAAGGCAATACCCATTAAGCTCAGTACAGGAAGAGAATGTGGAGGCAATACCCATTAAGCTCAGTACAGGAAGAGAATGTGAAGGCAATACCCATTAAGCTCAGTACAGGAAGAGAATGTGGAGGCAATACCCATTAAGCTCAGTACAGGAAGAGAATGTGAAGGCAATACCCATTAAGCTCAGTACAGGAAGAGAATGTGGAGGCAATACCCATTAAGCTCAGTACAGGAAGAGAATGTGAAGGCAATACCCATTAAGCTCAGTACAGGAAGAGAATGTGGAGGCAATACCCATTAAGCTCAGTACAGGAAGAGAATGTGGAGGCAATACCCATTAAGCTCAGTACAGGAAGAGAATGTGAAGGCAATACCCATTAAGCTCAGTACAGGAAGAGAATGTGGAGGCAATACCCATTAAGCTCAGTACAGGAAGAGCATGTGAAGGCAATACCCATTAAGCTCAGTACAGGAAGAGAATGTGGAGGCAATACCCATTAAGCTCAGTACAGGAAGAGAATGTGGAGGCAATACCCATTAAGCTCAGTACAGGAAGAGAATGTGGAGGCAATACCCATTAAGCTCAGTACAGGAAGAGAATGTGAAGGCAATACCCATTAAGCTCAGTACAGGAAGAGAATGTGGAGGCAATACCCATTAAGCTCAGTACAGGAAGAGAATGTGGAGGCAATACCCATTAAGCTCAGTACAGGAAGAGAATGTGAAGGCAATACCCATTAAGCTCAGTACAGGAAGAGAATGTGGAGGCAATACCCATTAAGCTCAGTACAGGAAGAGCATGTGAAGGCAATACCCATTAAGCTCAGTACAGGAAGAGAATGTGGAGGCAATACCCATTAAGCTCAGTACAGGAAGAGAATGTGGAGGCAATACCCATTAAGCTCAGTACAGGAAGAGCATGTGGAGGCAATACTCATTAAGCTCAGTACAGGAAGAGAATGTGCTTAACTCTAAATTCTCTTCTGTATAACCCATTCAAAAAAGTGCTTGAAACCAAGAGTAGATTTTTGTTTGGTATGATACCCATCAAGGACGACTGGCGAGGACACCTCCAAGACAATGACGGACATCTTCAACACCCTCAGTCATGTTGAGTGACCGACGTCATGAACACTAGAACAAGTGATGGATGTTATAGGTTATTTTCTGTCACCAATGGTTTGTTTTATTTATTCTTTACTATTTGTTTTTCCGTGGTACATAAACAGACCTATTTCAATATCTTTCATTGTCAATAGATATTCCTTTCCTACCCCCTCCTCCAGGTTTGGTGAATGGACCAACCAGACCCTCATGTCATGGGCAAGTCCCTTGATTGGTACCAGGAAGGTTGGGAGAACTACTGGAAGGTAATTCTCTTTGCACACAACAGCAGCATCCAGGCCTCCACCGAGTACGGACAGGAGTCGCAGCTGTTGACTGAGGTAAAACAATGCAATTGTGTATACAATTATTGCATATACTGAGGTTGTTTGTCTATTGATATTTTTCTATAAGGTACTTTCAGATCACTGAAAGCCCACCTGATGTGGTGGAAGCTGTCGAACCAGCTCAGAACCCTTGAGGACTACAGTACCTGCAGGCACGGACTGAGGAGGATGTAGAGGTTTTTCACCAGGTAAAAATCATTGTCCGCTGTCAATTTATTTTCTGTCCCTCCAAGAGATATGTAAGAAATAGAATAGCATTTATTCCTGTTATCAGTCAATGTGAGACTGAACATGGACAAGGAGAAACAGAAGGAGAGCTACTGGAGCAGAATGAAGAAGGGGACCAAGTGCTGCGACTTCAGGGCCAATGACTAGGTTTGGAAGATGGAGGAAAGAAAGACGACACCTGGGAAACCTCACTGCTCTTTCGCTCCTAGCTGGGGTCACCATCAGTTAAAGTGAATATAGAAAATATCAGATGATAACTATTTGTATTTGCACACAAAATAACCTGAAGCTAGTTTTAGTTCCCCTAACACTGATATTTTTCTCTTTGTCTTCCTAGGGTTCCCTCGGTGGAAGCCAACAATCTTCTACAGTTGAAGCACTTGGACGGTCGACCACTGAAAGCACTGACGCCCTACACTTCAGTGAAGCCCAATAGACAAACTATGCTCAGCTTTGGTTGACAGAAACAATAAGAAAAGCAAGAAATAGTAGTTATGCTAAGCCTATAAAAATGTACTTCTCCAATATCCTACTCTATCATACTCTATTCTACTCTATCATACTCTATTCTACTCTATCATACTCTATCATACTCTATAATTCTCTATCATAGTCTATCCTACTCTATTCTACTCTATCATACTCTATAATTATCTATCATAGTCTATCATACTCTATCATTTTCTATCATAATCTATCATACTGGGCACATAATATGTGAGATACACAGATGGACTAAAAACACTCGCACTGCAAACACTCAGAACAAAGAGAGCATCAGTGCCTGAACTTTGCAGTCTCCCTCTTCAAGTCTCCCTTCTGAGACTGACTGCCTGTTGAGAATAGGTGACAGGCAGAACCACCCACCCACACAGCAACCCCCTCCTCTATATTGCACACACCAGAATTCAGTATTTTAGTCTATGATTGCCATGTTAGTGTAAAACAAATGAATGACACAACTGTACCAAAAACGATCTAAGTTTATGTATTAAAATCTGAAATATTGCTAGGTTGGTTTTCACAGCTGTTTCACACGGTGTTCATTGTTGTAAGGTATCCTTCGATGGTATTTATTTGTTCCACATGATTCATTGTTGTAAGGTATCCTTCGATGGTATTTATTTGTTCCACATGATTCATTGTTGTAAGGTATCCTTCGATGGTATTTATTTGTTCCACATTATTCATCGTTGTAAGGTATCCTTCGATGGTATTTATTTGTTCCACATGATTCATTGTTGTAAGGTATCCTTCGATGGTATTTATTTGTTCCACATTATTCATCGTTGTAAGGTATCCTTCGATGGTATTTATTTGTTCCACATTATTCATTGTTGTATCCTATGACCGACAATAAACACATATATATTCAACCACAAGGGTGTACCAATGAGCTATGTGAGATAGAACAACATTAATCCTAAAGGAGGTCTAGTGAAAATATATTATTTCAGCGTAGATAAGGGGAGGGACCGACAAGCCAGTGTATGAATCCAACAGATTTGCATATGAATGGAGTGGAAATTATCTGACTTCCTGGTCTGTAAGGTAAGTAACTTTAATGTGTCAAGCAGATTACACGTTTTATTTGACATTTCCGAAACGTAATAATGTTTAAGACATGGATTTCATGTTGTAATGTTAACAAGGTACCCAAAAGTAGTTTGAATGAATGTTTTCATTTTGTCAGCTAAATAAAACTTGTTTAAACAGCGAAATTGCTGCGGAAATCCGCCTTGTTTGCATAGCGATGATGAAAAGAACGTCATTTTAGGCTGTAATTAGGTAATCCCACCGTTGATATAGCAACGGAACGCTAATAATTTATCGAACTCCATTGTGACGCAGAAGGGGACACTATTTGGCCAAGGGACATTATTTGCCATGACAGGCCCACAAAAAGCTAGGCTGGCCCTTGGTAGTAGGTCTATATTATCTGCTGTAGGTAGTCCACTGGCTGGGTTAGCTAGAACAGGTGTTGAGTACGGGTTACGGGTTAGAGGTCAGGGATAGGTCAGTTCTGTGGTTGCCATGGCGCAGAGAGCTCTGTAAATATTGTACATATTTGAAGTTTTAGTTGTTTTCTTTTTTGATCAACTTTTTATTTTGTTAGCTAAGTAAGTTTTGATTGTATATATTGTAGCAATCCTGGGTTTATAAGTGCGGATATCGACTGCAAGAAGAGCATGTTGTTGCGTTCTGGGCTTCGGGCCAGAAGGTTGAGGGTTCGAGCCGCACTTCCTGCCTGATTCATTACAATATATTGATCCGCGGCAGTGCAAGATCGGCAAGTCAGTTATTTTACCAACTGAACCGAGAAGCTATTTAGCTACCAACTTTATTTGAAACAACAAGAGATGGCAGAGGCTTGGAGAATGTCCCAGTAGTTTAGGTTTTCCCCAGTAGTTTATTTCAAGGTGGACTATCACTTCTGACTGTAGTGAGCTTCATGCCATAAAGCTTAGCAGCTGCATTACTTCACCCAGGTTGGTGCTACATGTTTCTCAGAGGAGTTTCCAAGGGAAGAGGTGCCCTGACTTCTAACTTGTTTCCCCCCTGGATCTAAGCATCGTTTCACCCCTGCTCAACCCACATCTCGGCCCGCCCTTCATCTGGGCTTCAACCCTTCATCTGGGCCCCAGTTTTCATCTGGGCTTCAACCCTTCATCTGGGCCCCAGTCTTCATCTGGGCTTCAACCCTTCATCTGGGCCCCAGTCTTCATCTGGGCTTCAACCCTTCATATGGGCCCTAGTCTTCATCTGGGCTTCAACCCTTCATCTGGGCCCTAGTCTTCATCTGGGATTCAAACCTTCATCTGGGCCCCAGTCTTCATCTGGGCTTCAACCCTTCATCTGGGCTTCAACCCTTCATCTGGGCCCCAGTCTTCATCTGGGCTTCAACCCTTCATCTGGGCCCCAGTCTTCATCTGGGCCCCAGTCTTCATCTGGGCTTCAACCCTTCATCTGGGCCTCAACCCTTGGGCTCCCGAATGGCGCAGTGGTCTAAAGCACTGCATCTCAGTGCTTGAGGCGTCACTACAGACACCCTGGTTCGATTCCAGAGTCCCATACAGCGGTGCACAATTGGCCAAGTGTCATATGGGTTTGGCCGATGTAGGCTGTCCTTGTAAATAAGAATTTGTTCTTAACTGACTATCCTAGTTAAATAAAGGTTACATTTTTAAAATCATCTGGACCTCAACCCTTCATTTGGGCCTTGGTCGGTAGAGACGTGGACGGGTCAGGTAAGTGGACATGGAGAGTGGATTGGACACAGGATGTGACCTGTTGAACTGGCACCTGCCTCTGTGGATGACTGTGAAAGACTGTGGATGACTGTGAAAGACTGTGGATGACTGTGAAAGACTGTGGATGACTGTGAATGACTGTGGATGTGGATGACTGTGAAAGACTGTGGATGACTGTGAAAGACTGTGGATGACTGTGAAAGACTGTGGATGACTGTGAAAGACTGTAGATGACTGTGAAAGACTGTGGATGACTGTGGATGTGGATGACTGTGAAAGACTGTGGATGACTGTGGATGTGGATGACTGTGAAAGACCTTCCAGCTAGAACTGTCAATAGGCTAACTGAAAGATTAGACTGTTTTAAGATTGAGATTCTTGCTGTAATGAAAAGCGCTATACTAATTAATTATCATTATTATTATCATTAAATTACCGGACGTAGTTGTGTTAGCTGGAACAGGCGGTGTGTATGGGTTAGGGGTTAGAGGTCAGGGTTAGGTAATATTACCGAGTGTAGGAAGTCCAGTAGCTGTGTAAGCTGGAACAGGCGTTGTGTATGGGTTAGGGGTTAGAGGTCAGGGTTAGGTAATATTACCGGGTGTAGGAAGTCCAGTAGCTGTGTTAGCTGGAACAGGCGTTGTGTATGGGTTAGGGGTTAGAGGTCAGGGTTAGGTAATATTACCGGGTGTAGGAAGTCCAGTAGCTGTGTTAGCTGGAACAGGCGTTGTGTATGGGTTAGGGTTAGAGATCAGGAGGGGTGTCCAGGGTTAGCTGGAACAGGCGTTGTGTATGGGTTAGGGGTTAGAGATCAGGGTTAGGTAATATTACCGGGTGTAGGAAGTCCAGTAGCTGTGTTAGCTGGAACAGGCGTTGTGTATGGGTTAGGGGTTAGATTAGGGTTAGGAAGTCCAGTAGCTGTGTTAGCTGGAACAGGCGTTGTGTATGGGTTAGGGTTAGAGGTCAGGGTTAGGTAATATTACCGGGTGTAGGAAGTCCAGTAGCTGTGTTAGCTGGAACAGGCGTTGTGTATGGGTTAGGGGTTAGAGGTCAGGGTTAGGTAAACAGGCGTTGTGTATTTACAGGGTTAGGTAATATTACGGGTGTAGGAAGTCCAGTAGCTGTGTTAGCTGGAACAGGCGTTGTGTATGGGTTAGGGGTTAGAGGTCAGGGTTAGGTAATATTACCGGGTGTAGGAAGTCCAGTAGCTGTGTTAGCTGGAACAGGCGTTGTGTATGGGTTAGGGGTTAGAGGTCAGGGTTAGGTAATATTACCGGGTGTAGGAAGTCCAGTAGCTGTGTTAGCTGGAACAGGCGTTGTGTATGGGTTAGGGGTTAGAGGTCAGGGTTAGGTAATATTACCGGGTGTAGGAAGTCCAGTAGCTGTGTTAGCTGGAACAGGCGTTGTGTATGGTGTTTTTCTCCATGTTGGCTGGCCAGACAAACAAGCTCCTTGATGTAAGAGATCCTCAGCTCGTCAAAACACTTCTGATTCCTCAGACCCTCCACAGGGACTAAAAGACACAAAGAAATAAGCAAATATTGAAACAGATAATGATACAGTCACTTGGGTGTCAGTGTGTCAGTGATGTGACTCACTGATGCTGAAGAGGAGCAGAGCCTTCATACAAAGGAACTCTTCCTGGGTGACTCTGAGCAGACAGAACCTCTGGGACAGCAGACGGAACTGGACACAGTGTTCGTACATACTGGACACACGCATCCTCTGACTGGGGTGGGGGGGTGGAGAGAAGAGAGAGACAGACAGACGGAGAGAAAGAGGGTGAGGAGAGAGAGTGTAATGTTTGTTTATTTCTAGTCCCATTTTTTTATTGTCTATTCCATTTGGTAACATGTGTTTCCCATGCTAATAAATTGAATTGCGAGGGAGAGAGAGGGGGAGTTAGGATGAGAGGGAGTGAAAATTGATTCAGAGAGTGTTGTTATATAACCAATAATACAACATTTCAAATTTCAAACATTTCCCTTGTCTATTGTCTAGAGACAGAGAGAGATTGTCATCAATATTGTATTCAGCAAGACAATAGTACTCACTCGTTAAAGATGAGGTCAGGAGCGAAGTAGAGCTCTCTAGCATCTGTGTTAGTGTAAGACCTCCAGCCCAGAGCGAACACCATCAACCCCAGCCATGAAGACTGGATCACTGACATCTGGTCTTCTACATGCAGCTGTCTGAAACCTACACAGAGAACATCATCAACCCCAGCCATGAAGACTTGATCACTGACATCTGGTCTTCTACATGCAGCTGTCTGAAACCTACACAGAGAACATCATCAACCCCAGCCATGAAGACTGGATCACTGACATCTGGTCTTCTACATGCAGCTGTCTGAAACCTACACAGAGAACATCATCAACCCCAGCCATGAAGACTGGATCACTGACATCTGGTCTTCTACATGCAGCTGTCTGAAACCTACACAGAGAACATCATCAACCCCAGCCATGAAGACTGGATCACTGACATCTGGTCTTCTACATGCAGCTGTCTGAAACCCATTGTGCAGGGAGAATAAAATATGTGATGAGTAGAGCCCCCTCTGGTGGGAAGGACATAGAAAACTAGAACCGAGGCTACAGCACTGATATCAGTCATACACAGACCAGCTCTCTGTCCCCCAGCTCTCTCTATCACACCTGGGTTAGTGGGTTGGTACCATGTAGTGGTTAGGTAACAGTAGGATACAGGGTTAGTGGGTTGGTAACATGTAGTGGTTAGGTAACAGTAGGATACAGGGTTGGTAACATGTAGTGGTTAGGTAACAGAAGAATACAGGGTTGGTAACATGTAGTGGTTAGGTAACAGTAGAATACAGGGTTGGTAACATGTAGTGGTTAGGTAACAGTAGGATACAGGGTTGGTAACATGTAGTGGTTAGGTAACAGTAGGATACAGGGTTAGTGGGTTGGTAACATGTAGTGGTTGGTAACAGGTAACAGTAGGATACAGGGTTAGTGGGTTGGTAACATGTAGTGGTTAGGTAACAGTAGGATACAGGGTTAGTGGGTTGGTAACATGTAGTGGTTAGGTAACAGTAGGATACAGGGTTGGTAACATGTAGTGGTTAGGTAACAGTAGGATACAGGGTTGGTAACATGTAGTGGTTAGGTAACAGTAGGATACAGGGTTGGTAACATGTAGTGGTTAGGTAACAGTAGGATACAGGGTTGGTAACATGTAGTGGTTAGGTAACAGTAGGATACAGGGTTGGTAACATGTAGTGGTTAGGTAACAGTAGGATACAGGGTTGGTAACATGTAGTGGTTAGGTAACAGTAGGATACAGGGTTGGTAACATGTAGTGGTTAGGTAACAGTAGGATACAGGGTTGGTAACATGTAGTGGTTAGGTAACAGTAGGATACAGGGTTAGTGGGTTGGTAACATGTAGTGGTTAGGTAACAGTAGGATACAGGGTCAGTAACATGTAGTGGTTAGGTAACAGTAGGATACAGGGTTAGTGGGTTGGTAACATGTAGTGGTTAGGTAACAGTAGAATACAGGGTTAGTGGGTTGGTAACATGTAGTGGTTAGGTAACAGTAGGATACAGGGTTAGTAACATGTAGTGGTTAGGTAACAGTAGGATACAGGGTTAGTGGGTTGGTAACATGTAGTGGTTAGGTAACAGTAGGATACAGGGTTGGTAACATGTAGTGGTTAGGTAACAGTAGAATACAGGGTTGGTAACATGTAGTGGTTAGGTAACAGTAGAATACAGGGTTGGTAACATGTAGTGGTTAGGTAACAGTAGGATACAGGGTTGGTAACATGTAGTGGTTAGGTAACAAGTGGATACAGGGTTGGTAACATGTAGTGGTTAGGTAACAGTAGGATACAGGGTTGGTAACATGTAGTGGTTAGGTAACAGTAGGATACAGGGTTAGTGGGTTGGTAACATGTAGTGGTTAGGTAACAGTAGGATACAGGGTTGGTAACATGTAGTGGTTAGGTAACAGTAGGATACAGGGTTGGTAACATGTAGTGGTTAGGTAACAGTAGGATACAGGGTTTGGTAACATGTAGTGGTTAGGTAACAGTAGGATACAGGGTTGGTAACATGTAGTGGTTAGGTAACAGTAGGATACAGGGTTGGTAACATGTAGTGGTTAGGTAACAGTAGAATACAGGGTTGGTAACATGTAGTGGTTAGGTAACAGTAGGATACAGGGTTGGTAACATGTAGTGGTTAGGTAACAGTAGGATACAGGGTTGGTAACATGTAGTGGTTAGGTAACAGTAGGATACAGGGTTGGTAACATGTAGTGGTTACGTAACAGTAGGATACAGGGTTAGTGGGTTGGTAACATGTAGTGGTTAGGTAACAGTAGGATACAGGGTTGGTAACATGTAGTGGTTAGGTAACAGTAGGATACAGGGTTGGTAACATGTAGTGGTTAGGTAACAGTAGGATACAGGGTTGGTAACATGTAGTGGTTAGGTAACAGTAGGATACAGGGTTGGTAACATGTAGTGGTTAGGTAACAGTAGGATACAGGATTAGTGGGTTGGTAACATGTAGTGGTTAGGTAACAGTAGGATACAGGGTTGGTAACATGTAGTGGTTAGGTAACAGTAGGATACAGGGTTGGTAACATGTAGTGGTTAGGTAACAGTAGAATACAGGGTTGGTAACATGTAGTGGTTAGGTAACAGTAGGATACAGGGTTGGTAACATATAGTGGTTAGGTAACAGTAGGATACAGGGTTGGTAACATATAGTGGTTAGGTAACAGTAGGATACAGGGTTGGTAACATGTAGTGGTTAGGTAACAGTAGGATACAGGGTTAACATGTGGGTTAGGTAACAGTAGGATACAGGGTGGTTGTAGGGTTAAACAGTAGGATACAGGGTTAGTGGGTTGGTAACATGTAGTGGTTAGGTAACAGTAGGATACAGGGTTGGTAACATGTAGTGGTTAGGTAACAGTAGGATACAGGGTTGGTTGGTAACATGTAATGGTTAGGTAACAGTAGGATACAGGGTTGGTAACATGTAGTGGTTAGGTAACAGTAGGATACAGGGTTAGTGGGTTGGTAACATGTAGTGGTTAGGTAACAGTAGAATACAGGGTTAGTGGGTTGGTAACATGTAGTGGTTAGGTAACAGTAGGATACAGGGTTAGGTAACATGTAGTGGTTAGGTAACAGTAGGATACAGGGTTAACAGTAGTGGGTTGGTAACATGTAGTGGTTAGGTAACAGTAGGATACAGGGTTGGTAACATGTAGTGGTTAGGTAACAGTAGGAATACAGGGTTGGTAACATGTAGTGGTTAGGTAACAGTAGAATACAGGGTTGGTAACATGTAGTGGTTAGGTAACAGTAGGATACAGGGTTGGTAACATGTAGTGGTTAGGTAACAGGAGGATACAGGGTTGGTAACATGTAGTGGTTAGGTAACAGTAGGATACAGGGTTGGTAACATGTAGTGGTTAGGTAACAGTAGGATACAGGGTTAGTGGGTTGGTAACATGTAGTGGTTAGGTAACAGTAGGATACAGGGTTGGTAACATGTAGTGGTTAGGTAACAGTAGGATACAGGGTTGGTAACATGTAGTGGTTAGGTAACAGTAGGATACAGGGTTGGTAACATGTAGTGGTTAGGTAACAGTAGGATACAGGGTTGGTAACATGTAGTGGTTAGGTAACAGTAGGATACAGGGTTGGTAACATGCAGTGGTTAGGTAACAGTAGGATACAGGGTTAGTGGGTTGGTAACATGTAGTGGTTAGGTAACAGTAGGATACAGGGTTGGTAACATGTAGTGGTTAGGTAACAGTAGGATACAGGGTTGGTAACATGTAGTGGTTAGGTAACAGTAGGATACAGGGTTAGTGGGTTGGTAACATGTAGTGGTTAGGTAACAGTAGGATACAGGGTTGGTAACATGTAGTGGTTAGGTAACAGTAGGATACAGGGTTGGTAACATGTAGTGGTTAGGTAACAGTAGGATACAGGGTTGGTAACATGTAGTGGTTAGGTAACAGTAGGATACAGGGTTAGTGGGTTGGTAACATGTAGTGGTTAGGTAACAGTAGGATACAGGGTTGGTAACATGTAGTGGTTAGGTAACAGTAGGATACAGGGTTGGTAACATGTAGTGGTTAGGTAACAGTAGGATACAGGGTTGGTAACATGTAGTGGTTAGGTAACAGTAGGATACAGGGTTGGTAACATGTAGTGGTTAGGTAACAGTAGGATACAGGGTTGGTAACATGTAGTGGTTAGGTAACAAGTGGATACAGGGTTGGTAACATGTAGTGGTTAGGTAACAGTAGGATACAGGGTTGGTAACATGTAGTGGTTAGGTAACAGTAGGATACAGGGTTGGTAACATGTAGTGGTTAGGTAACAGTAGGATACAGGGTTGGTAACATGTAGTGGTTAGGTAACAGTAGGATACAGGGTTGGTAACATGTAGTGGTTAGGTAACAGTAGGATACAGGGTTGGTAACATGTAGTGGTTAGGTAACAGTAGGATACAGGGTTGGTAACATGTAGTGGTTAGGTAACAGTAGGATACAGGGTTGGTAACATGTAGTGGTTAGGTAACAGTAGGATACAGGGTTGGTAACATGTAGTGGTTAGGTAACAGTAGGATACAGGGTTAGGGGTTGGTAACATGTAGTGGTTAGGTAACAGTAGGATACAGGGTTGGTAACATGTGGGTTGGTAACATGGATAGTGGTTAGGTAACATGTAGGATTACAGGGTTTGGTAACATGTAGTGGTTAGGTAACAGTAGGATACAGGGTTAGTGGGTAACATGTAGTGGTTAGGTAACAGTAGGATACAGGGTTGGTAACATGTAGTGGTTAGGTAACAGTAGAATACAGGGTTGGTAACATGTAGTGGTTAGGTAACAGTAGAATACAGGGTTGGTAACATGTAGTGGTTAGGTAACAGTAGGATACAGGGTTGGTAACATGTAGTGGTTAGGTAACAGTAGGATACAGGGTTGGTAACATGTAGTGGTTAGGTAACAGTAGGATACAGGGTTGGTAACATGTAGTGGTTAGGTAACAGTAGGATACAGGGTTAGTGGGTTGGTAACATGTAGTGGTTAGGTAACAGTAGGATACAGGGTTGGTAACATGTAGTGGTTAGGTAACAGTAGGATACAGGGTTGGTAACATGTAGTGGTTAGGTAACAGTAGGATACAGGGTTGGTAACATGTAGTGGTTAGGTAACAGTAGGATACAGGGTTGGTAACATGTAGTGGTTAGGTAACAGTAGGATACAGGGTTGGTAACATGTAGTGGTTAGGTAACAGTAGGATACAGGGTTGGTAACATGTGGGTTGGTAACATGGATAGTGGTTAGGGGTTAACATGTAGGGTTATACAGGGATACAGGGTTGGTAACATGTAGTGGTTAGGTAACAGTAGGATACAGGGTTGGTAACATGTAGTGGTTACGTAACAGTAGGATACAGGGTTAGTGGGTTGGTAACATGTAGTGGTTAGGTAACAGTAGGATACAGGGTTGGTAACATGTAGTGGTTAGGTAACAGTAGGATACAGGGTTGGTTGGTAACATGTAGTGGTTAGGTAACAGTAGGATACAGGGTTGGTAACATGTAGTGGTTAGGTAACAGTAGGATACAGGGTTGGTAACATGTAGTGGTTAGGTAACAGTAGGATACAGGGTTGGTAACATGTAGTGGTTAGGTAACAGTAGGATACAGGGTTGGTAACATGTAGTGGTTAGGTAACAGTAGGATACAGGGTTGGTAACATGTAGTGGTTAGGTAACAGTAGATACAGGGTTGGTAACATGTAGTGGTTAGGTAACAGTAGGATACAGGGTTGGTAACATGTAGTGGTTAGGTAACAGTAGGATACAGGGTTGGTAACATTTAGGTAACATGTAGTGGTTAGGTAACAGTAGGATACAGGGTTGGTAACATGTAGTGGTTAAGTAACAGTAGGATACAGGGTTAGTGGGTTGGTAACATGTAGTGGTTAGGTAACAGTAGGATACAGGGTTGGTAACATGTAGTGGTTAGGTAACAGTAGGATACAGGGTTAGTGGGTTGGTAACATGTAGTGGTTAGGTAACAGTAGGATACAGGGTTGGTAACATGTAGTGGTTAGGTAACAGTAGGATACAGGGTTAGTGGGTTGGTAACATGTCAGTGGTTAGGTAACAGTAGAATACAGGGTTAGTGGGTTGGTAACATGTAGTGGTTAGGTAACAGTAGGATACAGGGTTGGTAACATGTAGTGGTTAGGTAACAGTAGGATACAGGGTTAGTGGGTTGGTAACATGTAGTGGTTAGGTAACAGTAGGATACAGGGTTGGTAACATGTAGTGGTTAGGTAACAGTAGAATACAGGGTTGGTAACATGTAGTGGTTAGGTAACAGTAGAATACAGGGTTGGTAACATGTAGTGGTTAGGTAACAGTAGGATACAGGGTTGGTAACATGTAGTGGTTAGGTAACAGTAGGATACAGGGTTGGTAACATGTAGTGGTTAGGTAACAGTAGGATACAGGGTTGGTAACATGTAGTGGTTAGGTAACAGTAGGATACAGGGTTAGTGGGTTGGTAACATGTAGTGGTTAGGTAACAGTAGGATACAGGGTTGGTAACATGTAGTGGTTAGGTAACAGTAGGATACAGGGTTGGTAACATGTAGTGGTTAGGTAACAGTAGGATACAGGGTTGGTAACATGCAGTGGTTAGGTAACAGTAGGATACAGGGTTAGTGGGTTGGTAACATGTAGTGGTTAGGTAACAGTAGGATACAGGGTTGGTAACATGTAGTGGTTAGGTAACAGTAGGATACAGGGTTGGTAACATGTAGTGGTTAGGTAACAGTAGGATACAGGGTCAGTAACATGTAGTGGTTAGGTAACAGTAGGATACAGGGTTGGTAACATGTAGTGGTTAAGTAACAGTAGGATACAGGGTTAGTGGGTTGGTAACATGTAGTGGTTAGGTAACAGTAGGATACAGGGTTGGTAACATGTAGTGGTTAGGTAACAGTAGGATACAGGGTTGGTGGGTTGGTAACATGTAGTGGTTAGGTAACAGTAGAATACAGGGTTGGTAACATGTAGTGGTTAGGTAACAGTAGGATACAGGGTTGGTAACATGTAGTGGTTAGGTAACAGTAGGATACAGGGTTGGTAACATGTAGTGGTTAGGTAACAGTAGAATACAGGGTTGGTAACATGTAGTGGTTAGGTAACAGTAGAATACAGGGTTGGTAACATGTAGTGGTTAGGTAACAGTAGGATACAGGGTTGGTAACATGTAGTGGTTAGGTAACAGTAGGATACAGGGTTGGTAACATGTAGTGGTTACGTAACAGTAGGATACAGGGTTAGTGGGTTGGTAACATGTAGTGGTTAGGTAACAGTAGGATACAGTGTTGGTAACATGTAGTGGTTAGGTAACAGTAGGATACAGGGTTGGTAACATGTAGTGGTTAGTTAACAGTAGGATACAGGGTTGGTAACATGTAGTGGTTAGGTAACAGTAGGATACAGGATTAGTGGGTTGGTAACATGTAGTGGTTAGGTAACAGTAGGATACAGGGTTGGTAACATGTAGTGGTTAGGTAACAGTAGGATACAGGGTTGGTAACATGTAGTGGTTAGGTAACAGTAGAATACAGGGTTGGTAACATATAGTGGTTAGGTAACAGTAGGATACAGGGTTGGTAACATGTAGTGGTTAGGTAACAGTAGGATACAGGGTTGGTAACATGTAGTGGTTAGGTAACAGTAGGATACAGGGTTGGTAACATGTAGTGGTTAAGTAACAGTAGGATACAGGGTTAGTGGGTTGGTAACATGTAGTGGTTAGGTAACAGTAGGATACAGGGTTGGTAACATGTAGTGGTTAGGTAACAGTAGGATACAGGGTTGGTGGGTTGGTAACATGTCATGGTTAGGTAACAGTAGGATACAGGGTTGGTAACATGTAGTGGTTAGGTAACAGTAGGATACAGGGTTAGTGGGTTGGTAACATGTCGTGGTTAGGTAACAGTAGAATACAGGGTTAGTGGGTTGGTAACATGTAGTGGTTAGGTAACAGTAGGATACAGGGTTAGTAACATGTAGTGGTTAGGTAACAGTAGGATACAGGGTTAGTGGGTTGGTAACATGTAGTGGTTAGGTAACAGTAGGATACAGGGTTGGTAACATGTAGTGGTTAGGTAACAGTAGGATACAGGGTTGGTAACATGTAGTGGTTAGGTAACAGTAGGATACAGGGTTGGTAACATGTAGTGGTTAGGTAACAGTAGGATACAGGGTTGGTAACATGTAGTGGTTAGGTAACAGTAGGATACAGGGTTGGTAACATGTAGTGGTTAGGTAACAGTAGGATACAGGGTTGGTAACATGTAGTGGTTAGGTAACAGTAGGATACAGGGTTAGTGGGTTGGTAACATGTAGTGGTTAGGTAACAGTAGGATACAGGGTTGGTAACATGTAGTGGTTAGGTAACAGTAGGATACAGGGTTGGTAACATGTAGTGGTTAGGTAACAGTAGGATACAGGGTTGGTAACATGTAGTGGTTAGGTAACAGTAGGATACAGGGTTGGTAACATGTAGTGGTTAGGTAACAGTAGGATACAGGGTTGGTAACATGCAGTGGTTAGGTAACAGTAGGATACAGGGTTAGTGGGTTGGTAACATGTAGTGGTTAGGTAACAGTAGGATACAGGGTTGGTAACATGTAGTGGTTAGGTAACAGTAGGATACAGGGTTGGTAACATGTAGTGGTTAGGTAACAGTAGGATACAGGGTTAGGGGTAACATGTAGTGGTTAGGTAACAGTAGGATACAGGGTTGGTAACATGTAGTGGTTAGGTAACAGTAGGATACAGGGTTGGTAACATGTAGTGGTTAGGTAACAGTAGGATACAGGGTTGGTAACATGTAGTGGTTAGGTAACAGTAGGATACAGGGTTGGTTGGTAACATGTAGTGGTTAGGTAACAGTAGAATACAGGGTTGGTAACATGTAGTGGTTAGGTAACAGTAGGATACAGGGTTAGTGGGTTGGTAACATGTAACAGTAGGATACAGGGTTAGTGGGTTGGTAACATGTAGTGGTTAGGTAACAGTAGGATACAGGGTTGGTAACATGTAGTGGTTAGGTAACAGTAGGATACAGGGTTAGTGGGTTGGTAACATGTAGTGGTTAGGTAACAGTAGGATACAGGGTTGGTAACATGTAGTGGTTAGGTAACAGTAGGATACAGGGTTAGTGGGTTGGTAACATGTAGTGGTTAGGTAACAGTAGGATACAGGGTTGGTAACATGTAGTGGTTAGGTAACAGTAGGATACAGGGTTAGTGGGTTGGTAACATGTAGTGGTTAGGTAACAGTAGGATACAGGGTTGGTAACATGTAGTGGTTAAACAGTAGGATACAGGGTTAGTAACATGTAGTGGTTAGGTAACAGTAGGATACAGGGTTGGTAACATGTAGTGGTTAGGTAACAGTAGGATACAGGGTTGGTAACATGTAGTGGTTAGGTAACATTAGGATACAGGGTTAGTGGGTTGGTAACATGTAGTGGTTAGGTAACAGTAGCATACAGGGTTGGTAACATGTAGTGGTTAGGTAACAGTAGGATACAGGGTTGGTAACATGTAGTGGTTAGGTAACAGTAGGATACAGGGTTAGTGGGTTGGTAACATGTAGTGGTTAGGTAACAGTAGAATACAGGGTTAGTGGGTTGGTAACATGTAGTGGTTAGGTAACAGTAGAATACAGGGTTAGTGGGTTGGTAACATGTAGTGGTTAGGTAACAGTAGGATACAGGGTTGGTAACATGTAGTGGTTAGGTAACAGTAGGATACAGGGTTAGTGGGTTGGTAACATGTAGTGGTTAGGTAACAGTAGGATACAGGGTTGGTAACATGTAGTGGTTAGGTAACAGTAGGATACAGGGTTAGTGGGTTGGTAACATGTAGTGGTTAGGTAACAGTAGGATACAGGGCTGGTAACATGTAGTGGTTAGGTAACAGTAGGATACAGGGTTGGTAACATGTAGTGGTTAGGTAACAGTAGAATACAGGGTTGGTAACATGTAGTGGTTAGGTAACAGTAGGATACAGGGTTGGTAACATGTAGTGGTTAGGTAACAGTAGGATACAGGGTTGGTAACATGTAGTGGTTAGGTAACAGTAGGATACAGGGTTGGTAACATGTAGTGGTTAGGTAACAGTAGGATACAGGGTTGGTAACATGTAGTGGTTAGGTAACAGTAGGATACAGGGTTGGTAACATGTAGTGGTTAGGTAACAGTAGGATACAGGGTTGGTAACATGTAGTGGTTAGGTAACAGTAGGATACAGGGTTGGTAACATGTAGTGGTTAGGTAACAGTAGGATACAGGGTTGGTAACATGTAGTGGTTAGGTAACAGTAGAATACAGGGTTGGTAACATGTAGTGGTTAGGTAACAGTAGGATACAGGGTTGGTAACATGTAGTGGTTAGGTAACAGTAGGATACAGGGTTGGTAACATGTAGTGGTTAGGTAACAGTAGGATACAGGGTTGGTAACATGTAGTGGTTAGGTAACAGTAGGATACAGGGTTAGTGGGTTGGTAACATGTAGTGGTTAGGTAACAGTAGGATACAGGGTTGGTAACATGTAGTGGTTAGGTAACAGTAGGATACATGAAGAATGGTTTACCTGGCATGGCTTTAGCCCAGTTCACCACAGACACCAGTTGTCTCTCTCCCAGCTCGTTGAGGCTGGACAGTAGGGAGGCGAAACAGTCTGGCTGGGAGGTGTCATGGCCTGCGTTGACCATTCCTGGCTCAATGGAACTCAGAATGTTGAGGAGGGAGGGGCGTAGACTGGGGGAGGGACCAAGAGCGAGAGCCTGCGACGCAGCACAGCCTGCAGAGAGGGATATGAGATGAAACAAGGCAAGGTGAATTGAGACATGAGATGAGAGACTAAATGAAACCAGTTGAGACTGAATATGTGCTGCCTTTCAACCAGGGTCGGGGTAAATTCTGAATTGAGTTGTAACTGCTTTCTTAGTCAGGGCTCACTTCAAAAAATAGCATTCTGGATAAGAAAAATATTTTACATATGGTAATATTGATCCTCACATTTAGCCTGTGGGGAAACGGTGGATAACTGTAATCCCCCAGTCCCCTCTCCAGTCCTCTCTCCTCCCCTCTCTCCAGTCCTCTCTCCAGTCCTCTCTCCAGGTCTCTCTCCTCCCCTCTCTCCAGTCCTCTCTTTGCCGGGTGCCTGTGTTCCCCCCTCCACTCCTCCTTTCAGCGGGCCAGCTCCCCTCAGCTTGCGGCCTGAAATGCACCACACACAGAAGTAGGACAGAGAGAAAGGCCCCATTACCACTAAGAGATATAAAGGAGTCTGAGGAGCGGGGTGGAGAAAAAGAAAGCTATTTTTCCATTCACATTACATCATTGCCGTGGCTGCTGGCCATGTGACATTCTTGGTCCGTAGCTCAAATTGACCGTAAATATCACAGTAGCCACTAGCGAGAAGGCACAAACTATTTAACAATGACAAGAGACTTTTCTTCCAAAATATTACACTACTTGATAATGCAACAATTCACAAGCATGTACAATACAACCAGAAAGCATTCAGACCCTACTTATTCTAAAATTGATTAAATATATTTTTTCCCTCAACATTCTACACACAATAAATACCCCATAATGACAAAGTGAAAACGGGTTTTTAGAAATATTTGCAAATGTATTAAAAATTAAAGAAAAGCTGAAATACCTTATTTACATAAGTATTCAGACCCTTTGCTATGAGAATCGAATTTCTGCTCAGGTGCTCATCCTGTTTCCATTGATCATCCTTGAGATGTTTCTACAACTTAATTGGAGTCAACCTGTGGAAATGGGAGAACCTTCTTTGAAGGACAACTATCTTCGCAGCTCTCTACCAATCAGGCCTTTATGGTAGAGTGGCCAGACGGAAGCCACTCTTTAGTAAAAGGCACATGACAGACACATTTTGACATGACACATTTTTGCTTTGTCATTACGGGGTATTTTGATGTCATTACGGGGTACTGTGATGTCATTACGGGGTATTGTGATGTCATTACGGGGTACTGTGATGTCATTACGGGGTATTGTGATGTCATTACGGGGTACTGTGATGTCATTACGGGGTATTTTGATGTCATTACGGGGTACTGTGATGTCATTACGGGGTATTGTGATGTCATTACGGGGTACTGTGATGTCATTACGGGGTATTGTGATGTCATTACGGGGTACTGTGATGTCATTACGGGGTATTGTGATGTCATTACGGGGTACTGTGATGTCATTACGGGGTATTGTGATGTCATTAAAAGTACAAAGACCTACTTTACAACTAACCAGACTTCATTTGGATCAATATCATGCAAACCATTACATGTGGCAAAGGCTAAATGTGACTGAAAACATGGGTATCAATGACTCCGCTGCAATGACCTGTTTTATGGGTGATTGTCATGAAATCAGTTTTAAACATGTATGGAGCTAATTGAATTACAAAACCATGATGCATCTGCAAAAATCAACTATCATTCTGAGGACTAAGATGTCTAGTTTTTAATACATTTTTGCCTGAATTTTGTACATTTTTCCATATTCTCATTACCGCAATGCGTCTGGATTAAATTATTGGGTCATTTTATAAAATTGTACTTTCGAAAAACCTAACTGATTTGAATAAAACACAAAATATGTCACTACAGTTTGTCCATAAATAGAGTTGCAAAGGGTTGGAAACTTCCCGGTAAATTTCCAGAAATTTTCCATGGGAAGTTAAGCCTGGGAATTTTGCTTAAATTCATCAAAAAAGTTAGCTTATAACAGTGAACCTTTTTTGTGGGATACACATTAAGGCAATTCTAGGTCTTGTGGCATATTTTGGTTAAACTATCCCCAATTCAATGGAATTGCAACCCTCTGCATGCACAGTGTATTCTTCCATCACATGTACAGCTGATTCTCAAGATCTCCACACTAATGAGATGCTATTGAGCCCACACTACTACACTGTCTGAGCCAAGGACTACATGCTTTCTGGTAAGTTTGGATTACAATACTGGGTGGGGTGAATATACACTACCTTTCAAAAGTTTGGGGTCACTTAGAAATGTCATTGTTTTTTATAGAAAAGCTCATTTTTTGTCCATTAAAATAACATCAAATAGATCAAAAATACAGTGTAGACATTGTTAATGTTGTAAATGACTATTGTAGCTGGAAATGGCAGATTCTTTATGGAAAATCTACATAGGCCCATTATCAGCAACCATCACTCCTGTGTTCCAATGGCACATTGTGTTAGCTAATCCAAGTTTATCATTTTAAAAGGCTAATTGATCATTAGAAAACCCTTTCGCAATTATGTTAGCACAGCTGAAAACTGTTGTCCTTATTTTTATTATTTTTATTATTTATTACAAAAAACACAAGGAAGGGGTAACACTAAAGTATTACATGTGAGGATGCGTGTGCATCAGTGATATAAAATATATGTCATAGTTTCCTTTTTCATGATCAAAATCTTGTGAAACCCAAACCCTCCAAGATCCCCCCACAGTTCCCCAATAGCTGTCCCTCAACCATTCAAGACCCCTCCCACAGTCTCCCCCAGAAAAAATAAAATAAAAATACAACTAATTCCATTCCCTACCCCCAAGAACCCCCCAATGCACCAACAACCAAGAACCCCCCAATGCACCAACAACCAAGAACCCCCCAATGCACCAACCACCAAGAACCCCCCAATGCACCAACCACCAAGAACCCCCAATGCACCAACCCCAAGTACCCCCCAATGCACCAACAACCAAGAACCCCCCAATGCTCCAATAACCAAGAACCCCCCAATGCACCAACAACCAAGAACCCCCCAATGCACCAACCACCAAGAACCCCCCAATGCACCAACAACCAAGAACCCCCAATGCACCAACCACCAAGAACCCCTAATGCACCAATAACCAAGAACCCCCCAATGCTCCAACAACCAAGAACCCCCCAATGCACCAACAACCAAGAACCCCCCAATGCACCAACCACCAAGAACCCCCCAATGCACCAATAACCAAGAACCCCCCAATGCTCCAATAACCAAGAACCCCCCAATGCACCAACAACCAAGAACCCCCCAATGCACCAATAACCAAGAACCCCCAATGCACCAACAACCAAGAACCCCCCAATGCACCAATAACCAAGAACCCCCCAATGCACCAACAACCAAGAACCCCCCAATGCACCAACCACCAAGAACCCCCCAATGCACCAACAACCAAGAACCCCCCAATGCACCAACAACCAAGAACCCCCCAATGCACCAACTAACAACAATGCAAAAAAATATATATAATTATACATTTAAAACAAAGGACATAAAGGACAACTGAAATCATAACAGCAAAGCCAACTATATATGTTTGTGTGCATGTCTGGCACTATTACATGTATGTGTGTGTTCTTGTTTGTGTTTATTTGAATGAGAGTGTGTGTATATGTGTACAAACACCTGCACGGCATCAGCCTCTGGCAAACCGCCATTCGTTGGAAAAACACTGCCACAGTGTCATTCAAATGTACTTTTATTATGTTTTATTTAGACCCCCCTTTATCTTTGACCATGATTCTCTCTCACACAGCAACTCCACTCCCACTTGTCTCCAATTCCACATCCCAACCCTCAGCTTCCCTCAGACGATCCCATCTATCTCTGCTGGCTACCCACTTCGTGTTTTTACGCAACACATATCTTTCAACTATGCTATGATATTTAACATACAATTTCAATCTATCTAATTAAATCTACAGATTGCGTGTTGAAGATAAATACTTTTACTAAGAGTATTAGTATATTAGTAATTGACTGACCCGGTCTCTCCAGATCTCCTAACAGTACTATTTGTAGGGTCAATTTTAGATCAATGCTATTCATTTTCAGCCATTCCTGAACTTCAGACCAGAAACAGGCTACCTGAGGACAATACCAAAATAAATGGTCTATTGATTCTGTATCCACACAAAAAAAGCATGAAGTCTTGAATCTTGCGTTGTTTTATATATCAACTCATACACCCTGTACCATGGAATCGGTACATAAAAATATATATATATATTTTGCAATCTGTATGACACAGTTGTCAACATCCTGGTCCTCAAATGAAACCGGTTTACTTTCCTATTTATGCTATTTTTATTCCTCTGCCAGTTTTGATCCTTTATATTGGGCAGACAGACCAGTTCCCTACCTCCTCCCGCTGCCACCTGCCTCCTCCCGCTACCTCCTGCCTCCTCCCACTACCACCTGCCTCCTCCCGCTGCCACCTACCTCCTCCCGCTGCCACCTGCCTCCTCCCGCTGCCACCTGCCTCCTCCCGCTACCACCTGCCTCCTCCAGTTTTGATCCTTTATATTGGGCAGACAGGCCAGTTCCCTGCCTCCTCCCACTGCCACCTGGCTCCTCCATTTTTGGGGCAATGCTGTAATCCATTGGTTGTACTCTTGGAATGAGCAGACCTTCCCTTACTTACAATTCTGATAACTCCATGAAGGACATAACTCTACCATTACAATTTACAATATCATTTAATATCATTTTCAAACATCTTTCCCATAAATACAGGTATTTTATCAAGCAGCACATTTGAGTTCAGCCATAATATTTGTTGTAATATTTGTTCTATCTTTTCAGGGGGATGAAATTGTAATTGTAGCTCTGCAATGCTTGTTTGAAAAAAACAGATACTTTGAAAAAAGTATCACTTTCAATGAATCGAAAATGAGACACGGCAAACTGCACAAAGGCCATTTTAAACAATGGATGAGCTTTTCTTATTAATCTACTTGAGAACCATTTAGGGTTCAAATAAAACTTTTGAATAAGTGAAGCTTATTCCCACCCAATTCATATTCATTGTATAGATAGGCTCGTTTTATTTTGTCTGGTTCAGTGTCCCAGATAAAGCGTAATATTTTTTGCTCATATGATTTGAAAAACGAATCATCAGCAGTAGGCAGCACCATAAGTAAGTAAACTGAGATATATAAACTTTAAATAGACAGGTATTTACCTCTCCAGGGTTGAGATATGACTAAGGAGCTAATCAGGGCAATTTTTCCATAAATAGACAGGTATTTACCTCTCCAGGGTTGCAGGAATTTGTCTATTTTTACAAGTTTTCTATTGAAATTCATTGTGGAGAGCGTATTTATATATTTTGTGATGTGAATACTGAGTATGTGTACTTAACCATCAGCCCATTTTATAGGTAAGCTGCAGGGTAATGTAAAAGTTGCATTTTTTAAGTATCCAATACGTAATATTGTACACTTATCATAATTAGGTTTTAGTCCAGAGTCCAGTTTTTGTGTGATGCAATGAATCATTGGGGATCATTCATTATTCCCTTTCTTTTGTTGTTCAGTGAAATCATCCCATGTGAAGAGTCAACTCATTTAATTAAAGTTCAATGAGAAACAAAATTGTTTTTTTATTTCTATTGGAAGGACTTAATCATTTGCAATTATGTCTACTTATGATAAGGTAAAATGTTTATGTTTCTGTCTCCATATGATGTGGTAAATATATCCAATGCAAAAAACATCTACATTTAAATGGTATTACCATTCATTTGCCTATATTTCCATTAATTTGCATATATTTCCATTAATTCCCATATATCCCCGTTAATTCCCATGGAAAGTTTCCACCTCTGAATATTCCCCAAAATGTGCAACCCTATCCATAAATCCTAAAAATATTATACTAGTTGAAGTTTACATTAAACTATAATATTTATTAAGTGTAAATCATTACCGTAACCCTTTTATCAACTTCCTGTAGAAACTCCATAAAGTTTCATCCACCCATGATGCATCACCACTATCTTGAGGAGTAGTAGGATTTAATGTATCTACTTATATGCCTTCAGAATGCGGTTCTTATTCTCAAACAACCCCTTTACCCCATTTGGCCTTTTCATTACTGGAATGGTTAACAAGCTCAAATTTAGAAAAAGTCCAATTTAATTTAATTATAATTGTATAATTTAATTTTGTATATTTTGATTTTCGGTGCATTTTTTTTTTTAAATCAGGCATTTTCATTCGGGAAGCAATGTAAGAAATATTGGCAATTGATTTGTTTATTACTTTTTGGGGATTGTTGCAGTGATGGAATTGTGGAATTTGTGGTAAAATGCATAATATCTTCTAAAATAATATAATAATAATAATAATATAATATAATAATAATAATAATAATAATAATATAAATATAATAATATATGCCATTTAGCAGACGCTTTTATCCAAAGCGACTTACAGTCATGTGTGCATACATTCTACGTATGGGTGGTCCCGGGAATCGAACCCACTACCCTGGCGTTACAAGCGCCATGCTCTACCAACTGAGCTACAGAAGGACCACATAAAACAACATAATGATAATTATGAAAAATGCTCTGATCCCATCTGAGCCAGGGGAAACGTACATGTTTTTATAGCCTAAGCTATGCATTTATAGCCTAAAATAGGCCCATTTATTTGTGTCCTGAGAAAATGTGAATGTGATCAAACTTCGTGTAGCTAGGCTACCTAGGCCTTTTTAATCCAAAACGATTGGCTTGAACTAATGAATTAACACAATAGTGATGACACACTGTATGAGTATCTTTTCCATGACAGATGTAAAACCCAACACCATACACAGCCAGCTCAGCCCTGCTAGTCTCTGTCCAATCCCAGTTGTTCTCTATGTGTAAAGGGTTTTCATCCTTCCTAGGGCCAGAAGTTTTTCCAGGAATTTTTTTAAATGACCTTACAGCTGATTTATTACAACAACTAGGGATCTGGGAGTTGGTTAAGGTTACTACAAGCTAAACTCTGTTCATCTACTTGCGTGTACGTGGGTGGACTAGGATTCTATTTTTGGCGTGTACGTGGGTGGAGTAGGATTCTATTTTTGGCGTGTACGTGGGTGGACTAGGATTCTATTTTTGGCGTGTACGTGGGTGGACTAGGATTCTATTTTTGGTGTGTACGTGGGTGGACTAGGATTCTATTTTTGGCGTGTACGTGGGTGGACTAGGATTCTATTTTTGGCGTGTACGTGGGTGGAGTAGGATTCTATTTTTGGCGTGTACGTGGGTGGAGTAGGATTCTATTTTTGGCGTGTACGTGGGTGGAGTAGGATTCTATTTTTGGCGTGTACGTGGGTGGAGTAGGATTCTATTTTTGGCGTGTACGTGGGTGGACTAGGATTCTATTTTTGGCATGTACGTGGGTGGAGTAGGATTCTATTTTTGGCGTGTACGTGGGTGGAGTAGGATTCTATTTTTGGCGTGTACGTGGGTGGACTAGGATTCTATTTTTGGCGTGTACGTGGGTGGAGTAGGATTCTATTTTTGGCGTGTACGTGGGTGGACTAGGATTCTATTTTTGGCGTGCACGTGGGTGGAGTATGATTCTATTTTTGGCGTGTACGTGGGTGGAGTAGGATTCTATTTTTGGCGTGTACGTGGGTGGAGTAGGTTTCTATTTTTGGCGTGTACGTGGGTGGAGTAGGATTCTATTTTTGGCGTGTACGTGGGTGGAGTAGGATTCTATTTTTGGCGTGTACGTGGGTGGAGTAGGATTCTATTTTTGGCATGTACGTGGGTGGACTAGGATTCTATTTTTGGCGTGTACGTGGGTGGAGTAGGTTTCTATTTTTGGCGTGTAAGTGGGTGGACTAGGATTCTATTTTTGCATATAAAAAAAATGAATATGATAAATAATACAAAATAAAATATACCCAGGTAATATTCGTCTACTTGCCGGTGTAACCTAAAACATTATTCCAGTTAAATATGCTGCTTGTGTATGTATTCCCACATCAGCCTACAGCACTTTCTACCATTTTATAATAGCCTGTAATCACAAGTTATTACTGCTAAACAAAATACCTTTTTGGGTAGATTCTAACAAGGCTACAATGTTGTTTGGTTTGTTGTTTGAACAGTAGCTCAGATTATATTTGCTTATCATTGCAAAATATGCTTCTTTGATGCATAGCCTATAGCCTATACTGTTGATCAGATGAAGGAATCAAGCAAACATCATTGCCTACACAACACTGCCCCCACGGGAAGGGTACGTGGAATGTCAGTGCGCACTGCAAGGAGCCTCCCCTTTCATAACAAAAAACAACATTGCGACACTATGCTACGTCGCCGCCATTTGAGTATTCTGTGTAGTAACCTTTTGGTTAGCCTACTACCAGATCAAGAAAACTCTGAGCCCCAGGAAAATAACTCCCCCCCCACAACTGGGACCTGTGGTGCCACATCTGAAATCACTACACAATGTTGCAAACAGTTTTGCCAACTATTTTTTTGATATCTGCTATTGGCCCCTTGATTTCTCTCTAGATGACGCTTTTGCTGTTGCCACGACGACATCACAGCACCATTTTGACTTGCTGCTGCACAGCTGCACTCCCCGACATAACGTTTTCCCCTCCTCTCTCACCGCACACCCCCTCCCCTGGTGCTTCTCTGCCTGTGCATGCCCCATTGCTGTGACTTCTGTTGCACAGACCGCTTCTCCCACTCTTGTATGTGGCAGAATTGAGTTGGGAAAAGTAGATACATGCTGTCAAAACTCCCCAAAGCAGCCTGAAAAGCAGCCTGAAAAGCAGCTGAATTTACCAATGAAAGTCACAGGATAGGGAGTAAAACACATGGTCAATTAAAACCTACCTAAAGACCTAGTCATGATTCCTGCTTCTTCAAAGACCCTGTAACCAAAATACAAGTAGATGTGTCTAGCCTTCCTCCCCTCTTATTCTCTGCTCCCCTCTTCTCCCCCTTCTTTTTCATGATCTCTTTCTCTCCCTCTCTCCATTCAACGGCCATGTATGTTATGGTAAAAGTTGTAACCTTTGAGGCTCATTCCAGACCGGAAGCATCTGCTGAGACGACAGGAAGGACAGTTCTTCCTCCTCAGCTTGTCGATGGTGCAGTCGTTACGGCTGGCGCACAGGTGATTCTGCTTACCTGGGGACACAAAAACAAACAAGGCCGCTACAGGGAAGTTGGATATCCCATTTCCTGTATGTGTGTGGGGCTCCCGAGTGGTGCAGCGGTCTAAGGCACTGCATCTCAGTGCCAGAGTAGTCACTAAAGACCCTTGTTCGATTCCAGGCTTTATCTCAACATGCTGTGATTGGGAGTCCCAAAAGGCGGCACACAATTGGCCCAGGGTCGTGGTGAGGGTTTGCCCGTGGGTAGGCCGTCATTATAATTAAGAATTTGTTCTTAATTAACTGACTTGCCTAGTAAAATGAATGTAAACAAAGTGATATATGTGTGTGTGTATGGCTCACCCTCTGCAGCCCTCTTGAAGAACACCTTGCAGCTCCCACAGGTAACAGCTCCATAGTGACAGCCTGATGCCTCGTCTCCACATACCTTACACACCCTCCGGTCAGAGAAGTACACTGGCAACATATCCTCACATCTGAAACAAACACACATCTGTAAACACCTAACACTCTTTCAGATCTTACAGATACACTCTCACTGGCAACATATTAGAGGGCGACCGATTATGATTTTTCAACACCGATGCCGATTATTGGAGGACAAAAGAAGCTGATACCAATTAATTGGACGATTTTTAAAATGTATTTGTAATAATGACAATTACAACAATACTGAATGAACACCTATTTTAACTTAACATATAAGTTAAAATAATAAAATCAATTTAGCCTCAAATAAATAATGAAACATGTTCAATTTGGTTTAAATAATGCAAAAACAAAGTGTTGGAGAAGAAAGTAAAAGTGCAATATGTGCCATGTAAGAAAGCTAACGTTTCAGTTCCTTGCTCAGAACATGAGAACATATGAAAGCTGGTGGTTCCTTTTAACATGAGTCTTCAATATTCCCAAGTAAGAAGTTTTAGGTTGTAGTTAATATAGTATTTATAGGACTATTTCTCTCTATACGATTTGTATTTCATATACCTTTGACAATTGGATGTTCTTATAGGCACTTTAGTATTGCCAGTGTAACAGTACAGCTTCCATCCCTCTCCTCACCCCTACCTGGGCTCGAACCAGGAACACATTGACAACAGCCACCCTCGAAGCAGCGTTACCCATGCAGAGCAAGGGGAACAACTACTCCAAGTCTCAGAGCGAGTGACGTTTGAAACGCTATTCGCGCACACCCCGCTAACTAGCTAGCCATTTCACATCGGTTACACCAGCCTAATCTCGGGAGTTGATAGGCTTGAAGTCATAAACAGCTCAATGCTTGAAGCATTGCGAAGAGCTGCTGGCAAAACACACGAAAGTGCTGATTGAATGAATGCCTACGAGCCTGCTAGTGCCTACCATCGCTCAGTCAGACTGCTCTATCAAATCAGACTTAATTATAACATAATAACACACAGAAATACGAGCCGTAGGTCATTAATATGGTAGAATCCGGAAACTATCATCTCGAAAACAAGACGTTTATTCTTTCAGTAAAATAAGGAACTGTTTCGTATTTTATCTAACGGGTGGCAACCTTAAGTCTAAATATTCCTGTTACATTGCACAACCTTCAATGTTATGTCATAATTACATAAAATTCTGGCAAATTAGGCGGCAGTAAATGTTGCATATACACTGACTCTGCGTGTAATGAATGCAAGAGAAGTGACACAATTTCACCTGGTTAATATTGCCTGCTAACCCGGATTTATTTTAGCTAAATATGCAGGTCTAAAAATATATACTTCTGTGTATTGATTTTAAGAAAGGCATTGGTGTTTATGGTTAGGTACACGTTGGAGCAACGACAGTCCTTTTTCTCGAATGCGCACCGCATCAATTAATTACTGCATTCGCGTAACAGGCAGGCTCCTCTTGGAGTGCAATGAGAGGCAGGTGGTTAGAGCATTAGACTAGTTAACTGTAAGGTTGCAAGATTGAATCCCCGAGCTGACAAGGTAAAAATCTGTCGTTCTGCCCCTGAACAAAGCAGTTAACGCACCGTTCCTAGGCCATCATTGAAAATAAGAATATGTTCTTAACTGACTTGCCTAGTTAAATAAAGATTAAATAAAGGTGTAAAAAAATATATATATATATTTTATATCGGCCAAATCGGTGTCCAAAAATATAGATTTCCGATTGTTATGAAAACTTGAAATCGGCCCTAATTAATCGGCCATTCTGATTAATCGGTCGACCTCTACTGTAAACAGAGGTCGACGTGGGTAACACTCTTTTAGATCTTACAGCTACACTTCATAACCACACACACACACACAGACGGACGTACACACACACACACACACACACACACACACACACACACACACACACACACACACACACACACACACACACACACACACACACACACACACACACACACACACACACACAGACAGAAACACACAAATCACACAACACACACCTAACACTATTTCAGATCTTACAGCTACACCCTCACATCTGAAATGCACCTAATGCACCTACCTGCCTATACCTGCTGATCTGCACATACTTGTCTATTGATGTGGGATTGAGTCATGCAGATTCTGTCTAATTCAGTTAGCAGCAGAATCTGTTAACCAGACGGTGTGGACTACGGGCTCAGATCAACATTACACTACTTTTGAGGTATAACAAGTCTGACAAACTTTACATTTTAAATTAGCCAGCTACCCGTTTAAAGGGTGACTGCGCTTCCTGAATTGGCCTCGTTTTAAATTTGGTTCATTAATAAATGCTAGGGGCCATGACTGAATTCAAACGCGAGTTGGTTTCGGGGTGTGGTTTGATGTGGGTACCTCGTGTGTGTTTGCAGGTGGAAAGAGGTAGACAAATTATTTAGCCAATTACTGTCAGTAAGCTGGTGTGCGACTGTGTCAAAGTTGGTTTGACTTTGGATAGCCTTTCTATAAATTAAATGGTCCTTGAATGTGAATTAATTCAACTTGATCCGTATCCGCTACTAGATCTTTGACTGACCCACCACACCACAGCATTGGCAATAAGTGTGATATCATTATGAAAGCTGCAATATATATATGTTTTTGGGCGACCTGACCAAATGCACATAGAAATGTGAGTTATAGATCCGTCATTCTCATTGAAAGCCAGTCTAAGAAGCGGTAGATCTGTTCTATGTGCGCTATTTCTATGCTTCCCGTGCTTAAGTTTTGTTTTTGTGCGTTTTACTTTCGGTTTTGTACAACAGCTTCGAACAATTGAAAATACAATATTTCTAGTTATGGAAAACATATTTCACAGCGGTTTAGATGACACAATGATTTTCTACACAATACTTGCTTGTTTTATCACATTAACTGAAATTAGAATTTAACTATTAGAATTTTAGCAACCAGGAAATGTCTGAGCGATTTCTGCACAGTGCATCTTTTAGTGAGTGTTGCCTTATGTCCTACTGGGCCTTGTTGATTGAGACTAAATACATTACACCTGGTTAGTTGAAGGCCAGCGTAAAGTCAGCTGGAAGCCTATTACTCTAATACTCATGAAATAAACACTGGTTAGGGAGGTAAACAGTGGTGTCAGAGACAGACACACTGCTGGGTCGCAGTCACGAGACTGGCCATGCTGAAAGGGACAGTGGCTATAACCTATCACTTGCAGTCTGTCCTCTCCAGCATGGGGATATTGTCGTGAGTCTCTGTGGCAGCTGGTGCAGGGAATTTAGGTCATTATAACAGATAGCATAAATGCTATTATAACCTGGGTGGTTCGAGCTCTGAATGCTGATTGGCTGACAGGCATGGTATCAGGCAGTATACCATGGGTATGACAAAACGTTTATTTTTTTTACTGCTCAGGAGTTTGTGGTATATTTATTTAACTAGGCAAGTCAGTTAAGAACAAATTCTTATTTTCAATGACAGCCAATGAACGGTGGGTTAACTACCTCGTTCAGGGGCAGAAAGACAGATTTTTACCTTGCCAGCTCGGGGATTCTATCTTGCAACCGTTCAGTTAGAAATCCAACACTCTAACCAGATATGGCCACATACCACACCCCCTCGTGCCTTTTTGCTTCATTGAATTTGACATATTATAACATCTGATATTACTGTTGTTTTGTTATGATTACATAGTTAGAGAAGCTCAATTAATTTGCCTCTGGTCCGCTTGGTCTTACGTGAAAACAAAACAAAGAAACAATTGAAATAATATGTCTTATAAAGAGTATATCTACTACCTCAGCCCGGAGTCAGCACTCATCCATCCAGAACTCTCCTTCTTGATAGCGGAGTGATACACTTGTTGAAGACCGCTTTCATGCATCACACTTTGGTAACTTTGATCCTGGACATGACCCTCTTGTGGCATCCCAGGGTCATAGTCCTGATAGTTAACCCCAGGGGGACAGGCTTTACGTGCTCCACAAGACATGCAATTTCCGTTGTCCAAATATTTACAGAACCAAGATCCACCCGCCACCGGACAGGGTCCCTCGTGTCCTGGTTCGGTTTTGTTCAGGCTGCTTTTGATGAGGCCATTGACGGTCGATTGATCTGTAAATTCCCTATCAAATAACTGGGTTGGGGCGTCTTTACGGAATGGAGAAGGTAACAGTTCGTCAAACTGAGAGGGCACCGAGAGCGCAATAGCGTTATCCAAATTCACGAACATGTCCGAGTTTTTACGGAGACCTCGGGCCATTTCCAACTCGTGCATAGGCCTCGTCACCTTCCATGCGCTGTCCCTTTCGCGCTCGAGGGTCTGTAAAAAACCGACATAATTTTGTCCACAAATGTCTTGATGTACTTCGAACGATGGCCCGAGATCATTTGATTTAATTCTCGTTTTCCTCTGCATCTGGGTGGTTAACTCTGAGGTCATACTTGCGCCAGCACCAAACTCTGGAGAAGACTCCTCGGAGACTGAAAAATGGTTTCCATGATTTGGGCCGCAGTCTGCAGAGAAGGCAGGGCCGCTCCGTCCATTATCCACTATCTCGTTTAACTGCGAACTCAAACCTAAAGATACTGACACCGCGTCACATAACTCCTTGGCTGTATCTGATATATTGGTGCAACTCTGCATTGTTGTTTTGATTTCTTCCCAGGCGCGGAGAGTTCCAAAAAAAGACTTGCTCTCGAGGTCTCCGGTTTTCACTGTAGGCCTAAAGCACGAGGAGCTACTACATTTTTTTTCCCGTGGTGAGAGTAGACGCAACTACGTTAAATCTTAACGTAACCGTGTAACCAGAGACTCCTGTTATGTCGTTATGTCGGGCCACCACCTATAACCTCCCCGAGCTGAACTACGGGAGACTACAGGACATGAACAACAAATCCCTTCTTACGCCTCTGCGTTTTGCTCATTCGTTGTGACCTCGGGGAGGGAAAGGCTGGCGCGTGTCCAAGTTGTGACTCGTGTAGGGTAAAGTGCATTCTCTACCGTGTTATTACTGTCTGTTTATAACACCGTGTTCTTCATCTATCAGTTACTTATTTGACGGTTACAATGACTGTAAAGTATATTTAAAATATATTTTAAATAAAGTTGTAGAGAGTCTGAGTGTTGTTGCTGGTTCGTCATATCTCACAGTCAAAACAGACGTGTACACTCTTCCTCCAGTGCAATAACACAACGATAGTGAGTTGTCCATGTTTTTCGGACCCACAGACACTCCTGTAATCTGTTTAGAAACAGCGATTGAGAGCTATGGCACATCCTTCGTTCTGTTTGTGTCACATGACAGCAACATGTCAGCTGTCATAAGATGACTAATAATTATATGGTATCTGTTAAGACAGCATTATGAATTTATGTAGCCTATTTTACAACCTAACATATTTTCTGGAAAAATGTACTAACTATGACTGAAACTGTTTGTCCCACCTAACTATGTGTGCTCTTGAGCGGCGCGAGGCGTCACTACAGATCCTGGTTCGATCCCGGGCTGTATCACAACCGGCCGTGATCGGTAGTCCCAATAGTGCGCAGCACAATTGGCCCCCTGCGTCATCCAGGTTAGGGGAAGGTTTGGGCCGTCATTGAAAAATAAGAATTTGTTCTTAACTGACTTGCCTAGTTAAATAATGGTTAAATATTAAACTATTTTAAGATGAATTCACTAACTGGGAGTCTGCTCTTGTAACTGAGCTGTTCAATGGCCTACTTCTCACAGAAGATAACTGTATTTTCCTGAGAGAGAGATATTGTCTTCCAGTGTAGTAGACCTCAGATTTCATAACACTTTAAAAAACTAAAAGACGATGTTGTTTCAACGTCAGGCAGCCAGCTACAATAGGATTGTGAGTTTTGTTCAATAACATTTTTGTTGAACAAACTCACAATCCTATTGCAGCTGGTTTTCTTACAGTTCTACTTTGAATCACAATATATATATATATATTTTTTACAGCACTTACTGTATCCTATCAGTCATATCAGGCCTACTGAAAAAAACACTCCTTACAAACAAATGTCACACACATACTGCAGACACAAACACATGACACACACTGCAGACAAACACATGACACACACACGTACACACTGCAGACACACACACACACACACACACACACACACACACACGTACGTACACACTGCAGACACAAACACACACACACACTTCAATCATAATAGCCTATAACAGATGACCAGAGTGACAATCATAACAGATTGAGACAGTAGCTATATGCACAGCACTCAACACATATTCAACATTGGTTAATGGTATTTATTTGACTCATAGCAAAACACTTAACAAATGTGGTGCTCATTTATATCTGTGAAATGACATCCATTGTAAATAACCTCTAACCGTTCCTCTCACTAAACTATGCATACACAAAAATATGGGTTTTATAGTGTATCAGCTAAGGATTATTTTGCATAGATGCATTTCAAGATTGCAAAACCCAAAAGCAACAGGAATGATGTAGTAATAATGTCATCACTCACTTTGATTGTTGAACTAGTAGCCTACAGTCTGTAGTCCACAGAATTTGACTTTAGCAAACATACAGCCAGTAGATGGCAATCTTTAGTCACAGTGGACAAAACACTACTGGGAAGAGGCAGTGGGGTCTTACAAAGTCAATAAAGCAATGTTGACGTTATAATTACACTGTACCTGTTGACGTTATAATTACACTGTACCTGTTGACGTTATAATTACATTGTACCTGTTGACGTTATAATTACACTGTACCTGTTGATGTTATAATTACACTGTACCTGTTGACGTTATAATTACACTGTACCTGTTGATGTTATAATTACACTGTACCTGTTGACGTTATAATTACACTGTACCTGTTGACGTTATAATTACACTGTACCTGTTGACGTTATAATTACACTGTACCTGTTGATGTTATAATTACACTGTACCTGTTGATGTTATAATTACACTGTACCTGTTGACGTTATAATTACACTGTACCTGTTGACGTTATAATTACACTGTACCTGTTGACGTTATAATTACACTGTACCTGTTGACGTTATAATTACACTGTACCTGTTGACGTTATAATTACACTGTACCTGTTGACGTTATAATTACACTGTACCTGTTGACGTTATAATTACACTGTACCTGTTGACGTTATAATTACACTGTACCTGTTGACGTTATAATTACACTGTACCTGTTGACGTTATAATTACACTGTACCTGTTGACGTTATAATTACACTGTACCTGTTGACGTTATAATTACACTGTACCTGTTGACGTTATAATTACACTGTACCTGTTGACGTTATAATTACACTGTACCTGTTGATGTTATAATTACACTGTACCTGTTGATGTTATAATTACACTGTACCTGTTGACGTTATAATTACACTGTACCTGTTGACGTTATAATTACACTGTACCTGTTGACGTTATAATTACACTGTACCTGTTGACGTTATAATTACACTGTACCTGTTGACGTTATAATTACACTGTACCTGTTGACGTTATAATTACACTGTACCTGTTGACGTTATAATTACACTGTACCTGTTGACGTTATAATTACACTGTACCTGTTGACGTTATAATTACACTGTACCTGTTGACGTTATAATTACACTGTACCTGTTGATGTTATAATTACACTGTACCTGTTGACGTTATAATTACACTGTACCTGTTGATGTTATAATTACACTGTACCTGTTGATGTTATAATTACACTGTACCTGTTGACGTTATAATTACACTGTACCTGTTGACGTTATAATTACACTGTACCTGTTGACGTTATAATTACACTGTACCTGTTGACGTTATAATTACACTGTACCTGTTGACGTTATAATTACACTGTACCTGTTGATGTTATAATTACACTGTACCTGTTGATGTTATAATTACACTGTACCTGTTGATGTTATAATTACACTGTACCTGTTGACGTTATAATTGCACTGTACCTGTTGACGTTATAATTACACTGTACCTGTTGACGTTATAATTACACTGTACCTGTTGACGTTATAATTACACTGTACCTGTTGACGTTATAATTACACTGTACCTGTTGACGTTATAATTACACTGTACCTGTTGATGTTATAATTACACTGTACCTGTTGACGTTATAATTACACTGTACCTGTTGATGTTATAATTACACTGTACCTGTTGATGTTATAATTACACTGTACCTGTTGACGTTATAATTACACTGTACCTGTTGACGTTATAATTACACTGTACCTGTTGATGTTATAATTACACTGTACCTGTTGATGTTATAATTACACTGTACCTGTTGACGTTATAATTACACTGTACCTGTTGATGTTATAATTACACTGTACCTGTTGATGTTATAATTACACTGTACCTGTTGACGTTATAATTACACTGTACCTGTTGACGTTATAATTACACTGTACCTGTTGATGTTATAATTACACTGTACCTGTTGACGTTATAATTACACTGTACCTGTTGATGTTATAATTACACTGTACCTGTTGACGTTATAATTACACTGTACCTGTTGATGTTATAATTACACTGTACCTGTTGATGTTATAATTACACTGTACCTGTTGATGTTATAATTACACTGTACCTGTTGACGTTATAATTACACTGTACCTGTTGACGTTATAATTACACTGTACCTGTTGATGTTATAATTACACTGTACCTGTTGACGTTATAATTACACTGTACCTGTTGATGTTATAATTACACTGTACCTGTTGACGTTATAATTACACTGTACCTGTTGATGTTATAATTACACTGTACCTGTTGATGTTATAATTACACTGTACCTGTTGATGTTATAATTACACTGTACCTGTTGATGTTATAATTACACTGTACCTGTTGACGTTATAATTACACTGTACCTGTTGATGTTATAATTACACTGTACCTGTTGACGTTATAATTACACTGTACCTGTTGACGTTATAATTACACTGTACCTGTTGACGTTATAATTACACTGTACCTGTTGACGTTATAATTACACTGTACCTGTTGACGTTATAATTACACTGTACCTGTTGACGTTATAATTACACTGTACCTGTTGACGTTATAATTACACTGTACCTGTTGATGTTATAATTACACTGTACCTGTTGATGTTATAATTACACTGTACCTGTTGACGTTATAATTACACTGTACCTGTTGATGTTATAATTACACTGTACCTGTTGACGTTATAATTACACTGTACCTGTTGACGTTATAATTACACTGTACCTGTTGACGTTATAATTACACTGTACCTGTTGACGTTATAATTACACTGTACCTGTTGACGTTATAATTACACTGTACCTGTTGATGTTATAATTACACTGTACCTGTTGACGTTATAATTACACTGTACCTGTTGATGTTATAATTACACTGTACCTGTTGACGTTATAATTACACTGTACACCTGTCTATATGACTTCCATTCAAATACAGATTCAGTACAGACTCTTGTTCTCTCTCTCTCACTCACTCACTTCTCTCACTCACTCATTCTCTCACTCACTCATTCTCTCACTCACTCATTCTCTCACTCACTCATTCTCTCTCTCTCACATGGACTCAAACTCGTCGATGCGTTGCTTGGTGTTGCCCTGTCGTATCAGACGGAGGGTCCTGTACTTGTCCCGGCCGGCCTTAACGTTCTCCGCGTGGATCAGGTCGTTGGGAGTATTCTTACTGTCGTCTCGAGCGCTGGCCAACTCACTACTCAGGACCTGAGGACAACCGGAGAACAAGGACACAAATAAACTGGTGGAGCGTCAACATAATGTACTAAAACATTGGACAGAATGTGTAGGACATGTGTAACGCATGTGGTCTCAGAACTATATCTCTCAGCTCAGAGCGGGAGGACATTTTTACATTTAGTCAGGATGGAACCCAACCAGGTATAAAGGGTTATTGTTAGGTTAAGGTCATAGGTTAAATGTTAAGGTAGGGTCTGACCTTTGTATAGCCATTCATTCTTCTGGGCCTCTGTTATAGTCATGAATTAGGGTCATGGGTTAGGGTTAAAGTTCATGGCTTATGGGTTAAAGGGGAACGCCACTCAAAAACTATCTTGTGGTATTTGTTTAATTAGTCCACTGATGATACAGTTCCAAAATGATTAGCATGTCAGCAGACAAGTTTTCAAGATATTGGACTTTCAGGAAGAGGTGTTCACGTCATCACGATGATGTGTCCCAGTGACACTTTGCTTCTTGAGAACTTGACTGTTGGCCAGTGACACTTTGCTTCTTGAGAACTTGACTGTTGGCCAGTGACACTTTGCTTCTTGAGAACTTGACTGTTGGCCAGTGACACTTTGCTTCTTGAAAACTTGACTGTTGGCCAGTGACACTTTGCTTCTTGAAAACTTGACTGTTGGCCAGTGACACTTTGCTTCTTGAAAACTTGACTGTTGGCCAGTGACACTTTGCTTCTTGAGAATTTGACTGTTGGCCAGTGACACTTTGCTTCTTGAAAACTTGACTGTTGGCCAGTGACACTTTGCTTCTTGAAAACTTGACTGTTGGCCAGTGACACTTTGCTTCTTGAAAACTTGACTGTTGGCCAGTGACACTTTGCTTCTTGAGAACTTGACTGTTGGCCAGTGACACTTTGCTTCTTGAGAATTTGACTGTTGGCCAGTGACACTTTGCTTCTTGAGAATTTGACTGTTGGCCAGTGACACTTTGCTTCTTGAGAATTTGACTGTTGGCCAGTGACACTTTGCTTCTTGAAAACTTGACTGCTGACAATGCAAAACATTTTGTGGGACTAATGGGAAAAAAGTTCCTAGAGTTCCCCTCTGTGTTTCTGACCTTGAGGTGTTTCTGTAGCCGCTTGTTCTTCTGAGCCTCCGTCATGCGTTCCTCCTCGCTGCGGTCTCTGACCATGCCTGGTGATGTCAGCTCGGCGCTGGCCTCGTCGCTGCTCTCGTCGGTCTCGTCGTGGTCCCCCTGCACACAGTCCTGGATGTCTTTAGTCTTCAGAACGTCTTTGGCCCGCTCCAAATCAACCTCCACCATGACCGTCTGACGACAAACACACACATGACCGCTCACAGTGGATAGTGCTATCACACATACACACACACACACACACACACACACACACACACACACACACACACACACACACACACACACACACACACACACACACGCTCGCTCGCATTGAAGCACTGTGGTTAGATAGAGGGTTGCGTCAACACACACACACACATTCATTTATTCTCTCTCACCCTTTTCTGCCATCTCTTTGTATTGTCGTCCTTCTCCTTCTTTACGTCCTCCAGAAAGGAGATGTTAGAGGTCAGCAGCTCGGTGGCCTGGAAGGAGAACCTTAGAATAATACAGGAGCCTCCTAATGTGTATGTGGTTGTCTATCTGAATGTCTGTGCACGTGTCTGTGTGTGGCTATCTCTGTCTGTCTGTCTGTCTGTCTGTCTGTCTGTCTGTCTGTCTGTCTGTCTGTCTGTCTGTCTGTCTGTCTGTCTGTCGCTATCTGACTGTCTGTCTGTCTATCTGTCTGTCTGTCTGTGGCTATCTGACTGTCTGTGCACGTATCTGTGTGTGTGGCTATCTGACTGTCTGTGCACGTATCTGTGTGTGTGGCTATCTGACTGTCTGTGCACGTATCTGTGTGTGTGGCTATCTGACTGTCTGTGCACGTATCTGTGTGTGTGGCTATCTGACTGTCTGTGCACGTATCTGTGTGTGTGGCTATCTGACTGTCTGCGCACGTATCTGTGTGTGTGGCTATCTGACTGTCTGCGCACGTATCTGTGTGTGTGGCTATCTGACTGTCTGTGCATGTATCTGTGTGTGTGGCTATCTGACTGTCTGTGCATGTATCTGTGTGTGTGGCTATCTGACTGTCTGTGCACGTATCTGTGTGTGTGGCTATCTGACTGTCTGTGCATGTATGTGTGTGTGTGGCTATCTGACTGTCTGTGCATGTATCTGTCTGTCTGTCTGTGTGTGGTGGCTGTCTGTCTGTGTGTGGTGTCTGTCTGTCTGTGCGTGTGTGGCTGTCTGTCTGTGTGTTGTGGCTTTCTGTCTGTGTGTGGTGGCTGTCTGTCTGTGTGTGGTGTCTGTCTGTCTGTGCGTGTGTGGCTGTCTGTGCATGTATCTCTGTGTGTGTGTGTACCAGGTTCTCCTGGTTCTTCATCTGGCTCTCTGACTGCTGTAGGAGGGATGCCTTGGCCTCTTCCGCTGCTCTGCGCTCTTTCTCCAGACGCTCTGTCTCCTCCTGGGCAAACGTCCTCTCCTTCTCCAGCTCCAGGGCCCTGCGAGTCTGCTCCTCCAGCTCTATATATATATATATATATATATATATATATATATATATATATATATATTTATACACACACACACACACACACACACACACACACACACTGTCAGAAGACAGAAAGAGTCTGACCTTCCTGAGCTTTCTTGGTCTCTTCCTCAATCTGTTTCAGTCTACCCATCAGCTCCATGGTTTCTCTGGCGATCTTCTCCGTCTCCTTCTCCGCATTCACTCTCTTCTTCTTCTCGCTCTCAAGCAGAGCTCTGGAACGAGGGATATGAGGGATGAGTAAACACCTGCTAACAACATTATCTCTCTCTCTCTTTCCCCCTCTCTCTGTCCTCACTTATCCATCTGTCTCTTAGCCTTCTCCTCTCTGGCCTGGGCCTTCATCTGCTGGACCTCGATGGTGTCTGGCTTCCTCCTCCTCATGTACAGGTCATGGTTCCCCATGCACAACGCCAGGATACGTTTGTTGATCCGCAGACGAGGGGCGTAGAACACAAAATCCTGAAAGAGACCCAGTCACCACAAATGTAGTTATCAGTGCCTCTTGTGGTTATCAGTGCCTCTTGTGGTTATCAGTGCCTCGTGTGGTTATCAGTGCCTCTTGTGGTTATCAGTGCCTCTTGTGGTTATCAGTGCCTCTTGTGGTTATCAGTGCCTCTTGTGGTTATCAGTGCCTCTTGTGGTTATCAGTGCCTCTTGTGGTTATCAGTGCCTCTTGTGGTTATCAGTGCCTCTTGTGGGTATCAGTGCCTCTTGTGGGTATCAGTGCCTCTTGTGGGTATCAGTGCCTCTTGTGGGTATCAGTGCCTCGTGTGGTTATCAGTGCCTCTTGTGGTTATCAGTGCCTCTTGTGGTTATCAGTGCCTCTTGTGGTTATCAGTGCCTCTTGTGGTTATCAGTGCCTCTTGTGGGTATCACCGCGTCTTGTGGGTATCACCGCCTCTTGTGAGTATCAGTGCCTCGTGTGGTTATCAGTGCCTCTTGTGGTTATCAGTGCCTCGTGTGGTTATCAGTGCCTCTTGTGGTTATCAGTGCCTCTTGTGGTTATCAGTGCCTCGTGTGGTTATCAGTGCCTCTTGTGGTTATCAGTGCCTCGTGTGGGTATCAGTGCCTCTTGTGGGTATCAGTGCCTCTTGAAAAAATAATGTGACCTTTATTCTGTACTTAACAAACTATCAGAGGTTTGAATTATAACCAAATATACAGCAGACAAAGAAACAGAGGTGACGTACTGGGGCTTTCTTGTCCATGGGCTTTATAACAAACTTCCTGTCGTTGAAGGAAATGTTTCTGATCTCACTCCATGGGAAGCCGATCTTAGGGGTCATCCTATAAAGAAAACACTGTAGAATAGTTCACTCCAAAAGCAAAGTTTATCCAATGGTTTCACACTTCAAAAGTAGTCTAATATCATGATGAACATATGGGGAATTCAGATGTAATTAAAGGTTCCTACCTGTCAGTGTTCTGGTATATATTGAGGCCCAGAGCGTCTACCCCCAGCCACAGCTCTGAACCCTTCTTGTTCTTGATGCTGAAGTAGTTGACTCCATACATCTCTAGATCCTGAGCTATCTTCAGATACTCCACCATGGCATCCTCCCTAGAGACAGACAGACAGACACAAACACATGTACAGGACCAGATACAGACACACACAGACAATCAGTGCAATAGAAGTAAGCCAGTGTTAATTTGGATTGGACTGTGAGTAGAGAGGACTGTGAGTGAGGACTGAGAGGACTGTGAGTGAGGACTGAGAGGACTGTGAGTGAGGACTGAGAGGACTGTGAGTAGAGAGGACTGTTAGTGAGGACTGAGAGGACTGTGAGTCAGGACTGAGAGGACTGTGAGTGAGGACTGAGAGGATTGTGAGTGAGGACTGAGAGGATTGTGAGTGAGGACTGAGAGGACTGAGTGATCTTACCTCAGCACTCCCTTGTGTTCCTCATGCCACACCTTTATTCTATTCTCCCACTGCTCCTTGTTCAGCTTGTGCTGCTCCAGAACTCTGGGGGTAGAGGACATGAGAAGGGTTTGATTAAAGGGGTAGAGAGAGGATGGTAGACTAGCGGTTAAAATGTTGGGCCAGTAAACCAAAAAAAGGTTGTTGTTTCAAATCCCCTAGCCGACTAGGTGAAAAAATCTGTTGATGAAAGACACTTAACCCTAATTGCTCCTGTAAGTCTGCTAAATGAAATGGAATTGACCCCAACACTAATCTAAGTATGGGAGACAACAATCAGAGGAACGTTCAGGGAGACTTGGAATAGATCTCTCTTCAAAATGATCATAGAAGATCAACAAATTCAGTGGACCATTTCACCAGTGCAGCTTCTGTTTGTGGGCTGAGGTATGTCACACAGGGGGATGTGGAGAGATGACACACCTCTGGGGAAGCAGCTTGTCCCTGCTGAGGTATGTCACACAGGGGGATGTGGAGAGATGACACACCTCTGGGGAAGCAGCTTGTCCCTGCTGAGGTATGTCACACAGGGGGATGTGGAGAGATGACACACCTCTGGGGAAGCAGCTTGTCCCTGCTGAGGTATGTCACACAGGGGGACTGGGAGAGATGACACACCTCTGGGGAAGCAGCTTGTCCCTGCTGAGGTATGTCACACAGGGGGACGTGGAGAGATGACACACCTCTGGGGAAGCAGCTTGTCCCTGCTGAGGTATGTCACACAGGGGGATGTGGAGAGATGACACACCTCTGGGGAAGCAGCTTGTCCCTGCTGAGGTATGTCACACAGGGGGATGTGGAGAGATGACACACCTCTGGGGAAGCAGCTTGTCCCTGCTGAGGTATGTCACACAGGGGGATGTGGAGAGATGACACACCTCTGGGGAAGCAGCTTGTCCCTGCTGAGGTATGTCACACAGGGACGTGGAGAGATGACACACCTCTGGGGAAGCAGCTTGTCCCTGCTGAGGTATGTCACACAGGGGGATGTGGAGAGATGACACACCTCTGGGGAAGCAGCTTGTCCCTGCTGAGGTATGTCACACAGGGGGATGTGGAGAGATGACACACCTCTGGGGAAGCAGCTTGTCCCTGCTGAGGTATGTCACACAGGGACGTGGAGAGATGACACACCTCTGGGGAAGCAGCTTGTCCCTGCTGAGGTATGTCACACAGGGGGATGTGGAGAGATGACACACCTCTGGGGAAGCAGCTTGTCCCTGCTGAGGTATGTCACACAGGGACGTGGAGAGATGACACACCTCTGGGGAAGCAGCTTGTCCCTGCTGAGGTATGTCACACAGGGGGATGTGGAGAGATGACACACCTCTGGGGAAGCAGCTTGTCCCTGCTGAGGTATGTCACACAGGGGGACGTGGAGAGATGACACACCTCTGGGGAAGCAGCTTGTCCCTGCTGAGGTATGTCACACAGGGGGATGTGGAGAGATGACACACCTCTGGGGAAGCAGCTTGTCCCTGCTGAGGTATGTCACACAGGGGGACGTGGAGAGATGACACACCTCTGGGGAAGCAGCTTGTCCCTGCTGAGGTATGTCACACAGGGGGACGTGGAGAGATGACACACCTCTGGGGAAGCAGCTTGTCCCTGCTGAGGTAACCAGGGAAGTGGTAGTCCTTCTTGTAGTCTCCATGTTTGGTCTGAACAGAGTAGGAGGCCAACAGCACAGCCGTCTCCGGAGGACAGTAGATATCATCATTCAGGATGCCTTCCTTCACCTGCAGTGACAAACAGTGTGTGACCAGCTCGTATGTTTGTCTGACCTGTGTACATCCTTATACACATACATGTACTGTATGTGTAGGGGAGAGTGGGGTAAGTGGAGCCACCCTTGTTTCTAGAAAACCATACATAAAATAAATTATGTGACCAAATATTTAGGAAGAGGTCATCGGAGTTTGTGAAGGAAGAAACCACATGGAAAAAGTGGGAAGCAAGTTAGGTCCAGCATTTTTTTTTGCACAAAGTCAAATATGAGTATTTTGTTGTAGGTTTCGTGATGCTTGTATCTAAACTATATATTGTATCTAAAAAATATATTGTTTTAAAATGTTCTATTGATCAGTTGGGGTCTCTATAAGCTACAATATGAGGTCCTAAACCTGGCATGAAAGTGCATCCTTGTAGCTGTATGGGTTAATATAGTCAAAATGTTTGCCTTAGAGTAAGTTGAGCCAATGGCCACCGTACGCGATACAAACGATGATCACATTTAGTCCGTTTTATGTATAATGTGCATAGTATTTTTGCAATGTATCATGCAAATGAACTCAAGATAGTACTTTTTTTATTGTTAAAGAGCAAACATCCTCATGCTCCGTGTATACAGACGTAAAACAAGCAGGGTTCTAGCCCCCCCGCGAGGTTCTTCAGAGAGCAGCCAAGGAAGTGAGAGAAGGGAAGAAGTCCATTAGAGCAGCAGAAAGGGAGGAAAACATAGACTGAATGACATCGAAGAGGTACTATGGTGGAGAAATTACAAGATTATGTTGCATCGAGTAGTTGTTTTATGCAATAGAATAGGCTTCTATTAGTACTTGCTCATCTGTGTCTGTGACCTGAGAGGAGCCTCTGAGGCTTATTCGCTGACAATTGATTTAATGGGTTGGTGATAGAACCGACAGCATGCATTTCCTAGAATGAGTTGGTGTTTGTTCTGTAAGGTACCGGGGAGAGACGGCTCGGGTATGAGAGGATAGTGATGAGGAACCTTGTCTCAGGGGCCAAACTCTGGTTTCTATACAATAAGAACAGTCTTCACAGCAAATGCTATCTGGCTGGGGGAAACTCCTTTCTCATATATCAAGTCTCACCTTTTGACCCATTCCACACATCTGTTGTTTGTCATGTAGACTAAGAAGGTGTATCTTTGCTATAAGAGATATTTGTATTCGTTCTCTGTCAGAGCTACTCAAACGTGTTGGGTCGACCAGCCTCACTCGCTGTTTTATTAGTATCTTTTGAGTAAAGTAAAATACTGATTGGTGATTGACCTTGTTTCTCCTCATTATTGATTCCAATTCCACGACAGTACATTGCCAAAAAAGATAACGAACATGTACCTGGGCCTCTGGGCCTCAATATGAATGTAGGCATACATTTAAGATATACCATACACCACACCCCCATTCCATGAATTCAACTTTGACCTACCAGCAACCACACCATCACCGACTTACCCCCAAGGCGACTCAACTTCCCCTGTCCCTATGCTCAACATACCCCATAAGTTGTGCCAAGAGATCAGCTCGAATGTTTACATGAATTCTGATTATTTACAACAGAGATGGGCAACCTTGATTGGGTTGCCCCACCTCCCACCCAAAATCTGAACACATCATGAGGGGCTGCAGTGGCTCGAAGGTCTGCATAACCTCCCTGGCAGTGAGAGCCGGCCCTGGCCTTTTGAGGGACCTACATGACATTTTGTTGATTTAAATGTTCCTAAGTGAAATGTTGTATAGATCCTTCTTGACAGCGGAGAGGAAATGGGACATTTTAGTGGAGAAATGCTGTAATTCTACACATCTTTCCATGCGTCAAAGAAGATTTATAACTAATTCCATGCCATTCTACTGATTTTGTCATGGGGTGTAGAGAATTTTCTTCACATTTTGTCATAGTGTGGGTAGAAATGTTTGCGGTTTTTAATATGATATCTGAGTGAGAGTGACCTAGTATTGACTCCGTTTTTAATATGATATCTGACTGAGAGTGATCTAGTATTGACTCAGTTTTTAATATGATATCTGAGTGAGAGTGACCTAGTATTGACTCAGTTTTTAATATGATATCTGACTGAGAGTGATCTAGTATTGACTCAGTTTTTAATATGATATCTGAGTGAGAGTGACCTAGTATTGACTCAGTTTTTAATATGGTATCTGAGTGAGAGTGATCTAGTATTGACTCAGTTTTTAATATGATATCCGAGTGAGAGTGACCTAGTATTGACTCAGTTTTTAATATGATATCTGAGTGAGAGTGACCTAGTATTGACTCAGTTTTTAATATGATATCTGAGTGAGAGTGACCTAGTATTGACTCAGTTTTTAATATGATATCTGAGTGAGAGTGACCTAGTATTGACTCAGTTTTTAATATGATATCTGAGTGAGAGTGACCTAGTATTGACTCAGTTTTTAATATGATATCTGAGTGAGAGTGACCTAGTATTGACTCAGTGCTCTTTATAAGAGCCTATTTTGGATTTTCTATTCCTTTACCTTTGATATTGAACATTGCATTGTTGAGGAAGAGCTTGTAAGTAAACATTTAATCTGTACTGTTCACGCCTGTTGTTTCCTGTGAACGTGACACATAAACCTTGATTTGATGTACAGTATGTGTGTGTGTCTGGCCAGCTCATGTGTGTGTGCGCTTGTGTGTATGACCTGCAGGAAGAAAAGTCGTTGCGTGGCCTCTTGGATCAGTTCCTCAGCTACATCTTCAGGGTAGAACTTGGCCCTGAACTTTATCAACAGAGGGTTCTCCCTGCGTACATCCTGAGCTGTCACCTGGGAACATTGCAACAACATGAGTGAGTAAATAAGTGAATGAATGAACGTGGAAGTGTGTGAGACAGTTCTGTATGTTGTTACTGTCTGAGCAGAGTAGATAGGATGTACTCACCCTCTTGTTGAGTTTGAGCCAGGTAGAGAAGCCTTTGCTGTCCTGGTACTGTAGGCCAAAGAACCAGGTCTCTCTCAGCCCGATGGTTTTCACTATCTACACAACAATGAAGAAAAAGATTGTCCGTTGTGCAGGAAACAGAGATTTTTCTGTCTGTCTGACTGCCAGTCTGTCTGTCTGTCTGCCCGCCAGTCTGTCTGTCTGTCCGTCTGTCTGCCCATCTGTCCGTCCGTCCTTCAGTCTGTCCGCCAGTCTGTCTGTCCCCCAGTCTGTCTTTCCGCCAGTCTGTCTGTCCGCCAGTCAGTCTTTCCCGCCAGTCTGTCTGTCTGCCAGTCTGTCTGTCCGCCAGTCTGTCTTTCCGCCAGTCAGTCTGTCCACCAGTCTGTCTTTCCGCCAGTCTGTCTGTCTGCCAGTCTGTCTGTCCGCCAGTCTGTCTTTCCGCCAGTCAGTCTGTCCACCAGTCTGTCTTTCCGCCAGTCAGTCTTTCCGCCAGTCTGTCTGTCCGCCAGTCTGTCTGTCCGCCAGTCTGTCTTTCCGCCAGTCTGTCTGTCCGCCAGTCTGTCTTTCCGCCAGTCAGTCTGTCCACCAGTCTGTCTTTCCGCCAGTCAGTCTGTCCACCAGTCTGTCTTTCCGCCAGTCAGTCTGTCCACCAGTCTGTCTTTCCGCCAGTCTGTCTGTCTGCCAGTCTGTCTTTCCGCCAGTCAGTCTTTCCACCAGTCTGTCTGTCCGCCAGTCTGTCTGTCCGCCAGTCTGTCTTTCCGCCAGTCAGTCTGTCCGCCAGTCTGTCTTTCCGCCAGTCTGTCTGTCCGCCAGTCTGTCTGTCCGCCAGTCTGTCTTTCCGCCAGTCAGTCTTTCCGCCAGTCTGTCTGTCCATGTACCTGGTTGAAGAGTTGTTTGCCAGTGGTGCTGGGCAGGATGGCGAACTCCAGCTCAGCGTCCATGGTGGTGACGCGAACATTGATCTACCAGAGGGCATTCACACAAACTGGAGTATGAATGGGAGGAGAGAGAACTTAATAGCCTATTAAAACACATAGCTCGAGTAATGGTTAGTATAATGGGTAGTTTGGCTTATAATAGGGGACAGGCATGCAATGTACTAAGAGGCTAATCGAATTGTATGTCTCTTAATATTATTGTAAAATGGTGTGCTAGGTTTTTTGTGAGGTAAAAGGCCCCAAAAATATAATATAATTATGTTTCTTACATTTTTCTGTTCAACCTGCAGGATCATCCAATCGCAAGAGGTCGTAGGGGACTACAATCAAAACATGAAGCCCACAAGGTATTTTTAAACGTGAAATATTGTTTAGGGAGAATTCTCAGAACAAAATAGAGTTGAGAGTATTCTCAGAACAGGGGAAGGTTTATTCTAGGATTCCATGATCCACACAGAACTGTAGTGTAGGTTTCTGTTGTTGCGGTCATTGTTTTAATGTCAATCATGTTAGTGAAAGTTCCCACATTGTGTGGACAATAACTTTTTTCTAATAAAGTCTAATCTACCCCAGGTATCCACCGCTAGGGTTTCTGAAGTGGGTTTTAACACTGATTATGGAGCAAACTGGAATAAAGTTACGAAACAGCAGAGATCAGAGCGGGCCATGCCAACTAGGGAGGCCCATAAGTAGTCCAATTCTCATATGTTTTATGTTGATCATATCGGTCTACTCTGGCCAGAATACTTCAACCACAAAAAATATGGAATGTTTCTACAAGTAAAATGTTTATATTACTCAAAAGAGCTAAGATATAAAAGATTGAGTTTCAAAATTGAGTGAACTCACTGTACTACAAGTATCACACAGAACGATATACTGTTGTGTTGAAGCTCAAACTTATAAAAACCATTTGTGTCTGATTTGAGTGGTTAACAAACGATCACTTCACTTATAACAAACACGGTATAACTCAGGGTAGTAACATGGTAAGCCTTTAAAATGGCTGAAAACAAACACGGTATAACTCAGGGTAGTAACATGGTAAGCCTTTAAAATGGCTGAAAACAAACACGGTATAACTCAGGGTAGTAACATGGTAAGCCTTTAAAATGGCTGAAAACAAACACGGTATAACTCAGGGTAGTAACATGGTAAGCCTTTAAAATGGCTGAAAACAAACACGGTATAACTCAGGGTAGTAACATGGTAAGCCTTTAAAATGGCTGAAAACAAACACGGTATAACTCAGGGTAGTAACATGGTAAGCCTTTAAAATGGCTGAAAACAAACACGGTATAACTCAGGGTAGTAACATGGCTGAAGCCCTTTAAAATGGCTGAAAACAAACACGGTATAACTCAGGGTAGTAACATGGTAAGCCTTTAAAATGGCTGAAAACAAACACGGTATAACTCAGGGTAGTAACATGGTAAGCCTTTAAAATGGCTGAAAACAAACACGGTATAACTCAGGGTAGTAACATGGTAAGCCTTTAAAATGGCTGAAAACAAACACGGTATAACTCAGGGTAGTAACATGGTAAGCCTTTAAAATGGCTGAAAACAAACACGGTATAACTCAGGGTAACATGTAAAATGGCTGAAAACAAACACGGTATAACTCAGGGTAGTAAAAAAATGGCTGAAAACAAACACGGTATAACTCAGGGTAGTAACATGGTAAGCCTTTAAAATGGCTGAAAACAAACACGGTATAACTCAGGGTAGTAACATGGTAAGCCTTTAAAATGGCTGAAAACAAACACGGTATAACTCAGGGTAGTAACATGGTAAGCCTTTAAAATGGCTGAAAACAAACACGGTATAACTCAGGGTAGTAACATGGTAAGCCTTTAAAATGGCTGAAAACAAACACGGTATAACTCAGGGTAGTAACATGGTAAGCCTTTAAAATGGCTGAAAACAAACACGGTATAACTCAGGGTAGTAACATGGTAAGCCTTTAAAATGGCTGAAAACAAACACGGTATAACTCAGGGTAGTAACATGGTAAGCCTTTAAAATGGCTGAAAACAAACACGGTATAACTCAGGGTAGTAACATGGTAAGCCTTTAAAATGGCTGAAAACAAACACGGTGGCTGAAAACAAACAAACACGGTATAACTCAGGGTAGTAACATGGTAAGCCTTTAAAATGGCTGAAAACAAACACGGTATAACTCAGGGTAGTAACATGGTAAGCCTTTAAAATGGCTGAAAACAAACACGGTATAACTCAGGGTAGTAACATGGTAAGCCTTTAAAATGGCTGAAAACAAACACGGTATAACTCAGGGTAGTAACATGGTAAGCCTTTAAAATGGCTGAAAACAAACACGGTATAACTCAGGGTAGTAACATGGTAAGCCTTTAAAATGGCTGAAAACAAACACGGTATAACTCAGGGTAGTAACATGGTAAGCCTTTAAAATGGCTGAAAACAAACACGGTATAACTCAGGGTAGTAACATGGTAAGCCTTTAAAATGGCTGAAAACAAACACGGTATAACTCAGGGTAGTAACATGGTAAGCCTTTAAAATGGCTGAAAACAAACACGGTATAACTCAGGGTAGTAACATGGTAAGCCTTTAAAATGGCTGAAAACAAACACGGTATAACTCAGGGTAGTAACATGGTAAGCCTTTAAAATGGCTGAAAACAAACACGGTATAACTCAGGGTAGTAACATGGTAAAATGTAACATGGTAAGCCTTAGTAAAATGGCTGAAAACAAACACGGTATAACTCAGGGTAGTAACATGGTAAGCCTTTAAAATGGCTGAAAACAAACACGGTATAACTCAGGGTAGTAACATGGTAAGCCTTTAAAATGGCTGAAAACAAACACGGTATAACTCAGGGTAGTAACATGGTAAGCCTTTAAAATGGCTGAAAACAAACACGGTATAACTCAGGGTAGTAACATGGTAAGCCTTTAAAATGGCTGAAAACAAACAAAATGGCTGGTATAACTCAGGGTAGTAACATGGTAAGCCTTTAAAATGGCTGAAAACAAACACGGTATAACTCAGGGTAGTAACATGGTAAGCCTTTAAAATGGCTGAAAACAAACACGGTATAACTCAGGGTAGTAACATGGTAAGCCTTTAAAATGGCTGAAAACAAACACGGTATAACTCAGGGTAGTAACATGGTAAGCCTTTAAAATGGCTGAAAACAAACACGGTATAACTCAGGGTAGTAACATGGTAAGCCTTTAAAATGGCTGAAAACAAACACGGTATAACTCAGGGTAGTAACATGGTAAGCCTTTAAAATGGCTGAAAACAAACACGGTATAACTCAGGGTAGTAACATGGTAAGCCTTTAAAATGGCTGAAAACAAACACGGTATAACTCAGGGTAGTAACATGGTAAGCCTTTAAAATGGCTGAAAACAAACACGGTATAACTCAGGGTAGTAAACATGGTAAGCCTTTAAAATGGCTGAAAACAAACACGGTATAACTCAGGGTAGTAACATGGTAAGCCTTTAAAATGGCTGAAAACAAACACGGTATAACTCAGGGTAGTAACATGGTAAGCCTTTAAAATGGCTGAAAACAAACACGGTATAACTCAGGGTAGTAACATGGTAAGCCTTTAAAATGGCTGAAAACAAACACGGTATAACTCAGGGTAGTAACATGGTAAGCCTTTAAAATGGCTGAAAACAAACACGGTATAACTCAGGGTAGTAACATGGTAAGCCTTTAAAATGGCTGAAAACAAACACGGTATAACTCAGGGTAGTAACATGGTAAGCCTTTAAAATGGCTGAAAACAAACACGGTATAACTCAGGGTAGTAACATGGTAAGCCTTTAAAATGGCTGAAAACAAACACGGTATAACTCAGGGTAGTAACATGGTAAGCCTTTAAAATGGCTGAAAACAAACACGGTATAACTCAGGGTAGTAACATGGTAAGCCTTTAAAATGGCTGAAAACAAACACGGTATAACTCAGGGTAGTAACATGGTAAGCCTTTAAAATGGCTGAAAACAAACACGGTATAACTCAGGGTAGTAACATGGTAAGCCTTTAAAATGGCTGAAAACAAACACGGTATAACTCAGGGTAGTAACATGGTAAGCCTTTAAAATGGCTGAAAACAAACACGGTATAACTCAGGGTAGTAACATGGTAAGCCTTTAAAATGGCTGAAAACAAACACGGTATAACTCAGGGTAGTAACACGGTAAGCCTTTAAAATGGCTGAAAACAAACACGGTATAACTCAGGGTAGTAACATGGTAAGCCTTTAAAATGGCTGAAAACAAACACGGTATAACTCAGGGTAGTAACATGGTAAGCCTTTAAAATGGCTGAAAATCACAACTCACAAAATCACAAATCCAACAAAAACAGCCAAGAAACTAAGCACTGTGTCCAGAACAGATCCTAGAATAAACTTTTCTAGCCCATTATTCTGTGTCACAGAGAAACAGAGACAGGGCTATGGGAAAAATGTAGCCTTGTCTTACTGTCAAATGCTAAATGTACACAATCTCACACTAATCTTACACAGACAGCCACATTTTAACTTCAAGCCAGATGTTGTAGGATAAAGACAATAAATGGATACTCACAGAAGACATTTGTAGATCTTTAATCTACTATGTTATTAAGTTCCTGAGAGGTCCTTCTTTAGGCATTAGCTTCCTCTACACAGTCATATGAAAGTGCTTGCAATATTCACTGGGATTATGGTGAATTTAAAAAATCCATTGTTGTGTTCTCAGGAATAATCCAATGGCAGCCCAGGAATCTAATTTAAAGTGGATTAGGGCAGTGTACTAACACTTGACCCTCACAGGCTCACCGCAAAATAGCACCCAAGACACTGATTTTACATCCACCTTTAGAATACAATAATTTCGAATGAGATATACGATAAGACAATGTTGATAATATACTGTAGTACTGCCTTAACATTAGACCACATTGCCACTAGCCAAGGTAAAAGTACTTACTAAGCCCAACACTCAAGGCATTTTTTCCTAGTTCTATGTACAGTTGAAGTCGGAAGTTTACATACACTTAGGTTGGAGTCATGAAAACTCGTTTTTCAACCACTCCACAAATTTCTTGTTAACAAACTATAGTTTTGGCAAGTCGGTTAGTCCTTGTTCGGGCGGCGTGTCGGCGATCGATGTCCCCGGCTTTTTCGCCATCGCCGCTCCATTTTTCATATGTCCATTTGTTTTGTCTTGTCCCATACACACCTGGTTTTCATTCCCTAATCAATCTACATTTAATTAGCCCTCTGTTTCCCATCATGTCTTTGTGTGTAATTGTTTATTGTTATGTGGTTTGTCATGCGCACTACTTTTGTTATTTCCGTGGTTTTGGCACTTTTATTGTGCTGTCAATTTGGAAGCAAATTAAAGTGCGCCTGTTTGCTACACTCTGCTCTCCTGCACCTGACTTCGCCTCCGCTACACACTCTTAACAGAATTACACACCGAACCATAGAGTCAGCAGGAGCAGGTACCCTAGTTAGAGGAGTCGAGAAGCACGCCCAGGAACATTCGTCAATGTTAAATCAACTTGGTGCCATGATGGATCGCACTGTTCAAACCATGGACCGCTGGGAGAGACAGGGAGTCTCTCCAGTGCCTCGACCAGCACAACCTCTACCAGTCCCAGGCCGGAGCCAGTCCCAGTGGGATCCGTCTCTCCCTTCCCAGGGAGTATGATGGAACAGCAGTACAGTGCCAGGGATTCTTGTTACAACTGGACCTCTATCTGGCCACTGTGCACCCAGCTCCCTCAGGAAGGGAGAGAGTGGCTGCCCTCGTCTCCTGCCTCACGGGAAGAGCGCTGGAGTGGGAAAACTCTGTGTGGAGTGAAGGACCACTTCGAGGAGTACACCCGTCGCTTCCGGGCCGTCTTCAACCATTCACTTGAGGGTAGAGCGGCGAGGGAGAGGCTCTTCCATTTGAGGCAGGGGACGAGGAGCACCCAGGAATTCGCCCTGGAATTCCGGACCTTGACCCCCGGAGCAAGCCGGAACGACCACTATCGATGCAGCCTACGAGGGGGCGTCTGACGTGAGCTGGCCAGCAGGGATGCCACCATCTCCTTTGACCAACTGGTGGATTTGTCCATCCGGTTGGATAACCCGCTGGTCACCCGCGGACGTCCAGAGGGGGCTCTGTCGGTTCCATCTTCCAGCACCTCCGCTTCAGGCACAGCTTCAGGCACAGCTGGGAATTTTATCGACAGAGCATTAGCCATTAGGTTAGGAATCCCCATTTTTCCTGAAGTTAGACCCTTCCCAGTACACACTCTGGATAGTCTACCATTAGGGTCCGGGCTAATCAGGGAGGCCACCATCTCCTTGGCCACGGTTAAGCAGGGGGATCATGAGGAGAGAATCAGCCTCTTCCTCAGCCTTCCCTGGTTGGCTCTGCATAACCCCACTATTTCCTGGCAACAGAGGTCTCTCACAGGGTGGTCGCGAGAGTGCTCGCGAGGTGTGTAGGGGTTGCCGTTGGTGCTACCATGGCACCAACACCACGGTGGAAAGTCCAGACCGGGTCTCCACCGTGCACATCCCCCCAGAATATGACGATTTGGCTCTCGCCTTCTATAAAAAGAAGACGACTCAATTACCACCTCATCGATGGGGGGGGGGGATTGTGCAATAAATCTCCTGGCAGACGCTGCGCTTCCCAGGAGTCACGTGTATCCCCTGTCGCAAGTGGAGACAGTGGCTATGAATACATATGTCTCTGAATCCCTGCGTCAGGGGTACATTCGGCCCTCTATTTCACCTGCATCCTCAAGTTTATTTTTTGTGAAGAAGAAGGATGGAGGTTTACACCAGTGTATTGACTATAGAGGTCTCAATCAAATCACGGTGAGGTACAGTTACCCCCTACCTCTTATTGCCACGGCGATTGAGTCAATGCATGGGGCGTGCTTCTTCACAAAACTGAATCTGAGGAGTGCGTATAACCTGGTGCGTATCTGGGAGTGAGACGAGTGGAGGACAGGGCATTATGAGTACCTCGTCATGCCGTACGGGTTGATAAATGCTCCATCAGTTTTCCAATCCTTTGTAGACAAGATTTTCAGGGACCTGCACGGGCAGGGTGTAGTGGTGTATATCGATGACACTCTGATTTACTCCGCTACACGCGCCGAGCATGTGTCCTTGGTGCGCAAGGTACTTGGACAACTGTTGGAGTATGACCTGTATGTCAAGGCTGAGAAATGCCTGTTCTTTCAGCAGGCTGTCTCCTTCCTAGGGTATCGCATTTCCTCATCAGGGGTGGAGATGGAGAGCGACCGCATTGCAGCTATGCGTAATTGGCCGACTCCCACCACGGTAAAGGAGATGCATCGCCTTTTAGGGTTTGCCAATTACTACCGGAGAGATTTATCCGGGGTTTTGGCCAGGTTTCTGCTCCCATTACCTCACTGCTGAAGGGGGGTCCTGTACGGTTGCAGTGGTCGGCTGAGGAGGACAGGGCTTTTGGGCAGCTAAGAGCTCTGTTTACTGCGGCTCCCGTGCTGGACCATCCGGATACCTCTTTGGCATTCATAGTGGAGGTGGATGTGTCCGAGGCTGGGATAGGAGCCGTGCTCTCACAGCGCTCGGGTACGCCACCGAAACTCCGCCCCTGTGCTTTCTTTTTGAAGAAGCAGGAGATATGGAGTGCAGATCCGGGGAAGCTCAGATGAGTGGTAGGAAACTAGATGTGGAGGCTGAGGTTGAAGTGAGCTGGGTTGGAACAGGGTAAACAGGTATGGAGAGGAATCCAATGGAGTGGTGGTGTGGTGAATCCAGAACAGGGTAGCAGGGTGGTGAGATGTGGAACAGGATACTGGTACCAGAGTCAGAGCGGCAGAACTGCAGTGAGAGGATAAACAGCGTTGGGCAGGGTAACAGGATCTTGAATAATCACAAATTGCTAGAATCATAAACTGACTGAGCAGAGATTACGATCTGGCAGAGTGGAAGTGGCAGGACTGAGTATTTGTAGAGGTCTTGATTATGGAACGGGTTGCAGCTGGTGAGGATCCGCTCTGACTCCAGCACACCTGTCTCCAACCACACAATTACAAACAAACAGAAAGGGAGGGGGATAGAGAGAGTGCACTGGAGGAGTGGCTGCAGGTCAAGGAGACACCGGATGTCCACTAGGGTGTGTGGCAGAAGCAGATGTGACACTTCTGACCCACTGGAAATGTGATGAAAGAAATAAAAGCTGAAATAAATCATTCTCTCTACTATTATTCTGACATTTCACATTCTTAAAATAAAGTGGTGATCTTGACTTAGAACAGGGAATTTTTACTCGGATTAAATGTCAGGAATTGTGAAAAACTGAGTTTAAATGTATTTGGCTAAGGTGTACGTAACCTTCTGACTTCAACTATATGTCTCTCATTATTTTTTAAACTCTACGGGATTGGTTGAACTAACTAGAGCTAATGTGATTTGCATGACGCTGTAAGTAAAAAAGAACATTTCCTCAGGACATAGGGGCAGAAAGCTTAAATTCTTGTTAATCTAACTGCAATTTACAGTAGCTATTAGTGAAAAAATGACATGCTATTGTTTGAGGAGAGTGCACAACAACAACAAAAACTTTTATCACAGTAACTGGTTTGATACATTCCCATCTGAAGGTAAAATAAGGTTGTAGTGGCTTCGTCTTTACCATAGCCACTGCCCAAGCCTGAAGCGGGGTTGTTTGGTACGCATACAGTCCACACTCAAGGTTTCCAAACGGCCAAACATTCGATGACATCCAGGGATATGGTGCAACAAAAATGTTTATTCTTCTTATATCTAACAAATAAATGATTCTCCAATCAACTTAAAGCATAGATGACTTTATATGGAAAATACATATTATGACCTGTCTGTATGTCTGTATGGTAAAGACGAAAGGAAGCCACTACAATCAAGTCAAAAAACTATACCGCTCCCGCATCTAGCAAGGACTCCCTCTCCCGAAGGCCCAACTTCCTGCCTTTATCCTAACACACTTAGGATAAATGAACAGGCAAGAGGGGGGGCCAAATGGCTGAGTTACACTAACAACAAATTAATATATCTCAATCAGGTAAATATAAATCTTTTTTTATTTTTTTTATTTTACCTTACCAGGCAAGTCAGTTAAGAACATATTCTTATTTTCAATGACGGCCTGGGAACAGTGGGTTAACTGCCTGTTCAGGGGCAGAACGACAGATTTGTACCTTGTCAGCTCGGGGGTTTGAACTCACAACCTTCCGGTTACTAGTCCAACGCTCTAACCACTAGGCTACGCTGCCGCCCCATCATAAAGGTACGTACATAATATTTCATCATTTACATTAATATTTAATATATTTACACAAATATACATGGAGCTCCATATGTTCGGTCTTTTATACAAATATGTCCAAATCGGCTCTAACAAAGGTACTTCAGTAATCTTGCTCTGATTTGTCATCCTGAGGGTCACAGAGATAAAAAATGTAGCATAGTTTTTAGTCTGATAAAATCCATTTTCATATTCAAATGTAGGAACTGGGTTCTACAGTTTGAACCCCTGCTGTGTCTGCCCAGTGGTAAGCTAATTATCCATCATTATGACATTCCTGTGAGTGTGTAAACTATAAAAATGTATGTTCTCTATAGTTACGTACTTGAAAATGTATCAATTTATCAATTTGGGCACCTTTGGGCAGACTTGATACAACATTTTGAACAGTAATGCTGTGGTTCATTGGATGGTTCATCGGATCAGTCTAAAACTTTGCACATACACTGCTGCCATCTAGTGAACAAAATCTAAATTGCGCCTAGACTCCTAAATTATATTGTCAGAGTCGTGTGTATAGGTGGCAGGGAAGTCAGGCGCAGGAGAGTCAAGCCACGTAACATGCTCCATAACACTAATAAGAATAGAATATAAACAAACATGGGTACGAGGACCCGTCGCGCACCTATACAATAAACACAACACTGACAATATACAATCTCTGACAAAGACATGAGGGGAAACAGAGGGTTAAATACACAACAGGTAATGAATGGGATTGAAAACAGGTGTATGGGAAGACAAGACAAAACCAATGGAAAATGAAAAATGGATCAATGATGGCTAGAAGACCGGTGACGTCGACCGCAGCCCACCGCCCGAGAGGCAACGACTTCGGCAGAAGTCGTGACATATATAATGGCCTTTCTCTTGCATTTCAAAGATGGAGATTATTTTGGGGGGAAAACAAATGTTTTTGTCATTGCATTATCTTTTACCATATTTTACGAAAACTAATTTCACATTTCCACAAACTTCAAAGTGTTTCCTTTCAAATAGTATTGTAGCGACCCGCACAGACAGCTGTGTGTTATGTGTTAGGCTAGGAGGTGGTTGTGTTGTACTGACCAGTACCCGGTGTTCGCGGGGTCCGACCTGTCAATCAACCTGCTATCTGCCAATCACGGGAATGCCTGGAATGTTCTGATGCCGGGCATCCTGGTGGTTGGCGGAGTGGCGTGGAGGGGGGTTGGACAGGGGGGTGGAGCATTGGAAGTTAAGACCAGGTTCAGCCTTTGTTCTCTCTCTCTTACGTCTGGGTTTCACAAGAGAAGGTCACGATTGGCTTGTGGGTTATCTGTCATCTATTTGGCGTGTGCTACGGCCCAAACAGTAGCCTGTGTAAAGTTGGTGTAATAAACCGTCAATTCGTAAACTCAAGCCTCTGTCTGGACAATTGTTCATTTATGATCTAGTCAGGTCATTACAGTATCAAGAACATGCACATGCTTGCTTCAGGTCCTGAGCTACAGGCAGTTAGATTTGGGTATGTATTTTAGGCGAAAATGGAAAAAAAGAGTCCGATCCTTAGTTGTTATTTGGTTAAAAAAAAATAGAATATATATAAGCACCTTTATGAGTAATGTAGAGTTTAGACAGTTTACACCATCATAAAGAGGATTACATTCAAACAATGCAACCGTTTCTATTAAAAGGCTAGAACAACAATACAACCGTTTCTATTAAAAGGCTAGAACAACAATACAACCGTTTCTATTAAAAGGCTAGAACAACAATACAACCGTTTCTATTAAAAGGCTAGAACAACAATACAACCGTTTCTATTAAAAGGCTAGAACAACAATACAACCGTTTCTATTAAAAGGCTAGAACAACAATACAACCGTTTCTATTAAAAGGCTAGAACAACAATACAACCGTTTCTATTAAAAGGCTAGAACAACAGTATAACCGTTTTTATCAGACAGTGTCTGTCTGAAACAATGTAACAGTTTCCAGCTGGGGTCACTGAAGTACAATACACTTCGCCACTGTTTCTCCGCGCATGCGTGGTGCTTCACAGCGACTGTTACAGCTGACGGGATTGTTTTGATTAGCTGGTCGGCAGACCACCCTGGCCTTCAATTAAGATCTAATTTATCAGTCTAAAGACAAAACCATGGGGGACGAACAAGACATAATGTGCAAACTAGAAAACATTATGGAAATACGGTAAAAAATAATCAATAAAGTATATTCTTCTTCAAAGAAACCACATCTGGTAAATGTAGCTGGATGGCTCAGGAAAAGATCAGAGAGAGGAATTGTCTCGCCAGCTGATATTAGCGTCTTGGCTTTGTTATTGGGCGAGGAAGCTAGCTATATGTGTCGACAGAGCCTCGAGCAAGGTTAGCAAGCGGAGGAACTGCAAAAAAAACATGTTACAGAATAGCTTGCTAGCTGTGCATTATATATAATCAATCCAACTGTTTGCATCAACAAAAATCCAGATGCGAAGTGCTTTGCCAGATTAGCGGCTACCTGGCATTTTAGCTAGCAAGCTTTTTGTCATTAGCCAGGTTGTTAATTGGCTAACCATGGTTCATTCTTTTGGAACCAGTTACAAATGTACATATTGTTGAATAGATGTGCCGCTGTATAGCTTCGCGTCAGTAACATCAGTAGAAAAAATATATAGTTACACCAGTTATAACAATGTCATATGGTGCACGTCCATCTTTATGTCGGCTATGCATGCATTCTATTACTTATTCCCATGACAAATAGTATCTCTCCTTATTTCACAGTAAACTAATCGATTGCAACAGAAAACAGGTCTCTTGAAAAATGTGTATCTATCTGAAGAGACTAACCAGGTTAAATAATGTAGAAACAATAGAAGATGCCTTAGGGCAATTGGTTTCTTATTAAGCATGATTGAGTGACAGGAAGTTGACTGACAGAACGTTGTCTTTGTGCCTTCTTCCCTGTAATCAAAATAAGTGCATTAGTAAATAGCCCAGTGGTAGGTTAACGACCTAATGTTGTGTAATTGGTAACTAGTGCATTAGTAAATAGCCCAGTGGTAGGTTAACTACCTAACGTTGTGTAATTGGTAACTAGTGCATTAGTAAATAGCCCAGTGGTAGGTTAACGACCTAATGTTGTGTAATTGGTAACTAGTGCATTAGTAAATAGCCCAGTGGTAGGTTAACGACCTAATGTTGTGTAATTGGTAACTAGTGCATTAGTAAATAGCCCAGTGGTAGGTTAACTACTTAACGTTGTGTAATTGGTAACTAGTGCATTAGTAAATAGCCCAGTGGTAGGTTAACTACCTAACGTTATGTAATTGGTAACTAGTGCATTAGTAAATAGCCCAGTGGTAGGTTAACTACCTAACGTTGTGTAATTGGTAACTAGTGCATTAGTAAATAGCCCAGTGGTAGGTTAACGACCTAATGTTGTGTAATTGGTAACTAGTGCATTAGTAAATAGCCCAGTGGTAGGTTAACTACTTAACGTTGTGTAATTGGTAACTAGTGCATTAGTAAATAGCCCAGTGGTAGGTTAACTACCTAACGTTGTGTAATTGGTAACTAGTGCATTAGTAAATAGCCCAGTGGTAGGTTAACTACCTAACGTTGTGTAATTGGTAACTAGTGCATTAGTAAATAGCCCAGTGGTAGGTTAACTACCTAACGTTGTGTAATTGGTAACTAGTGCATTAGTAAATAGCCCAGTGGTAGGTTAACTACCTAACGTTGTGTAATTGGTAACTAGTGCATTAGTAAATAGCCCAGTGGTAGGTTAACTACCTAACGTTGTGTAATTGGTAACTAGTGCATTAGTAAATAGCCCAGTGGTAGGTTAACTACCTAACGTTGTGTAATTGGTAACTAGTGCATTAGTAAATAGCCCAGTGGTAGGTTAACTACCTAACGTTGTGTAATTGGTAACTAGTGCATTAGTAAATAGCCCAGTGGTAGGTTAACTACCTAACGTTGTGTAATTGGTAACTAGTGCATTGGTAATAACTACTGTGTATTGTTGGTAACTACTGTTTTGCAGTGATAACTAACTAGTAATGCATTGGTAATAACTACTGTTTTACAGTGATAACTAACTAGTAATGCATTGGTAATAACTACTGTGTATTGTTGGTAACTACTGTTTTACAGTGATAACTAACTAGTAATTCATTGGTAATAACTACTGTGTATTGTTGGTAACTACTGTTTTACAGTGATAACTAACTAGTAATGCATTGGTAATAATTACTGTTTTACAGTGATAACTAACTAGTAATGCATTGGTAATAACTACTGTTTTACAGTGATAACTAACTAGTAATGCATTGGTAATAACTACTGTTTTACAGTGATAACTAACTAGTAATGCATTGGTAATAACTACTGTTTTACAGTGATAACTAACTAGTAATGCATTGGTAATAACTACTGTTTCACAGTGATAACTACCTAGTAATGCATTGGTAATAACCACTGTTTTACAGTGATAACTAACTAGAAATGCATTGGTAATAACTACTGTTTTACAGTGATAACTAACTAGTAATGCATTGGTAATAACTACTGTTTTACAGTGATAACTAACTAGTAATGCATTGGTAATAACTACTGTTTTACAGTGATAACTAACTAGTAATGCATTGGTAATAACTACTGTTTTACAGTGATAACTAACTAGTAATGCATTGGTAATAACTACTGTTTTACAGTGATAACTAACTAGTAATGCATTGGTAATAACTACTGTTTTACAGTGATAACTAACTAGTAATGCATTGGTAATAACTACTGTTTTACAGTGATAACTAACTAGTAATGCATTGGTAATAACTACTGTTTTACAGTGATAACTAACTAGTAATGCATTGGTAATAACTACTGTTTTACAGTGATAACTAACTCGTAATGCATTGGTAATAACTACTGTTTTACAGTGATAACTAACTAGTAATGCATTGGTAATAACTACTGTTTTACAGTGATAACTAACTAGTAATGCATTGGTAATAACTACTGTTTTACAGTGACAACTAACTAGTAATGCATTGGTAATAACTACTGTTTTACACTGACAACTAACTAGTAATGCATTGGTAATAACTACTGTTTTACACTGACAACTAACTAGTAATGCATTGGTAATAACTACTGTTTTACACTGACAACTAACTAGTAATGCATTGGTAATAACTACTGTTTTACACTGATAACTAACTAGTAATGCATTGGTAATAACTACTGTTTTACACTGATAACTAACTAGTAATGCATTGGTAATAACTACTGTTTTACACTGATAACTAACTAGTAATGCATTGGTAATAACTACTGTTTTACACTGATAACTAACTAGTAATGCATTGGTAATAACTACTGTTTTACAGTGATAACTAACTAGTAATGCATTGGTAATAACTACTGTTTTACAGTGATAACTAACTAGTAATGCATTGGTAATAACTACTGTTTTACAGTGATAACTAACTAGTAATGCATTGGTAATAACTACTGTTTTACAGTGATAACTAACTAGTAATGCGTTGGTTAAACTGTGTTTTCTGTCATTTCAGGAATAAGACGGTACAGATGCAGAAGATCAAGTCTCGTCTGAAGTCAGAGTTTGAGTCCCTCGAGTCTGAGGAGAAACATCTGAAGGAATACAAACAGGAGATGGACCTCCTAATGCAGGAGAAGATGGCCCATGTAGAGGAGCTACGACTTATACACGCTGATATCAATGTGGTGGGTAAAGAGAGACAGAGAGAGAGAGAGTGTGTGAGAGGAAGAGGCAGAAACCACTATTTTACTATTTGATCTGTTTTTTTTTAATGGAAAACCAGATGTGTTAGGCTTAGTTATAGCGAAACACATCCATTCAGTTCTTAATTTTTAAGTTGATTGCAATAGTGATATACCCTGGGTGAACCAAACATTAAGAACACCTTTCTAATGTTGAGTTGCACCCTGCCACACTTTTGCCCTCAGAACAGCCTTACATTTTCTGGCATGGACTTTAAGTGTGGAAAGCACTCCACAGGGATGCTGGCCCATGTTGGCTCCAATGCTTCCCACAGTTGTGCCAAGTTGGCTGGTTGTCCTCAGGGTGGTGGACTATTCTTGATACACATGGGAAATTGTTGATCGTGAAAAACCCAGCAGCATTGCAGTTCTTGACTACCATACCCCTTTCAAAGGCATTTCAATCTTTTGCCATTAACCCTCTGAATGGCACACATTCACAATCCATGTATCAGTTGTCTCAAGGCTAAAAATCCTTCTTTAACCCGTCTCCTCCCCTTCATCTACACTGACTGAAGTGGATTTAACAAGTGACATCAATAAGGGATCATAGCTTGTAATGTTCATAATGTTTTGTCCACTCAGTGTATTTTGGTCTTTTAGTAGTAAATATAGTTTGTTTTCACCCCTAGTGTTTCAATTCCACCACTGGAATCGTGACGTAGAGGCACCTTGAGAAGGTTCCTATACATCATCTCAAGGGAGGGGTTCGGTATGAAATACACTCCCTTCTAGATGTGCTGGGTGGTACCACCTCGAGGGAGGGGTTCGGTATGAAATACACTCCCTTCTAGATGTGCTGGGTGGTACCACCTCGAGGGAGGGGTTCGGTATGAAATACACTCCCTTCTAGATGTGCTGGGTGGTACCACCTCGAGGGAGGGGTTCGGTATGAAATACACTCCCTTCTAGATGTGCTGGGTGGTACCACCTCGAGGGAGGGGTTCGGTATGAAATACACTCCCTTCTAGATGTGCTGGGTGGTACCACCTCGAGGGAGGGGTTCGGTATGAAATACACTCCCTTCTAGATGTGCTGGGTGGTACCACCTCGAGGGAGGGGTTCGGTATGAAATACACTCCCTTCTAGATGTGCTGGGTGGTACCACCTCCAGGGAGGGGTTCGGTATGAAATACACTCCCTTCTAGATGTGCTGGGTGGTACCACCTCGAGGGAGGGGTTCGGTATGAAATACACTCCCTTCTAGATGTGCTGGGTGGTACCACCTCGAGGGAGGGGTTCGGTATGAAATACACTCCCTTCTAGATGTGCTGGGTGGTACCACCTCGAGGGAGGGGTTCGGTATGAAATACACTCCCTTCTAGATGTGCTGGGTGGTACCACCTCCAGGGAGGGGTTCGGTATGAAATACACTCCCTTCTAGATGTGCTGGGTGGTACCACCTGCAGGGAGGGGTTCGGTATGAAATACACTCCCTTCTAGATGTGCTGGGTGGTACCACCTCGAGGGAGGGGTTCGGTATGAAATACACTCCCTTCTAGATGTGCTGGGTGGTACCACCTCGAGGGAGGGGTTCGGTATGAAATACACTCCCTTCTAGATGTGCTGGGTGGTACCACCTCGAGGGAGGGGTTCGGTATGAAATACACTCCCTTCTAGATGTGCTGGGTGGTACCACCTCGAGGGAGGGGTTCGGTATGAAATACACTCCCTTCTAGATGTGCTGGGTGGTACCACCTCGAGGGAGGGGTTCGGTATGAAATACACTCCCTTCTAGATGTGCTGGGTGGTACCACCTCGAGGGAGGGGTTCGGTATGAAATACACTCCCTTCTAGATGTGCTGGGTGGTACCACCTCCAGGGAGGGGTTCGGTATGAAATACACTCCCTTCTAGATGTGCTGGGTGGTACCACCTCCAGGGAGGGGTTCGGTATGAAATACACTCCCTTCTAGATGTGCTGGGTGGTACCACCTCCAGGGAGGGGTTCAGTATGAAATACACTACCTTCTCGATGTGCTGGGTGGTACCACCTCGAGGGAGGGGTTCAGTATGAAATACACTACCTTCTCGATGTGCTGGGTGGTACCACCTCGAGGGAGGGGTTCGGTATGAAATACACTCCCTTCTCGATGTGCTGGGTGGTACCACCTCCAGGGAGGGGTTCGGTATGAAATACACTCCCTTCTAGATGTGCTGGGTGGTACCACCTCGAGGGAGGGGTTCGGTATGAAATACACTCCCTTCTAGATGTGCTGGGTGGTACCACCTCGAGGGAGGGGTTCAGTATGAAATACACTCCCTTCTCGATGTGCTGGGTGGTACCACCTCGAGGGAGGGGTTCAGTATGAAATACACTCCCTTCTCGATGTGCTGGGTGGTACCACCTCGAGGGAGGGGTTCGGTATGAAATACACTCCCTTCTAGATGTGCTGGGTGGTACCACCTCGAGGGAGGGGTTCAGTATGAAATACACTCCCTTCTCGATGTGCTGGGTGGTACCACCTCGAGGCTTACTATAAAAGCAGGTGACAGTGTGCCTTATTTGGTAATGGTCTTGGTAAGTGGAGTGTGCCAGTATATTTAGCATGATGCTTCCTTGACCAGACTGTTGACGTTACACAACATTCAAAAGGGCAGTAAAGGCACATTTCTGCATTGGAACAAATTCTAGGTTTTTGTTGACCATTTCATACACATCTATGTGCTTTTATGAAGAAGAACAAATCATATACAGAGGCAAGAAGAAAAGTATGTGAACCCTTTGGAATTAGCTGGATTTCTGCATCAATTGGTCATCAAATTTGATCTGATCTTCATTTTAGTCACAACAATAGACAAACATAGAGGGATTAAACTAGTAACACACAAATTAGTGTATTTTTCTTATCTATATTGAATAAATAATTTAAACATTTACAGTGTAGGTTGGAAAAAACATGTGAACCCCGAGGTTAATGACTTCTCCAAAAGATCATTGAAATCAGGAGGCTGCTAACCTGGAGTCCAATCAATGAGTATGAAATACACTCCCTTCTCGATGTGCTGGGTGGTACCACCTCGAGGGAGGGGTTCAGTATGAAATACACTCCCTTCTAGATGTGCTGGGTGGTACCACCTCCAGGGAGGGGTTCGGTATGAAATACACTCCCTTCTAGATGTGCTGGGTGGTACCACCTCCAGGGAGGGGTTCGGTATGAAATACACTCCCTTCTAGATGTGCTGGGTGGTACCACCTCGAGGGAGGGGTTCAGTATGAAATACACTCCCTTCTAGATGTGCTGGGTGGTACCACCTCGAGGGAGGGGTTCGGTATGAAATACACTCCCTTCTCGATGTGCTGGGTGGTACCACCTCGAGGGAGGGGTTCAGTATGAAATACACTCCCTTCTAGATGTGCTGGGTGGTACCACCTCGAGGGAGGGGTTCGGTATGAAATACACTCCCTTCTAGATGTGCTGGGTGGTACCACCTCGAGGGAGGGGTTCGGTATGAAATACACTCCCTTCTAGATGTGCTGGGTGGTACCACCTCGAGGGAGGGGTTCGGTATGAAATACACTCCCTTCTAGATGTGCTGGGTGGTACCACCTCGAGGGAGGGGTTCAGTATGAAATACACTCCCTTCTAGATGTGCTGGGTGGTACCACCTCAAGGGAGGGGTTCGGTATGAAATACACTCCCTTCTAGATGTGCTGGGTGGTACCACCTCCAGGGAGGGGTTCGGTATGAAATACACTCCCTTCTAGATGTGCTGGGTGGTACCACCTCGAGGGAGGGGTTCGGTATGAAATACACTCCCTTCTAGATGTGCTGGGTGGTACCACCTCGAGGGAGGGGTTCGGTATGAAATACACTCCCTTCTAGATGTGCTGGGTGGTACCACCTCGAGGGAGGGGTTCGGTATGAAATACACTCCCTTCTAGATGTGCTGGGTGGTACCACCTCGAGGGAGGGGTTCGGTATGAAATACACTCCCTTCTAGATGTGCTGGGTGGTACCACCTCGAGGGAGGGGTTCGGTATGAAATACACTCCCTTCTAGATGTGCTGGGTGGTACCACCTCGAGGGAGGGGTTCGGTATGAAATACACTCCCTTCTAGATGTGCTGGGTGGTACCACCTCGAGGGAGGTGTTCGGTATGAAATACACTCCCTTCTCGATGTGCTGGGTGGTACCACCTCCAGGGAGGGGTTCGGTATGAAATACACTCCCTTCTAGATGTGCTGGGTGGTACCACCTCGAGGGAGGGGTTCAGTATGAAATACATTCCCTTCTAGATGTGCTGGGTGGTACCACCTCGAGGGAGGGGTTCACAGTATGAAATACACTCCCTTCTCGATGTGCTGGGTGGTACCACCTCGAGGGAGGGATTCAGTATGAAATACACTCCCTTCTAGATGTGCTGGGTGGTACCACCTCGAGGGAGGGGTTCACAGTATGAAATACACTCCCTTCTCGATGTGCTGGGTGGTACCACCTCGAGGGAGGGGTTTCACAGAAGACTGGCTTTGTGCAGATAGCCAACAATTTACGACGTTTGGAATGAGACTAACGTGAGGTAAAGTAAATAATTCATTAATTCGAAGACTAATTGATCAGATAAAATATCTGAAAAGTTATTTTAGGAAATGATAACTTTGTAATCTGAATATTTTTCCTTGGTTCCCCCCACTTCCTAGTTAATTAGTTACGCGATTAATCAGTTGATTGCGTAATAACTAATTACAGAGAATCTTTGATAAAAACTATAAGTCTTCAGTTAATGAGAGTAAAGACACGACAGGAGGAATGGTCCAAAATTCCTCCTGACCGTTGTGCCGGTCTGATCCACAACTACAGAAAACATTTGGTTGAGGTTATTGCTGCCAAACCGGTTATTACATCGAAAGGTCCACATAGTTTTTCCACCCTGTACTTGTACACAGTGTGTTCAATAAAGACATGACAACGTAGAATTATTTGTGTGTTATTAGTTGAAGCAGACTGTGTTTGTCTATTGTTGTGACTTAGATAAAGATCAGATACAATTTTATTACCAATTTATGCAGAAATTCAGGTATTTCCAAAGGGTTCACAAACTTTCTCTTGCCACTGTAGGTTCTGAAAATCATGTTAAATTCATAGCCACAGCCATCGTAACAAGAAATAGATGACAATGGTGGTCAAATCAACTCATTGTATTTTTTCCCAACTGCTACGGCTGATTGGCGTTGCAGTCTGCTAAAACAGGTGGCTCATAGTTCAATGGTTGTGAGCAGTAATCTCACATGGGGCAGATTTTTGTTATTTACAATAGCCATCCCATGCCCACACACTTCCAATTCTGAAAAATGAAAGCCTACCTGTGAGAGGGGTAACCCTGGCAGTAGTTTTAGGATTTTATACACTACTGAAAACCAATTTGTGAGTTAATTTGACCATTGGAAAAGCACTAATGGGTTTGATTGAATTGAGCCTCTAATCTTAATTTTCAAAATGATGCACTTTTCTCCCCAACACCACAATAAATGTGAGTCCACATTCCCAATGGGGAATTCAATTTTACACTGTTAGTGGTACTAGATGTCAGTAACTCTGCACCTCAACACAGTCAGATAACTGTCCAGAGTTGTGTTTGGTAATAGATGTCAGTAACTCTGCACCTCAACACGGACAGATAACTGTCCAGAGTTGTTTGGTAATAGATGTCAGTAACTCTGCACCTCAACACAGTCAGATAACTGTCCAGAGTTGTTTGGTAATAGATGTCAGTAACTCTGCACCTCAACACAGTCAGATAACTGTCCAGAGTTGTGTTTGGTAATAGATGTCAGTAACTCTGCACCTCAACACAGTCAGATAACTGTCCAGAGTTGTGTTTGGTAATAGATGTCAGTAACTCTGCACCTCAACACGGTCAGATAACTGTCCAGAGTTGTGTTTGGTAATAGATGTCAGTAACTCTGCACCTCAACACAGTCAGATAACTGTCCAGAGTTGTGTTTGGTAATAGATGTCAGTAACTCTGCACCTCAACACAGTCAGATAACTGTCCAGAGTTGTGTTTGGTAATAGATGTCAGTAACTCTGCACCTCAACACAGTCAGATAACTGTCCAGAGTTGTGTTTGGTAATAGATGTCAGTAACTCTGCACCTCAACACGGTCAGATAACTGTCCAGAGTTGTGTTTGGTAATAGATGTCAGTAACTCTGCACCTCAACACGGTCAGATAACTATCCAGAGTTGTGTTTGGTAATAGATGTCAGTAACTCTGCACCTCAACACGGACAGATAACTGTCCAGAGTTGTGTTTGGTAATAGATGTCAGTAACTCTGCACCTCAACACTGTCAGATAACTATCCAGAGTTGTGTTTGGTAATAGATGTCAGTAACTCTGCACCTCAACACAGTCAGATAACTGTCCAGAGTTGTGTTTGGTAATAGATGTCAGTAACTCTGCACCTCAACACTGTCAGATAACTGTCCAGAGTTGTGTTTGGTAATAGATGTCAGTAACTCTGCACCTCAACACGGTCAGATAACTGTCCAGAGTTGTGTTTGGTAATAGATGTCAGTAACTCTGCACCTCAACACGGTCAGATAACTGTCCAGAGTTGTGTTTGGTAATAGATGTCAGTAACTCTGCACCTCAACACAGTCAGATAACTATCCAGAGTTGTGTTTGGTAATAGATGTCAGTAACTCTGCACCTCAACAAGGTCAGATAACTGTCCAGAGTTGTGTTTGGTAATAGATGTCAGTAACTCTGCACCTCAACACGGTCAGATAACTGTCCAGAGTTGTGTTTGGTAATAGATGTCAGTAACTCTGCACCTCAACACAGTCAGATAACTGTCCAGAGTTGTGTTTGGTAATAGATGTCAGTAACTCTGCACCTCAACACGGACAGATAACTGTCCAGAGTTGTGTTTGGTAATAGATGTCAGTAACTCTGCACCTCAACACGGTCAGATAACTGTCCAGAGTTGTGTTTGGTAATAGATGTCAGTAACTCTGCACCTCAACACGGACAGATAACTGTCCAGAGTTGTGTTTGGTAATAGATGTCAGTAACTCTGCACCTCAACAAGGTCAGATAACTATCCAGAGTTGTGTTTGGTAATAGATGTCAGTAACTCTGCACCTCAACACGGTCAGATAACTGTCCAGAGTTGTGTTTGGTAATAGATGTCAGTAACTCTGCACCTCAACACAGTCAGATAACTGTCCAGAGTTGTGTTTGGTAATAGATGTCAGTAACTCTGCACCTCAACACGGACAGATAACTGTCCAGAGTTGTGTTTGGTAATAGATGTCAGTAACTCTGCACCTCAACACGGTCAGATAACTGTCCAGAGTTGTGTTTGGTAATAGATGTCAGTAACTCTGCACCTCAACACGGTCAGATAACTGTCCAGAGTTGTGTTTGCTCACAATGCACAACATTTTATTCTCAGATTGCTTCAGTGGACTTCTGGCAATTACACTTTAGTGAGAAAGTGTTGGGGTCAGGTACAACTACATTTACCCAATCCCAAAATTAATATTCATGAACAACTCCCTCACCCACAACTTCTCACCTGAAAGCATTTTTGCAAAATGTGAAGGGATTGGGCAAAGGCTGAAATTGGGTTGAGATTTACAGAAAAATAACAAACTATTTAAGGTTCTTTCTCCTCTCTCTCTCTCCCCTTCTTCTCCTCCCTCCTTCTCCTCTTCTTCCTTCTCTCTCCCATCTCTCTCCTTCTCCTCTTCTTCTTCCTTCTCTCTCCCATTCTCTCCTTCTCCTCTCCCTTATTCTCTCCTTCTCCTCTCCCCTTCCATCTCTCTCCTTCTCCTCTCCCCTTCCATCTCTCTCCTTCTCCTCTTCTTCTTCCTTCTCTCTCCCATTCTCTCCTTCTCCTCTCCCCCATTCTCTCCTTCTCCTCTCCCCTTCCATCTCTCTCCTTCTTCCTTCTCTCTCCCATTCTCTCCTTCTCCTCTCCTCTTCCATCTCTCTCCTTCTCCTCTCCTTCTTCCTTCTCTCTCCCATTCTCTCCTTCTCCTCTCCCCTTCCATCTCTCTCCTTCTCCTCTTCTCCTTCCTTCTCTCTCCCATTCTCTCCTCCTCTCCCCTATTCTCTCCTTCTCCTCTCCCCTTCCATCTCTCTCCTTCTCCTCTTCTTCTTCCTTCTCTCTCCCATTCTCTCCTTCTCCTCTCCCCCATTCTCCCCTTCCATCTCTCTCCTTCTCCTCTACCCTTCCATCTCTCTCCTTCTCCTCTTCTTCTTCCTTCTCTCTCCCATTCTCTCCTTCTCCTCTCCCCTTCCATCTCTCTCCTTCTCCTCTCCTTCTTCCTTCTCTCTCCCATTCTCTCCTTCTTCCTTCTCTCTCCCATTCTCTCCTTCTCCTCTCCCCTTCCATCTCTCTCCTACTCCTCTCCTTCTTCCTTCTCTCTCCCATTCTCTCCTTCTCCTCTCCCCTTCCATCTCTCTCCTTCTCCTCTTCTCCTTCCTTCTCTCTCCCATTCTCTCCTTCTACCTTTTCTCTCCTTCTCCTCTCCCCCATTCTCTCCTTCCTTCTCTCTCCCATTCTCTCCTTCTTCCTTCTCTCTCCCATTCTCTCCTTCTCCTCTCCTCCTCTCCTTCTTCCTTCTCTCTCCCATTCTCTCCTTCTTCCTTCTCTCTCCCATTCTCTCCTTCTCCTCTCCCCTTCCACCTCTCTCCTTCTCCTCCCCAGATGGAGAGCACTATAAAGCAGTCAGAGAACGACCTGAACAAGCTACTGGAGACGACGCGGAGGCTCCATGATGACTACAAACCCCTGAAGGAACATGTAGACGCCCTGAGGATGACCCTGGGCCTTCACAGACTTCCCAACCTCAACGAAGAGGAGGAGAAACTCTCTCTGGAGTCAGTACACTTACTATACACACACACACGGTCGCACAGGCCCTCACACACACATCAACTTGTTCTCTGTGCTATCTTCTATCTGTTGCCATAGTTACTTTGAGAAACAGAAGGCAGAGTGGCAGAAGGAGCCTCATGAGCCCACAATCCCAGAATCCCTTGCAGCAGCGGCTGCTGCGGCCCAACAACTCCAGGTCTCCCGGAAACAAGACGCCCGCCAGACTGCCACTTTCAGACAACAGCCCCCTCCCATGAAGGTACACAATACACACCCTCCCATGAAGGTACACAATACACACCCTCCCATGAAGATACACAATACACACCCTCCCATGAAGGTACACAATACACACCCTCCCATGAAGATACACAATACACACCCTCCCATGAAGGTACACAATACACACCCTCCTATGAAGGTACACAATACACACCCTCCTATGAAGGTCCATAGTACACACCCTCCCATGAAGATACACAATACACACCCTCCCATGAAGGTACACAATACACACCCTCCCATGAAGATACACAATACACACCCTCCCATGAAGATACTCTGCACCTCAACACAGTCAGATAACTGTCCAGAGTTGTGTTTGCCTTGCACAATACACACCCTCCCATGAAGGTACACAATACACACCCTCCCATGAAGGTACACAATACACACCCTCCCATGAAGATACACAATACACACCCTCCCATGAAGGTACACAATACACACCCTCCCATGAAGGTACACAATACACACCCTCCTATGAAGGTCCATAGTACACACCCTCCCATGAAGATACACAATACACACCCTCCCATGAAGGTACACAATACACACCCTCCCATGAAGGTACACAATACACACCCTCCTATGAAGGTCCATAGTACACACCCTCCCATGAAGATACACAATACACACCCTCCCATGAAGGTACACAATACACACCCTCCCATGAAGATACACAATACACACCCTCCCATGAAGATACACAATACACACCCTCCCATGAAGGTACACAATACACACCCTCCCATGAAGATACACAGTACACACCCTCCCATGAAGATACACAATACACACCCTCCCATGAAGGTACACAATACACACCCTCCCATGAAGATACACAATACACACCCTCCCATGAAGGTACACAATACACACCCTCCCATGAAGATACACAATACACACCCTCCCATGAAGGTACACAATACACACCCTCCCATGAAGGTACACAATACACACCCTCCCATGAAGATACACAATACACACCCTCCCATGAAGGTACACAATACACACCCTCCCATGAAGGTACACAATACACACCCTCCCATGAAGATACACAATACACACCCTCCCATGAAGGTACACAATACACACCCTCCCATGAAGATACACAATACACACCCTCCCATGAAGGTACACAATACACACCCTCCCATGAAGGTACACAATACACACCCTCCCATGAAGATACACAATACACACCCTCCCATGAAGGTACACAGTACACACCCTCCTATGAAGGTCCATAGTACACACCCTCCTATGAAGGTCCATAGTACACACCCTCCTATGAAGGTCCACACCCCCTATGAAGGTCCATAGTACCCACCCTCCTATGAAGGTACACACCCTCCTATGAAGGTACACAGTACACACCCTCCTATGAAGGTACACAGTACACACCCTCCTATGAAGGTACACAGTACACACCCTCCTATGAAGGTACACACCCCCCTATGAAGGTACACAGTACACACCTTCCTATGAAGGTCCATAGTACCCACCCTCCTATGAAGGTACACAGTACACACCCTCCTATGAAGGTACACACCCCCTATGAAGGTACACACCCCCCTATGAAGGTACACACCCCCCTATGAAGGTACACACCCTACTATGAAGGTACACACCCTCCTATGAAGGTACACACCCCCCTATGAAGGTACACACCCCCCTATGAAGGTACACACCCTACTATGAAGGTACACACCCTCCTATGTAGGTACACACCCTCCTCCACCCATCTGTACCTACACAATAATGACACTGTACTGACTTGTGTATGGACATAGTAATGACACACTATAACATCTCTGTCCTCTCTCCAGGCCTGTCTGTCATGCCACCAGCAGATCCATCGTAACGCTCCTATCTGTCCACTGTGTAAGGCCAAGAGTCGCTCCCGCAACCCCAAGAAACCCAAGAGGAAGCCTGACGAGTAGACACACACACACCTCATATTGCTACATTTCAGTAAAACACATCTTCATAACCTTCTCCATGCCATGGAACCTGCATTTAGTATTAACTTCATTATCCTAAGTGTTTTTTAATGGTGCTAAAGTGTTGAAATGTAATTGGTTAAGGTTTAATAGACCGTAACCATGTTATATGCAATAATACAAACCATTATACTGTAGCTGTACCCATGTTGTGATTGGTTCAGGCATTATAAATGTAAAACTGACTGAATGTACTTGTTACTCTGTATTTAGTATGTTTACATTGCATGAACACTTTCCCTGGCTGAGCTATAATGACTGTGTTGTAACTGTTTGTGATGATATGAAAGAGGGTTTTATTGTTGCAGCGTATAACCCAGGAAGTTGTTCTAATGTTTACTGAACACATAAGGAAGGGGTGGTCAAGGACTGAGAAAACCATGACGCTTGTTTGCTTTTAACAGTGTTGTAATGTGAAACTTTAAAACAAGAATTCAAAAATAAATGGCTGTTTTGTACTGCAGTTGGAATTGTATTTTCTTCTAGACGAAGGTGAACCTCATTATAATACAGGGTCACACACAGGGCTCTGATCAGAAGTAGTGCACTATATGGGGAATATTTCAGATAGGTCCGCATGTTGTATAGTGCCAGTATGAAGGTACCTTCAGCTCAGTTCTTGTACTGTCATCAAGAAGTCGTCAGGTTAACATTCTGGGCCTTCAGGGTAATTCTTTATTGACATTCTGTTGGCAGGTTACATCCAGATTCCTGTTCCGTCTCCAAGGTAACCCCAGGTTGCTGTGACTCCCTGCTGGGGGTCAGAGGTCTTGTGGAGGCTCCTCAGCAGCTCACCCAAATTGCACACTGGGAGAATCTCATTTACATACTCCTGGCATCCTCTCTCCTTACCTCGTCAAAGCCCATTGGATGAGAAAGCCAGAGGTCCATCCCCTCTGACCTTCTCCTCCAATCGGTTTAGAGAAATAGAGAGGACGTGAGGAGTATGTAAATGAGATTCTCCCACGGCGTCCTCCAACACCAAAACACAGACTGATTTACCTAAATGAGGGACATTCTGTTCCCATAGGGCTTCTGCTTCTTGGGATTGTTTGCAGTTAAGAGAGCCGGTTAAGTGTACAAGAACATAAGGACAGAAACGGATTATAATAACATGGCAGCAGCTACAGAACCAAAACAGAAAAGAACACACATACTATGAGCAGTCTGGATGGTACCGTGTGTGTAGTACCCTGTTGTAGAGGTGTGTGCTGTGTTGTACCCTGTTGTAGAGGTGTGTGTGGTGTTGTACCCTGTTGTAGAGGTGTGTGTGGTGTTGTACCCTGTTGTAGAGGTGTGTGCTGTGTTGTACCCTGTTGTAGAGGTGTGTTGTACCCTGTTGTAGAGGTGTGTGCTGTGTTGTACCCTGTTGTAGAGGTGTGTGCTGTGTTGTACCCTGTTGTAGAGGTGTTGTGTTGTACCCTGTTGTAGAGGTGTGTGTTGAGTTTTACTCTGTTGTAGAGGTGTGTGTTGAGTTTTACCCTGTTGTAGAGGTGTGTGTTGTGTTGTACCCTGTTGTAGAGGTGTGTGCTGTGTTGTACCCTGTTGTAGAGGTGTGTTGTACCCTGTTGTAGAGGTGTGTGCTGTGTTGTACCCTGTTTTAGAGGTGTGTGCTGTGTTGTACCCTGTTGTAGAGGTGTGTGCTGTGTTGTACCCTGTTGTAGAGGTGTGTAGTACCCTGTTGTAGAGGTGTGTGTTGTGTTGTACCCTGTTGTAGAGGTGTGTAGAGGTGTGTGCTGTGTTGTACCCTGTTGTAGAGGTGTGTGCTGTGTTGTACCCTGTTGTAGAGGTGTGTTGTACCCTGTTGTAGAGGTGTGTGCTGTGTTGTACCCTGTTTTAGAGGTGTGTGCTGTGTTGTACCCTGTTGTAGAGGTGTGTGCTGTGTTGTACCCTGTTGTAGAGGTGTGTAGTACCCTGTTGTAGAGGTGTGTGTTGTGTTGTACCCTGTTGTAGAGGTGTGTGCTGTGTTGTACCCTGTTGTAGAGGTGTGTGTTGTGTTGTACCCTGTTGTAGAGGTGTGTAGTACCCTGTTGTAGAGGTGTGTGCTGTGTTGTACCCTGTTGTAGAGGTGTGTGCTGTGTTGTACCCTGTTGTAGAGGTGTGTGTTGAGTTGTACCCTGTTGTAGAGGTGTGTGCTGTGTTGTACCCTGTTGTAGAGGTGTGTGCTGTGTTGTACCCTGTTGTAGAGGTGTTGTACCCTGTTGTAGAGGTGTGTGCTGTGTTGTACCCTGTTGTAGAGGTGTGTGCTGTGTTGTACCCTGTTGTAGAGGTGTTGTACCCTGTTGTAGAGGTGTGTGCTGTGTTGTACCCTGTTGTAGAGGTGTGTGTTGTGTTGTACCCTGTTGTAGAGGTGTGTTGTACCCTGTTGTAGAGGTGTGTGGTGTGTTGTACCCTGTTGTAGAGGTGTGTGTTGTGTTGTACCCTGTTGTAGAGGTGTGTTGCACCCTGTTGTAGAGGTGTGTGGTGTGTTGTACCCTGTTGTAGAGGTGTGTGCTGTGTTGTACCCTGTTGTAGAGGTGTGTTGTACCCTGTTGTAGAGGTGTGTTGTACCCTGTTGTAGAGGTGTGTGCTGTGTTGTACCCTGTTGTAGAGGTGTGTGCTGTGTTTTACTCTGTTGTAGAGGTGTGTGTTGAGTTTTACCCTGTTGTAGAGGTGTGTGTTGTGTTGTACCCTGTTGTTGAGGTGTGTTGTACCCTGTTGTACATTTACATTTACATTTAAGTCATTTAGCAGACGCTCTTATCCAGAGCCACTTACAAATTGGTGCATACACCTTATGACATCCAGTGGAACAGCCACTTTACAATAGTGCATCTAAATCTTTTAGGGGGGTGAGAAGGATTACTTACCCTATCCTAGGTATTCCTTGAAGAGGTGGGGTTTCAGGTGTCTCCGGAAGGTGGTGATTGACTCCGCTGTCCTGGCGTCGTGAGGGAGTTTGTTCCACCATTGGGGGCCAGAGCAGCGAACAGTTTTGACTGGGCTGAGCGGGAACTGTACTTCCTCAGTGGTAGGGAGGCGAGCAGGCCAGAGGTGGATGAACGCAGTGCCCTTGTTTGGGTGTAGGGCCTGATCAGAGCCTGGAGGTACTGAGGTGCCGTTCCCCTCACAGCTCCGTAGGCAAGCACCATGGTCTTGTAGCGGATGCGAGCTTCAACTGGAAGCCAGTGGAGAGAGCGGAGGAGCGGGGTGACGTGAGAGAACTTGGGAAGGTTGAACACCAGACGGGCTGCGGCGTTCTGGATGAGTTGTAGGGGTTTAATGGCACAGGCAGGGAGCCCAGCCAACAGCTAGTTGCAGTAATCAAGACAGGAGATGACAAGTGCCTGGATTAGGACCTGCGCCGCTTCCTGTGTGAGGCAGGGTCGTACTCTGCGGATGTTGTAGAGCATGAACCTACAGGAACGGGACACCGCCTTGATGTTAGTTGAGAACGACAGGGTGTTGTCCAGGATCACGCCAAGGTTCTTAGCGCTCTGGGAGGAGGACACAGTGGAGTTGTCAACCGTGATGGCGAGATCATGGAACGGGCAGTCCTTCCCGGGAGGAAGAGGAGCTCCGTCTTGCTGAGGTTCAGCTTGAGGTGGTGATCCGTCATCCACACTGATATGTCTGCCAGACATGCAGAGATGCGATTCGCCACCTGGTCATCAGAAGGGGGAAAGGAGAAGATTAATTGTGTGTCGTCTGCATAGCAATGATAGGAGAGACCATGTGAGGTTATGACAGAGCCAAGTGACTTGGTGTATAGCGAGAATAAGAGAGGGCCTAGAACAGAGCCCTGGGGGACACCAGTGGTGAGAGCGCGTGGTGAGGAGACAGATTCTCGCCACGCCACCTGGTAGGAGCGACCTGTCAGGTAGGACGCAATCCAAGCGTGGGCCGCGCCGGAGATGCCCAACTCGGAGAGGGTGGAGAGGAGGATCTGATGGTTCACAGTATCGAAGGCAGCCGATAGGTCTAGAAGGATGAGAGCAGAGGAGAGAGAGTTAGCTTTAGCAGTGCGGAGCGCCTCCGTGATACAGAGAAGAGCAGTCTCAGTTGAATGACTAGTCTTGAAACCTGACTGATTTGGATCAAGAAGGTCATTCTGAGAGAGATAGCGGTAGAGCTGGCCAAGGACGGCACGCTCAAGAGTTTTGGAGAGAAAAGAGAGAAGGGATACTGGTCTGTAGTTGTTGACATCGGAGGGATCGAGTGTAGGTTTTTTCAGAAGGGGTGCAACTCTCGCTCTCTTGAAGACGGAAGGGACGTAGCCAGCGGTCAGGGATGAGTTGATGAGCGAGGTGAGGTAAGGGAGAAGGTCTCCGGAAATGGTCTGGAGAAGAGAGGAGGGGATAGGGTCAAGCGGGCAGGTTGTTTGGCGGCCGGCCGTCACAAGACGCGAGATTTCATCTTGAGAGAGAGGGGAGAAAGAGGTCAGAGCATAGGGTAGGGCAGTGTGAGCAGAACCAGCGGTGTCGTTTGACTTAGCAAACGAGGATCGGATGTCGTCGACCTTCTTTTCAAAATGGTTGACGAAGTCATCTGCAGAGAGGGAGGAGGGGGGATTCAGGAGGGAGGAGAAGGTGGCAAATAGCTTCCTAGGGTTAGAGGCAGATGCTTGGAATTTAGAATGGTAGAAAGTGGCTTTAGCAGCAGAGACAGAGGAGGAAAATGTAGAGAGGAGGGAGTGAAAGGATGCCAGGTCCGCAGGGAGGCGAGTTTTCTTCCATTTCCGCTCGGCTGCCCGGAGCCCTGTTCTGTGAGCTTGCAATGAGTCGTCGAGCCACGGAGCGGGAGGGGAGGACCGAGAGCCGGCCTGGAGGATAGGGGACATAGAGAGTCAAAGGATGCAGAAAGGGAGGAGAGGAGGGTTGAGGAGGCAGAATCAGGAGATAGGTTGGAGAAGGTTTGAGCAGAGGGAAGAGATGATAGGATGGAAGAGGAGAGAGTAGCGGGGGAGAGAGAGCGAAGGTTGGGACGGCGCGATACCATCCGAGTAGGGGCAGCGTGGGAAGTGTTGGATGAGAGCGAGAGGGAAAAGGATACAAGGTAGTGGTCGGAAACTTGGAGGGGAGTTGCAATGAGGTTAGTGGAAGAACAGCATCTAGTAAAGATGAGGTCAAGCGTATTGCCTGGCTTGTGAGTAGGGGGAAGGTGAGAGGGTGAGGTCAAAAGAGGAGAGGAGTGGAAAGAAGGAGGCAGAGAGGAATGAGTCAAAGGTAGACGTGGGGAGGTTAAAGTCGCCCAGAACTGTGAGAGGTGAGCCGTCCTCAGGAAAGGAGCTTATCAAGGCATCAAGCTCATTGATGAACTCTCCAAGGGAACCTGGAGGGCGATAAATGATAAGGATGAGGTGTGAGGTAGAGGTGTGTGTTGTGTTGTACCCTGTTGTAGAGGTGTGTGCTGTTTGTACCCTGTTGTAGAGGTGTGTGTTGTGTTGTGTTGTACCCTGTTGTAGAGGTGTGTGCTGTGTTGTACCCTGTTGTAGAGGTGTGTAGTGTTGTGTTGTACCCTGTTGTAGTGGGTGTGTTGTGTTGTACCCTGTTGTAGAGGTGTGTTGTACCCTGTTGTAGAGGTGTGTAGTTTATCTCCAGTGTGTTAATGTCCAGTTGCGTAGCCTTCTTCCTGATGAAGGTGTTCAGGGCTGCCTGCTGCTACATACACACACACACACACACACACACACACACACACACACACACACACACACACACACACACACACACACACACACACACACACACACACACACACACACACACACACACACACACACACACACACACAGCATGCATGTGTCAGTAAATTAGTCAGCCAGTAGAGACATACAGCTCAAAAGATAAGAGACAGTCATGTGATGAGAAAGATTATTTTACCCGTCTCATCTCCTCTGTGAATGTCTGGGGCTTCAGGACAGACATGAGCTGTAGGGGACCAGTGGGGCCCAGTCTGGGGCTTCAGGGCAGAGATGAGCTGTAGGGGGACCAGTGGGGCCCAGTCTGGAGCTTCAGGGCAGAGATCAGCTGTAGGGGACCAGCTGGGTCCCAGTCTGGGGCTTCAGGGCAGAGATGAGCTGTAAGGGGACCAGCTGGGTCCCAGTCTGGGGCTTCAGGACAGAGATGAGCTGTAGGGGGACCAGCTGGGTCCCAGTCTGGGGCTTCAGGGCAGAGATGAGCTGTAGGGGGACCAGCTGGGTCCCAGTCTGGGGCTTCAGGGCAGAGATGAGCTGTAGGGGGACCAGCTGGGTCCCAGTCTGGGGCTTCAGGACAGAGATGAGCTGTATGGGGACCAGCTGGGTCCCAGTCTGGGGCTTCAGGGCAGAGATGAGCTGTAGGGGACCAGCTGGGTCCTAGTCTGGGGCTTCAGGGCAGATATGAGCTGTAGGGGGACCAGCTGGGTCCCAGTCTGGAGCTTCAGGGCAGAGATGAGCTGTAGGGGTACCAGCTGGGTCCCAGTCTGGGGCTTCAGGGCAGAGATGAGCTGTAGGGGGACCAGTGGGGCCCAGTCTGGAGTTTCAGGGCAGAGATGAGCTGCAGGGGGACCAGCTGGGTCCCAGTATGGGGCTTCAGGGCAGAGATGAGCTGTAGGTGGGGCCCAGTCTGGAGTTTCAGGGCAGAGATGAGCTGCAGGGGGACCAGCTGGGTCCCAGTCTGGGGCTTCAGGGCAGAGATGAGCTGTAGGGGACCAGCTGGGTCCCAGTCTGGGGCTTCAGGGCAGAGATGAGCTGTAGGGGGACCAGCTGGGTCCTAGTCTGGGGCTTCAGGGCAGATATGAGCTGTAGGGGGACCAGCTGGGTCCCAGTCTGGAGCTTCAGGGCAGAGATGAGCTGTAGGGGTACCAGCTGGGTCCCAGTCTGGGGCTTCAGGGCAGAGATGAGCTGTAGGGGGACCAGTGGGGCCCAGTCTGGAGTTTCAGGGCAGAGATGAGCTGCAGGGGGACCAGCTGTGTCCCAGTCTGGGGCTTCAGGGCAGAGATGAGCTGTAGGGGGACCAGCTGGGTCCCAGTCTGGGGCTTCAGGGCAGAGATGAGCTGTAGGGGGACCAGCTGGGTCCCAGTCTGGGGCTTCAGGGCAGAGATGAGCTGTAGGGGTACCAGCTGGGTCCCAGTCTGGGGCTTCAGGGCAGAGATGAGCTGTAGGGGGACCAGTGGGGCCCAGTCTGGAGTTTCAGGGCAGAGATGAGCTGCAGGGGGACCAGCTGGGTCCCAGTCTGGGGCTTCAGGGCAGAGATGAGCTGTATGGGGACCAGCTGGGTCCCAGTCTGGGGCTTCAGGGCAGAGATGAGCTGTAGGGGGACCAGCTGGGTCCCAGTCTGGAGCTTCAGGGCAGAGATGAGCTGTAGGGGTACCAGCTGGGTCCCAGTCTGGGGCTTCAGGGCAGAGATGAGCTGTAGGGGGACCAGTGGGGCCCAGTCTGGAGTTTCAGGGCAGAGATGAGCTGCAGGGGGACCAGCTGGGTCCCAGTCTGGGGCTTCAGGGCAGAGATGAGCTGTAGGGGGACCAGCTGGGTCCCAGTCTGGGGCTTCAGGACAGAGATGAGCTGTATGGGGACCAGCTGGGTCCCAGTCTGGGGCTTCAGGGCAGAGATGAGCTGTAGGGGGACCAGCTGGGTCCTAGTCTGGGGCTTCAGGGCAGATATGAGCTGTAGGGGGACCAGCTGGGTCCCAGTCTGGAGCTTCACGGCAGAGATGAGCTGTAGGGGTACCAGCTGGGTCCCAGTCTGGGGCTTCAGGGCAGAGATGAGCTGTAGGGGGACCAGTGGGGCCCAGTCTGGAGATCCAGGGCAGAGATGAGCTGCAGGGGACCAGCTGGGTCCCAGTCTGGGGCTTCAGGGCAGAGATGAGCTGTAGGGGACCAGCTGGGTCCCAGTCTGGGGCTTCAGGGCAGAGATGAGCTGTAGGGGGACCAGCTGGGTCCCAGTCTGGGGCCTCAGGGCAGAGATGAGCTGTAGGGGTACCAGCTGGGTCCCAGTCTGGGGCTTCAGGGCAGAGATGAGCTGTAGGGGGACCAGTGGGGCCCAGTCTGGAGTTTCAGGGCAGAGATGAGCTGCAGGGGGACCAGCTGGGTCCCAGTCTGGGGCTTCAGGGCAGAGATGAGCTGTATGGGGACCAGCTGGGTCCCAGTCTGGGGCTTCAGGGCAGAGATGAGCTGTAGGGGGACCAGCTGGGTCCCAGTCTGGAGCTTCAGGGCAGAGATGAGCTGTAGGGGTACCAGCTGGGTCCCAGTCTGGGGCTTCAGGGCAGAGATGAGCTGTAGGGGGACCAGTGGGGCCCAGTCTGGAGCTTCAGGGCAGAGATGAGCTGTAGGGGGACCAGCTGGGTCCCAGTCTGGGGCTTCAGGGCAGAGATGAGCTGTAGGGGGACCAGCTGGGTCCCAGTCTGTGGCTTCAGGGCAGAGATGAGCTGTAGGGGGACCAGTGGGGCCCAGTCTGGGGCTTCAGGGCAGAGATGAGCTGTAGGGGGACCAGTGGGGCCCAGTCTGGAGCTTCAGGGCAGAGATGAGCTGTAGGGGGACCAGCTGGGTCCCAGTCTGGGGCTTCAGGGCAGAGATGAGCTGTAGGGGGACCAGCTGGGTCCCAGTCTGGGGCTTCAGGGCAGAGATGAGCTGTAGGGGGACCAGCTGGGGCCCAGTCTGGGGCTTCAGGGCAGAGATGAGCTGTAGGGGGACCAGTGGGGCCCAGTCTGGAGCTTCAGGGCAGAGATGAGCTGTAGGGGGACCAGCTGGGTCCTAGTCTGGAGCTTCAGGGCAGAGATGAGCTGTAGGGGGACCAGCTGGGTCCCAGTCTGGAGCTTCAGGGCAGAGATGAGCTGTAGGGGGACCAGTGGGGCCCAGTCTGGGGCTTCAGGGCAGAGATGAGCTGTAGGGGGACCAGTTGGGTTGGTCCTGTCCTCGCTCTTGCAGGGTCCAAAGACTTTCTCGGTCTACACTGCATACTCTTCTGCAGGGCTTTTTCTGTGTCTCCCTCTGTCCTTCAGGGTCTTCCTCTGCAGGGCTTTCCTTCTCTCCCTCTGTCCTTCAGGGTCGGGGCTTCCCTCTGCAGGGCTTTCTCCTGTCTCTCCCTCTGTCCTTTAGGGTTGGGGGCTTCCCTCTGCAGGGCTTTCTCCTGTATCTCCCTCTATCCTTCAGGGTTGGGCGGCTTCCCTCTGCAGGGCTTTCTCCTGTCTCTCCCTCTGTCCTTCAGGGTTGGGGGCTTCCCTCTGCAGGGCTTTCTCCTGTCTCTCACTCTGTCCTTTAGGGTCGGGGGCTTCCCTCTGCAGGGCTTTCTCCTGTCTCTCCCTCTATCCTTCAGGGTTGGGCGGCTTCCCTCTGCAGGGCTTTCTCCTGTCTCTCCCTCTGTCCTTCAGGGTCGGGGTGCTTCCCTCTGCAGGGCTTTCTCCTGTCTCTCCCTCTGTCCTTCAGGGTTGGGGGCTTCCTCTGCAGGGCTTTCTCCTGTCTCTCCCTCTGTCCTTCAGGGTCGGGGTGCTTCCCTCTGCAGGGCTTTCTCCTGTCTCTCCCTCTGTCCTTCAGGGTCGGGGGCTTCCCTCTGCAGGGCTTTCTCCTGTCTCTCCCTCTGTCCTTCAGGGTCGGGGGCTTCCCTCTGCAGGTATTTCTCCTGTAGAGGGAAATATTTCCCCCTCATCAATCTACACACAATACCCCATAGTGACAAAGTGAAAACAGGTTTTTCAAAAATGTTGCTAATTTATTTTTAAAATAATAACAGTAAGTATTCAGACCCTTTGCTATGAGACTTGAAATTGAGCTCAGGTGCATCCTGTTTCCATTGATAATCCTTGAGATGTTTCTATAACTTGATTGGAGTCCACCTGTGGCAAATTCAATTGATTGGACATGATTTGGAAAGACACACACCTGTCTATATAAGGTCCCACAGTTGACTGTGCAAAAACAAGATCACGTTTGGAACCACCAAGACTCTGCCTAGAGCTAGCCTCACAGCCAAACTGAGCAATCAAGGGAGAAGGGCCTTGGTCAGGAGGTGACCAAGAACCCAATGGTCACTCTGACAGAGCTCCAGAGTTTCCCTGTGGAGATGGGAGAACCTTTGTTAGAGGAATTTAGTTCGGCTTGTTGGCTTCAGATGACAGGGACAGATATTTAGATCCTGCTCGAAGGACCAATTGTTAGAGGAATTTAGTTCCTATGTGTTCATTAACCAATTCAATTAAAACACTCTGTCCGTTTCTAAGAATTTGTTATGTTCTTATTTACATAAAATAGACAAGAGACCAGTCATCAACATTAACCAATAGTGTTTATTCTCGAGAGCTCTGCTGATAATACCATGTACATTGGTTTATATACATCACATTTTGTCATAAATGTCCCTCCTCCTCTCAGATACAATGGCAATATAGTTCACAAGCCTTCTCACATTGTCTGCCACCTGTTAAACAACAACCTACTACAAGCCCCTCCCTGGGTGGGGACAGAATGTCCTGTAAGGAACACAGTATTCCAGCCGGTCAGACGATAGCTCCATTAGTTTCTAACAAGGAACAGAAAGTCCTTGTTCTAATTCTTGACTAAAACTACACACATTATATTCAGTGTTTTGATTATAATACGATTCATTCATACAATGACAGGGTAGTATTCTGTTTAGTTATAGTTCTACGTTAAATGTATACATGATTTAGTCATTATTCATAAAAATCCCCTAACAATCCACACTTAGACTAAATATTATACACACAAGCACACATCTATTTTTATTAGATAACAATCCACACTTAAACTAAAAATTAAAAATCACACCTATTTTTATTAGAAATATCTCTAGTTATCCAAATTCAACCAACAAAGACCAATATATATATTTACATTGACTGTTCTAGGACAGAATCATACCTCTTCTTATCAGGATTGTCATTATAATCTTTATCAAAGAAACAGTCTAAACATCAAAAATGGTCTCCTCCAACATAGGCTCCTCGTATGTGAATGAGCCGGGTCCATCTACTAGATCTGGAGTCATGTATTCATCATTCTACTGGTCAGAGCTCGGAATCGGTCCCTATCTCACCTTCTGTTGTCTCATCGATTTCTCCAGAGTCCTGGAGATGAGACCTTTCACGCACATCCACACAAAACTAACACAGTCACACAGGTGAAGGTTGCCCACAACACAGGGATCATTACATTTATTCATTTCCCAAACACACTATCAAACCAATTTGTTAGAGCATTATCTACCACCGAGTTCTCTGCCAGAGCCTTGGTCACTGATCCGTCTGGAGCTGTGTCATTTTGGGATGAAAGTACAACATTCTGTTCTGAACCTCATACACCCCCAGCCTTTTCAACCATTAACATGTCCAAGGCTTTTCTATTCCGACATCCCATCAACCTAGTTGCAGCTGTTATCACCAGAAGATGCTTGATTCCAATCCAGAACCCATCAGGTAATCTCCTTGGAACTCCCATGATATCAATGTAAACTCTAGGGTCAAAAAGATCCTGACAGAGCACTCCTTCTCTCTCTTCGACCTGGCTCTGGGTAAGGGTGAAGAGCAGGCCTAGCTGCACTAGTGCACAACTACCGGTCCAATTGGTAGGCAGGTTATGTCACAGTCTCACACCCCCACAAACCACCAGACATCCACTCATCTGCCAGTCAAGTCCCTCATTGTCTTGTCGGTTGTAACATTCTCTGTCCTATTGCATGTTCTTACTTCCCCTACGTCCCATCCGTGTGTGATGTAGCGAGCCATACAATAATAATGTCCTTACTTCCCCTACGTCCCATCCGTGTGTGATGTATCGAGCCATACAATAATAATGTCCTTACTTCCCATCCTCTTCCCCTACGTCCCATCCGTGTGTGATGTATCGAGCCATACAATAATAATGTCCTTACTTCCCCTACGTCCCATCCGTGTGTGATGTATCGAGCCATACAATAATAATGTCCTTACTTCCCATACAATAATAATGTCGTCCCATCCGTGTGTGATGTATCGAGCCATACAATAATAATGTCCTTACTTCCCCCTCGTCCCATCCGTGTGTGATGTCGAGCCATACAATAATAATGTCCTTACTTCCCCTACGCCATACAATAATAATGTCCTTACTTCCCCTATGTCCCATCCGTGTGTGATGTAGCGAGCCATACAATAATAATGTCCTTACTTCCCTACGTCCCATCCGTGTGTGGAGTAGCGAGCCATACAATAATAATGTCCTTACTTCCCTACGTCCCATCCGTGTGTGGTGTGGCGAGCCATACAATAATAATGTCCTTACTTCCCCGTCCCATCCGTCCCATCCGTGTGTGGGAGTGCGAGCCATACAATAATAATGGCGAGCCATCCGTGTGTGATGTAGCAATAAATAATGTCCCATCCGTACTTCCCCCCTACGTCCCATCCGTGTGTGATGTCCTTACTTCCCCTACGCCCATCCGTGTGTGATGCCATACAATAATAATGTCCTCCTGTAACTGTGAAAGGGGGAAGTCTGGATGTAATGGGCATATGGGGAAATAGATAATGCAGTTCAATGCAACTGTCACTGTCTGGCTTCCCTGCCCTCATGACCATTCAGGTCCGTGAGAGCTGGAATTATTACTGGTTGGTAGGTGATCAAATACTTATTTCATGCAATAAAATGCAAATTAATTACTTAAAAATCATACAAATGTGATTTTCTGGATTTTTGTTTTAGATTCCGTCTCTCACAGTTGAAGTGTACCTATGATAAAAATGACAGACCTCTACATGCTTTGTAAGTAGGAAAACCTGCAAAATCGGCAGTGTTTCAAATACTTGTTCTCCCACTGTATATGTGCTTGTCTATTTAAACAGTCATCTTTCTCTCCTTTCTTATTTCACAGACACTAGTCAATGCTACTATTTCGACCTGATTGTGCAGAATAATTTCCGGGAAATGTTTCCGTGTTTAACACCTCAGTTCCTGAAACCAACTAAGTTTTACTCCACTCAGTAACTTATCTACCCATTCTGTGTCACTCCTATCTTGCTCATTTCCTGACCACCCTTCTCCACTTTCTCCTCTCTGCTCTCAAACCCTCAAGGTCTCAGCAGTGCGGGGAGGGTTCCTCCATCTGCACCTTCCTCCTCTCTGTCTGTCGCTCTTTCTCATAACAGTCCGTAACAACTATGTGTTGTTTCCAAATATTAACTAAGTGTCTCACTGTTTGGCTTTATCTGAACTCATGGATTTCTTGGAAAAACATGTCTATGGTGGCAATTTCTAAAGTCCTTACGTAGGTTAATTAAGGTTATCTCGATCTTATCAATAATCCTGAATCACAGCAGATGTCATTTATACCTGTCCTGTTGGCCTTGATTAGGTTCTAAATACTTAACATAAGTCTACCATTAATCCAGGGCTATGCCATTTCTTTATTTTCATTGGTTCAAATTACAATTATGTCAAAGAGCTATAAACTCCATCATAATTAAGTTACCTTAAAATCAGTATCACAAATGACCACACATTCTTTATCCAAATGGCCCTCCCCTGAGGCTGATCAGACCACAAGGGAATGCCACGATAGAGGTCAAAGGTCATGCCACCTTTTACAGCCGTGTTCCATTCTATATTAGACATATTAAAGAACCCTTTATCTAAATATTTCAAGTGTTTAATTCAAACTCAGAAAACAAAACCTCTAATATTCTATATGTGTGTACCACTTTAAGATATTGTGTCTCTAGGAAAATGGAAATCTCCCTAATGTTTACTACAAACAAAACCTAATAATAATGATAATTCTATTTTACTCCCTCAAATCATTAGTTTTACATTTCCTCAATGGTTATATCTAAGATCCCATTCAGTCTCTCTTCAAATAGTCTCCCAAAATGCTTGGTAGGAACACCCTGCCATTAGACACACAACTGTGATAAACGTGCACTGTCCCTTTAAAATAAAATGAACTCAACCTGCAATCCACTTTGCTGACCTGTCATGGTTCCACGTAATGGAAACAGATTATAATGTTAGTATATCTTAACTTCCTGTTAAATTTCACTGGTGTTACCTAAACAATCAAACCAAAAATCAATAAATCGGGAACTATTCACTATTCATAAAACTTTTACGATTCAACTATTCAGACCTCCCTCTCTTATAGCCAAATATAGCCCAGTGAGCGCCACCAACCAGTGATTTTGTTGCTAGTTTTAGCATCTTTCCAGACTACCCTGACGAATTTAGCTACTTAAAAAAAATTTATTTGGAACTTTTAACAACTTTTTGATTAGTGACTCAAAGCTATAATGAACGCATTCCCCTCTAAATGACAAAAACAATTGTCTCTGTCACCCTCAGTCACCACATCATTGCCTGGCTGCAAAAGTGCATTGTGAGTGCCGTCAGCAGCAGGCTGAGCGCCCGTGCCCAGGCAGCAGCAACTTCAGCGAACTGCAAATCAATGTTGGCTGACTGCAGCAGCAGTAGTACGGGTTCGACAAGCCAAACCCAATTAATCACAAATGTTTGACCTTGAACAGAACTTACAACATCAGTCAACTTCTCTCAATCAAAACTGTACTGCCAAAAGTACAGAAAAGAGTGTACCTGAACAACTGTCAAATCAATTTGAGTAACGTTATTGTGTATTCAACGTAATGACGCAGTTTTACGTTATCACGCAACAATTCAACCTACCTCTAGGCAAAGATATGATTGAGTCTGCTTTAATCCTATCGTAAAAGTAAAATCAAACTTTCCAACTTTCTCTAATCCAAAATGTAAACGTACCATGTACTTCACTAAATTTATAACGTATGTCAGTCAATCCATAAGAATAATAACATTTCGATGGGCACAACTCTATCGTAATGATCTCTTCGTTATTATTTAGAATTCATTAGATTTAGGTAACTGTCTCTTCTATGATTCAGCATTTTATATACGACTCCATTCCTAATACGTTATTCCAGCGGGGTATTTAGGCAAGACAGCGTATTCCAACGTCATCGCCCCGCTATTATTTATAATGATTGGTCTTTCAATTTAACCTAAACAAGCTATTAAAACGTTCCGTTTCTGTCCTAAACAAACACTACCTAACCGTATCTCTCCCGGCAAAACATATCAGTATTTGAATTATAATCAGAATACATTTTAGTCTATCGGTGTCAAGGCTGAGATACGAACCTGAGTCTCTCTCAGTGTAGGTAAGAGTTCCACCGCTCGACCACCATCACTATTGGAATGACAGAGCCTTCCCGCCAATAGTCGCAAACTCAGGCACCTAGACAATTCCCTGAAAATAGCCCTAATTTAAAGGTCCAAGCTCTTCCCCAGCGAGGATCTCTCTCTCTCTCTCTCTCTCTCTCTCTCTCTCTCTCTCTCTCTCTCTCTCTCTCTCTCTCTCTCTCTCTCCCCTCTGTCCTGGGGTTCCCCTTTTACAGCCGCTCAAGCCTTTTCTCATCTTCTTCTATGTGTATGTGCTTTTTGCCTTCTATGTGTGTGTTCTTTTCTACCACTATCCAATTACTATAGTTATGTTCTACATGTACTATAAAAATCTAACTTTCATTAAATCACACATGTAAGATACCAAATTAAAGCTACAGTACACTCGTTGTGAATCCAGCCAACATGTCAGATTTCAAAAAGGCTTTTCGGCGAAAGCATAAGATGCTATTATCTGATGATAGCACAACAGTAAACAAAGCGAGAATTTCACCCTGCAGGCGCTACGCAAAACGCAGAAATAAAATATAAATCATGCCTTACCTTTGACAAGCTTCTTTTTCTTGGCACTCCAATATGTCCCATAAACATCACAAATGGTCCTTTTGTTCGATTAATTCAGTCGATATATATCCAAAATGTCCATTTATTTGGCGCGTTTGATCCAGAGAAACACAGCTTTAAACTTTCGCAACGTCACTACAAAATATCTAAAAAATTACCTGTAAACTTTGCCTAAACATTTCAAACTACTTTTGTAATACAACTTTCATTCAAGATGGCCGTACTTCATTCATTACACAAAGGAATATAACCTCAACCAGTTTCCGAAGACTGGTGACATCCAGTGGAAGCGGTAGGAACTGCAAACAAGTCCCTTAGAAATCTAGTTTCCCAATGAAACCTCATTGAATAGACAGTGACCTCAAAATAAAATATCTGAATGATTTGAATGATTACTATATCCCGCCTTAATAACCCCATTGGCCTCCAAAGGCACTAGGATCTATTAAGATATTTTCATTTATCGTAGTGCACCTTAACTCAGGTCATTTCAGACCTGCCGCGTTATCGATATTGGTTTACTAAAACCCAATGTATTTATGGTTTACAAAACCTCGCATGAATCTGTTTGGAATATCGTTAAGCTCCCATTATTGATCAATTCTAAAACTTAGAACGTCAAATCAAAGATATCTTAATTCATTCCCCCCAAATTCGAGAATAAAGACCTGGTCTCGCAGACCGGGAAAAGCAATGCCGGTTGGATCACCGTTCCTGTCAACCTGGGGTGTATACCGGCCTGTTATAGAGCCCCAATTTTCAGGGGACAGGACTTTGTTTTACGGGACCACGGACCGCCCGTGCACGGTTCTTGGCTTCTTACTTTCAGAGACAGGAACAGATATTTAGATCCGGCTTCGAAGGACCAAATGTTAGATGAATTTAGTTCTTATGTTAAAATCCTTAACCAATTAAATTAAAACACTCTGCCCGTTTCTAAGAATTTGTAAGGTTCTTATTTGCATGAAATGGACAGAGACCAGTCATCACCATTAACCAATAGTGTTTATTCTCGAGAGGTCTGCTCATAATACCATGTACATTGGTTTATATACCTCACATTTTGTCATAAATGTCCCTCCTCCTCTCAGATACAATGGCAATATAGTTCACAAGCCTTCTCACATTGTCTGCCACCTGTTAAACAACAACCTACTACAAGCCCCTCCCTGGGTGGGGACAGAATGTCCTGTAAGGAACACAGTATTCCAGCCGGTCTGACGATAGCTCCATTCGGTTCTAATTCTTGACTAAGACTACACACATTATATTCAGTGTTTTGATTATAATACGATTCATTCATTCATACAATGACAGGGTAGTATTCTGTTTAGTTATAGTTCTACGTTAAATGTAGATATAATTTAGTCATTATTCATATAAATCCCATAACACCTTCCAGAAGGACAACCATCTCTGCAGCACTCCACCAATCAAGCCTTTATGGTAGAGTGGCTAGATGGATGCCCCTCCTCAGTAAAAGGCACATGACAGCCCACTTTGAGTTTGCCGAAAGGCACCTAAAGGACTCTCAGACCATGAGAAACAAGATTCTCTGATCTGATGAAATCAAGATAGAACTTTTTGGCCTGAATGCCAAGCGTCACTTCTGGAGGGAACCTGGCACCATCCCTACGGTGAAGCATGGTGGTGGCAGCATCATGCTGTGGGGACGTTTTCAGCAGAGAGGAACTGGGAGACTAGTCAGGATTGAGGGAAAGATGAATAGAGCAAAGTACAGAGAGATCCTTAATGAAACCCTGCTCCAGAGCAGTCAGGACCTCAGATTGGGGTGAAGGTTCACCTTCCAACAGGACAACGACGCTAAGCATACAGCCAGGAAAAAACAGGAGTCTCTGAATGTCCTTGGCCCAGCCAGAGCCCGGACTTGAACCCAATCGAACATCTCTGGAGAGATCTAAAAATATCTGTACATCGACGCTCCCCATCCAACCTGACAGAGCTTGAGAGGATCTGCAGAGAAGAATGGGAGAAACTCCCCAAATACAGGTGTGCTAAACTTGTAGCGTCATACCCAAGAAGACTCAAGGCTGTAATCGCTGCCAAAGGTGCTTCAACAAAGTACAGAGTAAAGGGTCTGAATACTTATGTAAATGTTATCAGTTATTTCTTTGGTTTATAAAATTGCCAACATTTCTAAAAACCTATTCATGCTTTGTCATTATGGGGTATTGTGATGTCATTATGGGGTATTGTGATATAATTATGGGGTATTGTGATGTCATTATGGGGTATTATGATGTCATTATGGGGTATTGTGATGTCATTATGGAGTATTGTGTGTAGATTGACGAGGGTAAAAACAAACAATTGAATCCATTTTACAATGAGGCTGTAACTTCAAAAGTCAATGGGTCTGAATACTTTCTGAATGCCCTGTAAGCCTTTTCAGAATTGACATTTTTACAAGTATCGACTGATGGTGACTCAATTTTGTTGCTAGCAAATTACGCAACCAGTTATCAAAACTCAACTCCGCTTCGATGTAAGCGAACGGAGTTCAGCATTCCTCTGCTAATGTTGTGATTGGTTCAGGCATTATAAATGTAAAACTGACTGAATGTACTTGTTACTCTGTATTTAGTATGTTTACATTGCATGAACACTTTCCCTGGCTGAGCTATAATGACTGTGTTGTAACTGTTTGTGATGATATGAAAGAGGGTTTTATTGTTGCAGCGTATAACCCAGGAAGTTGTTCTAATGTTTACTGAACACATAAGGAAGGGGTGGTCAAGGACTGAGAAAACCATGACGCTTGTTTGCTTTTAACAGTGTTGTAATGTGAAACTTTAAAACAAGAATTCAAAAATAAATGGCTGTTTTGTACTGCAGTTGGAATTGTATTTTCTTCTAGACGAAGGTGACCTCATTATAATACAGATGATCAGTGACACTCACTGTAGGTCACAGGCTGCAATCCACTTCCTCATTGGGCTGTCTCGATGCAAAACAAGTTCATTACACAGGGAAATGGGTGCGATTTCTGATGTGCTCAGTCACACGACCAGCATGAGGGTACCTTTAGCTCAGTTATTGTACTGTCGTCAGGGTAACCCCAGATTCCTGTTCTGTTGCCAAGGTAACCCCAGGTTGCTTTGTGCTCTCCCCCTGGCATGCTGTTATTCCCATATCCTACTTGGAGTGTCAGAGGGCTTGGGGAGGCCCTTTAGCAACTCTCTGAACAGACACACAGCGTTTGACAACACATGAGAACACAGGTTACTTCAAACCATATTTTTTTTCAGGGACTGCTGGTAGTTTAGATTGTCCTGAAACGGTAGAAACTGAAAATAATAACATAGCTAAGATGGGAATGTATTGACGAGACAGAAGCATGAAGGAACACTGCATATGAAGAGCCTTTACTCTATGTGTAGTCTGTCTTCCTCTGTTGTACCCTGTTGTAGAGGTGTGTTGTACCCTGTTGTAGAGGTGTGTTGTACCCTGTTTTAGAGGGGTGTTGTACCCTGTTGTAGAGGGGTGTTGTACCCTGTTGTAGAGGTGTGTGTTGTGTTGTACCCTGTTGTAGAGGTGTTGTGTTATACCGTGCTATGGAGGTGTGTTGTACCCTGTTGTAGAGGGGTGTTGTGCCCTGTTGTAGAGGGGTGTTGTACCCTGTTGTAGAGGTGTGTGTTGTGTTGTATGTACCCTGTTGTAGAGGTGATGTGTTATACCCTGCTATGGAGGTGTGTTGTACCCTGTTGCAGAGGGATGTGTATGTGTTGTGTTGTACCCTGTTGTAGAGGTGTGTGTGTGTGTGTGTGTGTTGTACCCTGTTGCAGAGGTGTGTGTTGTACCCTGTTGCAGAGGTGTGAGTTGTACCCTGTTGTATAGGTGTGTGTGTAAATACAATGAGACTAAGCTAGAGTAGACCCAACAGAACATATATCGTTCCTATACCCAGACAACGTGTCTGTCTCACGTGTCTCATCTCCTCTGTGAAAGTATTCATCTTCAAGGCAGAAGTGAGCTGTAAACTGACATGCTCTGGTCCTCACACTCCCTCTTTTCCTTCTGCCTCTTCCTTCCGGCCTCCTCCTGAGGGCTGCTCTCCCCCCGAGGGCTGCTCTCTCTAACCTTGTACGTGAAAGAAAGAAAATGTTGACGCAATTGTGTATCCCCAAACTTTGTGATGAATTAGCTAGCTTTTAGAATAAAAATACTTTTGCTAGCTACACACCCACAACTACAACAGAAGCAACCATTTTCTTCTTGTGAGCGCAGTGCCGCTACCAATGATTATTCACCGCCACCTGGTGGAGTGGAGTGGGATTGAGGAAGGGGGTCCAAAAAATGAAAAGTTCACATTTTGAAACACTTTTGGCAAACCTCAGTTTATCTGCCTGCTTACATTATTTTATATGGCTACTTAAATATGGTCCCCAATCAGAGACAACGATAAATAGCTGCCTCTGATTGGGAACCAATCTAGGCAACCATAGACATATAAACACCTAGACCTACAAAAACCCCTAGACAATACACAACTACACAAACCTCCCTTGTCACACCCCGACCTAACCAAAATAATAAAGAAAACAAAGATAACTAACTCATTTTCCTTCCCTGTGTTTTTTGAGAGGCGGAAACAGATTTCACCTCCCAAAATGGAATGTGTAGATCTAGTGGCATGTTGGAAAAGAATGCAAGATGCCATACCTGTGCAGAGCTCTTCTTAATCATGGATCTGAGGGCAGGGCTGGGCTGTGTGACCAGCTGATCATGGTTCTGAGGGCAGGGCAGGGCTGGGTGACCAGCTGATCATGGATCTGAGGGCAGGGCAGGGCAGGGCTGTGTGAACAGCTGATCATGGTTCTGAGGGCAGGGCTGTGTGAACAGCTGATCATGGATCTGAGGGCAGGGCTGGGCTGTGTGACCAGCTGATCATGGATCTGAGGGCAGGGCAGGGCTGGGTGACCAGCTGATCATGGTTCTGAGGGCAGGGCAGGGCTGGGTGACCAGCTGATCATGGATCTGAGGGCAGGGCTGGGCTGGGTGACCAGCTGATCATGGTTCTGAGGGCAGGGCTGGGTGACCAGCTGGTCATGGATCTGAGGGCAGGGCTGGGCTGGGTGACCAGCTGATCATGGACATGAGGGCAGGGCAGGGCTGGGTGACCAGCAGATCATGGATCTGAGGGCAGGGCAGGGCTGGGTGACCAGCAGATCATGGATCTGAGGGCAGGGCAGGGCTGGGTGACCAGCAGATCATGGATCTGAGGGCAGGGCAGGGCTGGGTGACCAGCTGATCATGGATCTGAGGGAAGGGCAGGGCTGTGTGAACAGCTGATCATGGTTCTGAGGGCAGGGCAGGGCTGGGCTGGGTGAACAGCTGATCATGGATCTGAGGGCAGGGCAGGGCTGGGCTGTGTGACCAGCTGATCATGGTTCTGAGGGAAGGGCAGGGCTGTGTGAACAGCTGATCATGGATCTGAGGGCTGGGCAGGGCTGGGTGACCAGTTGATCATGGTTCTGAGGGAAGGGCAGGGCTGGGTGACCAGCTGATCATGGTTCTGAGGGCAGGGCTGGGCTGGGTAACCAGCTGATCATGGTTCTGAGGGCAGGGCAGGGCTGGGTGACCAGCTGATCATGGTTCTGAGGGCAGGGCTGGGCTGGGTGACCAGCTGATCATGGATCTGAGGGCAGGGCAGGGCTGGGTGACCAGCTGATCATGGATCTGAGGGCAGGGCAGGGCTGGGTGACCAGCTGATCATGGTTCTGAGGGCAGGGCAGGGCTGGGTGACCAGCTGATCATGGATCTGAGGGCAGGGCTGGGCTGGGTGACCAGCTGATCATGGTTCTGAGGGCAGGGCTGGGCTGGGTGACCAGCTGATCATGGATCTGAGGGCAGGGCTGGGCTGGGTGACCAGCTGATCATGGACCTGAGGGCAGGGCAGGGCTGGGTGACCAGCAGATCATGGATCTGAGGGCAGGGCAGGGCTGGGTGACCAGCAGATCATGGATCTGAGGGCAGGGCAGGGCTCGGTGACCAGCAGATCATGGATCTGAGGGCAGGGCAGGGCTGGGTGACCAGCTGATCAAGGATCTGAGGGAAGGGCAGGGCTGTGTGAACAGCTGATCATGGTTCTGGGGGAAGGGCAGGGCTGGGTGACCAGCTGATCATGGTTCTGAGGGCAGGGCTGGGCTGGGTAACCAGCTGATCATGGTTCTGAGGGCAGGGCTGGGCTGGGTGACTAGCTGATCATGGATCTGAGGGCAGGGCTGGGCTGGGTGACCAGCTGATCATGGTTCTGAGGGCAGGACTGGGCTGGGTGACCAGCTGATCATGGATCTGAGGGCAGGGCTGGGCTGGGTGACCAGCTGATCATGGACCTGAGGGCAGGGCAGGGCTGGGTGACCAGCAGATCATGGATCTGAGGGCAGGGCAGGGCTGGGTGACCAGCAGATCATGGATCTGAGGGCAGGGCAGGGCTGGGTGACCAGCAGATCATGGATCTGAGGGCAGGGCAGGGCTGGGTGACCAGCTGATCATGGATCTCAGGGAAGGGCAGGGCTGTGTGAACAGCTGATCATGGATCTGAGGGCAGGGCAGGGCTGGGTGACCAGCTGATCATGGATCTGAGGGAAGGGCAGGGCTGTGTGAACAGCTGATCATGGTTCTGAGGGCAGGGCAGGGCTGGGCTGGGTGAACAGCTGATCATGGATCTGAGGGCAGGGCTGGGCTGGGCTGTGTGACCAGCTGATCATGGTTCTGAGGGCAGGGCTGGGCTGGGCTGTGTGAACAGCTGATCATGGATCTGAGGGCTGGGCAGGGCTGGGTGACCAGCTGATCATGGTTCTGAGGGAAGGGCAGGGCTGGGTGACCAGCTGATCATGGTTCTGAGGGCAGGGCTGGGCTGGGTAACCAGCTGATCATGGTTCTGAGGGCAGGGCAGGGCAGGGCTGGGTGACCAGCTGATCATGGTTCTGAGGGCAGGGCAGGGCTGGGTGACCAGCTGATCATGGTTCTGAGGGCAGGGCTGGGCTGGGTGACCAGCTGATCATGGATCTGAGGGCAGGGCAGGGCTGGGCTGTGTGACCAGCTGATCATGGTTCTGAGGGAAGGGCAGGGCTGTGTGAACAGCTGATCATGGATCTGAGGGCTGGGCAGGGCTGGGTGACCAGCTGATCATGGTTCTGAGGGCAGGGCTGGGCTGGGTGACCAGCTGATCATGGATCTGAGGGCTGGGCAGGGCTGGGTGACCAGCTGATCATGGATCTGAGGGCAGGGCAGGGCTGGGTGACCAGCTGATCATGGTTCTGAGGGCAGGGCAGGGCTGGGTGACCAGCTGATCATGGATCTGAGGGCAGGGCAGGGCTGGGCTGGGTGACCAGCTGATCATGGTTCTGAGGGCAGGGCTGGGCTGGGTGACCAGCTGATCATGGATCTGAGGGCAGGGCTGGGCTGGGTGACCAGCTGATCATGGACCTGAGGGCAGGGCAGGGCTGGGTGACCAGCAGATCATGGATCTGAGGGCAGGGCAGGGCTGGGTGACCAGCAGATCATGGATCTGAGGGCAGGGCAGGGCTGGGTGACCAGCAGATCATGGATCTGAGGGCAGGGCAGGGCTGGGTGACCAGCTGATCATGGATCTGAGGGCAGGGCAGGGCTGTGTGAACAGCTGATCATGGTTCTGAGGGAAGGGCAGGGCTGGGTGACCAGCTGATCATGGTTCTGAGGGCAGGGCTGGGCTGGGTAACCAGCTGATCATAGTTCTGAGGGCAGGGCTGGGCTGGGTGACTAGCTGATCATGGATCTGAGGGCAGGGCTGGGCTGGGTGACCAGCTGATCATGGTTCTGAGGGCAGGGCTGGGCTGGGTGACCAGCTGATCATGGATCTGAGGGCAGGGCTGGGCTGGGTGACCAGCTGATCATGGTTCTGAGGGCAGGGCTGGGCTGGGTGACCAGCTGATCATGGATCTGAGGGCAGGGCTGGGCTGGGTGACCAGCTGATCATGGACCTGAGGGCAGGGCAGGGCTGGGTGACCAGCAGATCATGGATCTGAGGGCAGGGCAGGGCTGGGTGACCAGCAGATCATGGATCTCAGGGAAGGGCAGGGCTGTGTGAACAGCTGATCATGGTTCTGAGGGAAGGGCATGGCTGGGTGACCAGCTGATCATGGTTCTGAGGGCAGGGCTGGGCTGGGTAACCAGCTGATCATGGTTCTGAGGGCAGGGCTGGGCTGGGTGACTAGCTGATCATGGATCTGAGGGCAGGGCTGGGCTGGGTGACCAGCTGATCATGGTTCTGAGGGCAGGGCTGGGCTGGGTGACCAGCTGATCATGGATCTGAGGGCAGGGCTGGGCTGGGTGACCAGCTGATCATGGACCTGAGGGCAGGGCAGGGCTGGGTGACCAGCAGATCTTGGATCTGAGGGCAGGGCAGGGCTGGGTGACCAGCAGATCATGGATCTGAGGGCAGGGCAGGGCTGGGTGACCAGCAGATCATGGATCTGAGGGCAGGGCAGGGCTGGGTGACCAGCTGATCATGGATCTGAGGGAAGGGCAGGGCTGTGTGAACAGCTGATCATGGTTCTGAGGGCAGGGCAGGGCTGGGTGAACAGCTGATCATGGATCTGAGGGCAGGGCTGGGCTGTGACCAGCTGATCATGGTTCTGAGGGCAGGGCTGGGCTGGGCTGTGTGAACAGCTGATCATGGATCTGAGGGCTGGGCAGGGCTGGGTGACCAGCTGATCATGGTTCTGAGGGAAGGGCAGGGCTGGGTGACCAGCTGATCATGGTTCTGAGGGCAGGGCTGGGCTGGGTAACCAGCTGATCATGGTTCTGAGGGCAGGGCAGGGCTGGGCTGGGTGACCAGCTGATCATGGTTCTGAGGGCAGGGCAGGGCTGGGTGACCAGCTGATCATGGTTCTGAGGGCAGGGCTGGGCTGGGTGACCAGCTGATCATGGATCTGAGGGCAGGGCAGGGCTGGGCTGTGACCAGCTGATCATGGTTCTGAGGGAAGGGCAGGGCTGTGTGAACAGCTGATCATGGATCTGAGGGCTGGGCAGGGCTGGGTGACCAGCTGATCATGGTTCTGAGGGAAGGGCAGGGCTGGGTGACCAGCTGATCATGGTTCTGAGGGCAGGGCTGGGCTGGGTGAACCAGCTGATCATGGTTCTGAGGGCAGGGCAGGGCTGGGTGACCAGCTGATCATGGTTCTGAGGGCAGGGCTGGGCTGGGTGACCAGCTGATCATGGATCTGAGGGCAGGGCAGGGCTGGGTGACCAGCTGATCATGGATCTGAGGGCAGGGCAGGGCTGGGTGACCAGCTGATCATGGTTCTGAGGGCAGGGCTGGGCTGGGTGACCAGCTGATCATGGATCTGAGGGCAGGGCAGGGCTGGGCTGTGTGACCAGCTGATCATGGTTCTGAGGGAAGGGCAGGGCTGTGTGAACAGCTGATCATGGATCTGAGGGCTGGGCAGGGCTGGGTGACCAGCTGATCATGGTTCTGAGGGAAGGGCAGGGCTGGGTGACCAGCTGATCATGGTTCTGAGGGCAGGGCTGGGCTGGGTAACCAGCTGATCATGGTTCTGAGGGCAGGGCAGGGCTGGGTGACCAGCTGATCATGGTTCTGAGGGCAGGGCTGGGCTGGGTGACCAGCTGATCATGGATCTGAGGGCTGGGCAGGGCTGGGTGACCAGCTGATCATGGATCTGAGGGCAGGGCAGGGCTGGGTGACCAGCTGATCATGGTTCTGAGGGCAGGGCAGGGCTGGGTGACCAGCTGATCATGGATCTGAGGGCAGGGCTGGGCTGGGTGACCAGCTGATCATGGTTCTGAGGGCAGGGCTGGGCTGGGTGACCAGCTGATCATGGATCTGAGGGAAGGGCAGGGGCTGTGTGAACAGCTGATCATGGTTCTGAGGGAAGGGCAGGGCTGGGTGACCAGCTGATCATGGTTCTGAGGGCAGGGCTGGGCTGGGTGACCAGCTGATCATGGTTCTGAGGGCAGGGCTGGGCTGGGTGACCAGCTGATCATGGATCTGAGGGCAGGGCTGGGCTGGGTGACCAGCTGATCATGGTTCTGGGCTGGGCTGGGTGACCAGCTGATCATGGTTCTGAGGGCAGGGCTGGGCTGGGTGACCAGCTGATCATGGATCTGAGGGCAGGGCTGGGCTGGGTGACCAGCTGATCATGGACCTGAGGGCAGGGCAGGGCTGGGTGACCAGCAGATCATGGATCTGAGGGCAGGGCAGGGCTGGGTGACCAGCAGATCATGGATCTGAGGGCAGGGCAGGGCTGGGTGACCAGCAGATCATGGATCTGAGGGCAGGGCAGGGCTGGGTGACCAGCTGATCATGGATCTGAGGGAAGGGCAGGGCTGTGTGAACAGCTGATCATGGTTCTGAGGGAAGGGCAGGGCTGGGTGACCAGCTGATCATGGTTCTGAGGGCAGGGCTGGGCTGGGTAACCAGCTGATCATGGTTCTGAGGGCTGGGCTGGGTGACTAGCTGATCATGGATCTGAGGGCAGGGCTGGGTGACCAGCTGATCATGGTTCTGAGGGCAGGGCTGGGCTGGGTGACCAGCTGATCATGGATCTGAGGGCAGGGCTGGGCTGGGTGACCAGCTGATCATGGACCTGAGGGCAGGGCAGGGCTGGGTGACCAGCAGATCATGGATCTGAGGGCAGGACAGGGCTGGGTGACCAGCAGATCATGGATCTGAGGGCAGGGCAGGGCTGGGTGACCAGCAGATCATGGATCTGAGGGCAGGGCAGGGCTGGGTGACCAGCTGATCATGGATCTGAGGGAAGGGCAGGGCTGTGTGAACAGCTGATCATGGTTCTGAGGGCAGGGCAGGGCTGGGCTGGGTGAACAGCTGATCATGGATCTGAGGGCAGGGCTGGGCTGGGCTGTGTGACCAGCTGATCATGGTTCTGAGGGCAGGGCTGGGCTGGGCTGTGAACAGCTGATCATGGATCTGAGGGCTGGGCAGGGCTGGGTGACCAGCTGATCATGGTTCTGAGGGAAGGGCAGGGCTGGGTGACCAGCTGATCATGGTTCTGAGGGCAGGGCTGGGCTGGGTAACCAGCTGATCATGGTTCTGAGGGCAGGGCAGGGCTGGGCTGGGTGACCAGCTGATCATGGTTCTGAGGGCAGGGCAGGGCTGGGTGACCAGCTGATCATGGTTCTGAGGGCAGGGCTGGGCTGGGTGACCAGCTGATCATGGATCTGAGGGCAGGGCAGGGCTGGGCTGTGTGACCAGCTGATCATGGTTCTGAGGGAAGGGCAGGGCTGTGTGAACAGCTGATCATGGATCTGAGGGCTGGGCAGGGCTGGGTGACCAGCTGATCATGGTTCTGAGGGCAGGGCAGGGCTGGGTGACCAGCTGATCATGGTTCTGAGGGCAGGGCTGGGCTGGGTGACCAGCTGATCATGGTTCTGAGGGCAGGGCAGGGCTGGGTGACCAGCTGATCATGGTTCTGAGGGCAGGGCTGGGCTGGGTGACCAGCTGATCATGGATCTGAGGGCAGGGCTGGGCTGGGTGACCAGCTGATCATGGACCTGAGGGCAGGGCAGGGCTGGGTGACCAGCAGATCATGGATCTGAGGGCAGGGCAGGGCTGGGTGACCAGCGGATCATGGATCTGAGGGCAGGGCAGGGCTGGGTGACCAGCAGATCATGGATCTGAGGGCAGGGCAGGGCTGGGTGACCAGCTGATCATGGATCTGAGGGAAGGGCAGGGCTGTGTGAACAGCTGATCATGGTTCTGAGGGCAGGGCAGGGCTGGGCTGGGTGAACAGCTGATCATGGATCTGAGGGCAGGGCTGGGCTGGGCTGTGTGACCAGCTGATCATGGTTCTGAGGGCAGGGCTGGGCTGGGCTGTGTGAACAGCTGATCATGGATCTGAGGGCTGGGCAGGGCTGGGTGACCAGCTGATCATGGTTCTGAGGAAGGGCAGGGCTGGGTGACCAGCTGATCATGGTTCTGAGGGCAGGGCTGGGCTGGGTAACCAGCTGATCATGGTTCTGAGGGCAGGGCAGGGCTGGGCTGGGTGACCAGCTGATCATGGTTCTGAGGGCAGGGCAGGGCTGGGTGACCAGCTGATCATGGTTCTGAGGGCAGGGCTGGGCTGGGTGACCAGCTGATCATGGATCTGAGGGCAGGGCAGGGCTGGGCTGGGTGACCAGCTGATCATGGTTCTGAGGAAGGGCAGGGCTGTGGCAGCTGATCATGGATCTGACCAGCTGGGTGACCAGCTCATGGTTCTGAGGAAGGGCAGGGCTGGGTGACCAGCTGATCATGGTTCTGAGGGCAGGGCTGGGCTGGGTAACCAGCTGATCATGGTTCTGAGGGCAGGGCAGGGCTGGGTGACCAGCTGATCATGGTTCTGAGGGCAGGGCTGGGCTGGGTGACCAGCTGATCATGGATCTGAGGGCTGGGCAGGGCTGGGTGACCAGCTGATCATGGATCTGAGGGCAGGGCAGGGCTGGGTGACCAGCTGATCATGGTTCTGAGGGCAGGGCAGGGCTGGGTGACCAGCTGATCATGGATCTGAGGGCAGGGCTGGGCTGGGTGACCAGCTGATCATGGTTCTGAGGGCAGGGCTGGGCTGGGTGACCAGCTGATCATGGATCTGAGGGCAGGGCTGGGCTGGGTGACCAGCTGATCATGGACCTGAGGGCAGGGCAGGGCTGGGTGACCAGCAGATCATGGATCTGAGGGCAGGGCAGGGCTGGGTGACCAGCAGATCATGGATCTGAGGGCAGGGCAGGGCTGGGTGACCAGCAGATCATGGATCTGAGGGCAGGGCAGGGCTGGGTGACCAGCTGATCATGGATCTGAGGGAAGGGCAGGGCTGTGTGAACAGCTGATCATGGTTCTGAGGGAAGGGCAGGGCTGGGTGACCAGCTGATCATGGTTCTGAGGGCAGGGCTGGGCTGGGTAACCAGCTGATCATAGTTCTGAGGGCAGGGCTGGGCTGGGTGACTAGCTGATCATGGATCTGAGGGCAGGGCTGGGCTGGGTGACCAGCTGATCATGGTTCTGAGGGCAGGGCTGGGCTGGGTGACCAGCTGATCATGGATCTGATGGCAGGGCTGGGCTGGGTGACCAGCTGATCATGGTTCTGAGGGCAGGGCTGGGCTGGGTGACCAGCTGATCATGGATCTGAGGGCAGGGCTGGGCTGGGTGACCAGCTGATCATGGACCTGAGGGCAGGGCAGGGCTGGGTGACCAGCAGATCATGGATCTGAGGGCAGGGCAGGGCTGGGTGACCAGCAGATCATGGATCTGAGGGCAGGGCAGGGCTGGGTGACCAGCAGATCATGGATCTGAGGGCAGGGCAGGGCTGGGTGACCAGCTGATCATGGATCTGAGGGAAGGGCAGGGCTGTGTGAACAGCTGATCATGGTTCTGAGGAAGCAGGGCTGACCAGCTGATCATGGTTCTGAGGGCAGGGCTGGGCTGGGTAAGCTGGGTTCTGAGGCTGGGCTGGGTGACCAGCTGATCATGGATCTGAGGGCTGGGCTGGGTGACCAGCTGATCATGCAGGGCTGGGCTGGGTGACCAGCTGATCATGGATCTGAGGGCAGGGCTGACCAGGATCATGGACCTGAGGGCAGGCAGGGCTGGGTGACCAGCAGATCATGGATCTGAGGGCAGGACAGGGCTGGGTGACCAGCAGATCATGGATCTGAGGGCAGGGCAGGGCTGGGTGACCAGCAGATCATGGATCTGAGGGCAGGGCAGGGCTGGGTGACCAGCTGATCATGGATCTGAGGGAAGGGCAGGGCTGTGTGAACAGCTGATCATGGTTCTGAGGGCAGGGCAGGGCTGGGCTGGGTGAACAGCTGATCATGGATCTGAGGGCAGGGCTGGGCTGGGCTGTGTGACCAGCTGATCATGGTTCTGAGGGCAGGGCTGGGCTGGGCTGTGTGAACAGCTGATCATGGATCTGAGGGCTGGGCAGGGCTGGGTGACCAGCTGATCATGGTTCTGAGGGAAGGGCAGGGCTGGGTGACCAGCTGATCATGGTTCTGAGGGCAGGGCTGGGCTGGGTAACCAGCTGATCATGGTTCTGAGGGCAGGGCAGGGCTGGGCTGGGTGACCAGCTGATCATGGTTCTGAGGGCAGGGCAGGGCTGGGTGACCAGCTGATCATGGTTCTGAGGGCAGGGCTGGGCTGGGTGACCAGCTGATCATGGATCTGAGGGCAGGGCTGGGCTGGGCTGGGTGACCAGCTGATCATGGTTCTGAGGGCAGGGCTGGGCTGGGTGACCAGCTGATCATGGTTCTGAGGGCAGGGCTGGGCTGGGTGACCAGCTGATCATGGTTCTGAGGGCAGGGCTGGGCTGGGTGACCAGCTGATCATGGTTCTGAGGGCAGGGCTGGGCTCGGTGACCAGCTGATCATGGATCTGAGGGCAGGGCTGGGCTGGGTGACCAGCTGATCATGGATCTGAGGGCAGGGCAGGGCTGGGCTGTGTGACCAGCTGATCATGGTTCTGAGGGAAGAGCAGGGCTGTGTGAACAGCTGATCATGGTTCTGAGGGTAGGGCTGGGCTGGGCTGGGCTGGGCTGGGTGACCAGCTGATCATGGTTCTGAGGGCAGGGCAGGGCTGGGTGACCAGCTGATCATGGATCTGAGGGCAGGGCAGGGCTGGGTGACCAGCTGATCATGGTTCTGAGGGCAGGGCAGGGCTGGGTGACCAGCTGATCATGGATCTGAGGGCAGGGCTGGGCTGGGTGACCAGCTGATCATGGTTCTGAGGGCAGGGCTGGGCTGGGTGACCAGCTGATCATGGATCTGAGGGCAGGGCTGGGCTGGGTGACCAGCTGATCATGGATCTGAGGGAAGGGCAGGGCTGTGTGAACAGCTGCTCATGGTTCTGAGGGAAGGGCAGGGCTGGGTGACCAGCTGATCATGGTTCTGAGGGCAGGGCTAGGCTGGGTAACCAGCTGATCATGGTTCTGCGGGCAGGGCTGGGCTGGGTGACCTGCTGATCATGGATCTGAGGGCAGGGCTGGGCTGGGTGACCAGCTGATCATGGTTCTGAGGGCAGGGCAGTGCTGGGTGACCAGCTGATCATGGTTCTGAGGGCAGGGCAGGGCAGGGATGGGTGACCAGCTGATCATGGTTCTGAGGGCAGGGCTGGGCTGGGTGACCAGCTGATCATGGATCTGAGGGCAGGGCAGGGCTGGGTGACCAGCTGATCATGGTTCTGAGGGCAGGGCAGGGCTGGGTGACCAGCTGATCATGGATCTGAGGGCAGGGCAGGGCTGGGTGACCAGCTGATCATGGTTCTGAGGGCAGGGCAGGGCTGGGTGACCAGCTGATCATGGATCTGAGGGCAGGTCTGGGCTGGGTGACCTGCTGATCATGGATCTGAGGGCAGGGCTGGGCTGGGTGACCAGCTGATCATGGTTCTGAGGGCAGGGCAGCGCTGGGTGACCAGCTGATCATGGTTCTGAGGGCAGGGCAGGGCAGGGATGGGTGACCAGCTGATCATGGTTCTGAGGGCAGGGCTGGGCTGGGTGACCAGCTGATCATGGATCTGAGGGCAGGGCAGGGCTGGGTGACCAGCTGATCATGGATCTGAGGGCAGGGCAGGGCTGGGTGACCAGCTGATCATGGATCTGAGGGCAGGGCAGGGCTGGGTGACCAGCTGATCATGGTTCTGAGGGCAGGGCAGGGCTGGGTGACCAGCTGATCATGGATCTGAGGGCAGGTCTGGGCTGGGTGACCAGCTGATCATGGTTCTGAGGGCAGGGTTGGGCTGGGTGACCAGCTGGTCATCGATCTGAGGGCAGGGCTGGGCTGGGTGACCAGCTGATCATGGACCTGAGGGCAGGGCAGGGCTGGGTGACCAGCAGATCATGGATCTGAGGGCAGGGCAGGGCTGGGTGACCAGCAGATCATGGATCTGAGGGCAGGGCAGGGCTGGGTGACCAGCAGATCATGGATCTGAGGGCAGGGCAGGGCTGGGTGACCAGCAGATCATGGATCTGAGGGCAGGGCAGGGCTGGGTGACCAGCTGATCATGGATCTGAGGGAAGGGCAGGGCTGTGTGAACAGCTGATCATGGTTCTGAGGGCAGGGCAGGGCTGGGCTGGGTGAACAGCTGATCATGGATCTGAGGGCAGGGCTGGGCTGGGCTGTGTGACCAGCTGATCATGGTTCTGAGGGCAGGGCTGGGCTGTGTGAACAGCTGATCATGGATCTGAGGGCTGGGCAGGGCTGGGTGACCAGCTGATCATGGTTCTGAGGGAAGGGCAGGGCTGGGTGACCAGCTGATCATGGTTCTGAGGGCAGGGCTGGGCTGGGTAACCAGCTGATCATGGTTCTGAGGGCAGGGCAGGGCTGGGCTGGGTGACCAGCTGATCATGGTTCTGAGGGCAGGGCAGGGCAGGGCTGGGTGACCAGCTGATCATGGTTCTGAGGGCAGGGCTGGGCTGGGTGACCAGCTGATCATGGATCTGAGGGCAGGGCTGGGCTGGGCTGGGTGACCAGCTGATCATGGTTCTGAGGGCAGGGCTGGGCTGGATGACCAGCTGATCATGGTTCTGAGGGCAGGGCTGGGCTCGTTGACCAGCTGATCATGGATCTGAGGGCAGGGCTGGGTGACCAGCTGATCATGGTTCTGAGGGCAGGGCTGGGCTGGGTGACCAGCTGATCATGGATCTGAGGGCAGGGCAGGGCTGGGCTGTGTGACCAGCTGATCATGGTTCTGAGGGAAGAGCAGGGCTGTGTGAACAGCTGATCATGGTTCTGAGGGTAGGGCTGGGCTGGGCTGGGCTGGGTGACCAGCTGATCATGGTTCTGAGGGCAGGGCAGGGCTGGGTGACCAGCTGATCATGGTTCTGAGGGCAGGGCAGGGCTGGGTGACCAGCTGATCATGGATCTGAGGGCAGGGCTGGGCTGGGTGACCAGCTGATCATGGTTCTGAGGGCAGGGCTGGGCTGGGTGACCAGCTGATCATGGATCTGAGGGCAGGGCTGGGCTGGGTGACCAGCTGATCATGGATCTGAGGGAAGGGCAGGGCTGTGTGAGCAGCTGATCATGGCTCTGAGGGAAGGGCAGGGCTGGGTGACCAGCTGATCATGGTTCTGAGGGCAGGGCTGGGCTGGGTAACCAGCTGATCATGGTTCTGAGGGCAGGGCTGGGCTGGGTGACCTGCTGATCATGGATCTGAGGGCAGGGCTGGGCTGGGTGACCAGCTGATCATGGTTCTGAGGGCAGGGCAGCGCTGGGTGACCAGCTGATCATGGTTCTGAGGGCAGGGCAGGGCAGGGCAGGGCTGGGTGACCAGCTGATCATGGTTCTGAGGGCAGGGCTGGGCTGGGTGACCAGCTGATCATGGATCTGAGGGCAGGGCAGGGCTGGGTGACCAGCTGATCATGGATCTGAGGGCAGGGCAGGGCTGGGTGACCAGCTGATCATGGATCTGAGGGCAGGGCAGGGCTGGGTGACCAGCTGATCATGGTTCTGAGGGCAGGGCAGGGCTGGGTGACCAGCTGATCATGGATCTGAGGGCAGGGCTGGGCTGGGTGACCAGCTGATCATGGTTCTGAGGGCAGGGCTGGGCTGGGTGACCAGCTGGTCATGGATCAGAGGGCAGGGCTGGGCTGGGTGACCAGCTGATCATGGACCTGAGGGCAGGGCAGGGCAGGGCTGGGTGACCAGCAGATCATGGATCTGAGGGCAGGGCAGGGCTGGGTGACCAGCAGATCATGGATCTGAGGGCAGGGCAGGGCTGGGTGACCAGCTGATCATGGATCTGAGGGCAGGGCAGGGCTGGGTGACCAGCTGATCATGGATCTGAGGGCAGGGCAGGGCTGGGTGACCAGCTGATCATGGATCTGAGGGCAGGGCAGGGCTGGGTGACCAGCTGATCATGGATCTGAGGGCAGGGCAGGGCTGGGTGACCAGCTGATCATGGTTCTGAGGGCAGGGCAGGGCTGGGTGAGCAGCTGATCATGGTTCTGAGGGCAGGGCAGGGCTGGGTGACCAGCTGATCATGGTTCTGAGGGCAGGGCTGGGCTGGGTAACCAGCTGATCATGGTTCTGAGGGCAGGGCTGGGCTGGGTGACCAGCTGATCATGGATCTGAGGGCAGGGCTGGGCTGGGTGACCAGCTGATCATGGTTCTGAGGGCAGGGCAGCGCTGGGTGACCAGCTGATCATGGTTCTGAGGGCAGGGCAGGGCTGGGTGACCAGCTGATCATGGTTCTGAGGGCAGGGCTGGGCTGGGTGACCAGCTGATCATGGATCTGAGGGCAGGGCAGGGCTGGGTGACCAGCTGATCATGGATCTGAGGGCAGGGCAGGGCTGGGTGACCAGCTGATCATGGATCTGAGGGCAGGGCAGGGCTGGGTGACCAGCTGATCATGGTTCTGAGGGCAGGGCAGGGCTGGGTGACCAGCTGATCATGGTTCTGAGGATCATGCTGAGGGCAGGGCTGGGCTGGGTGACCAGCTGATCATGGATCTGAGGGCAGGGCTGGGCTGGGCCAGCTGTGGACCTGACCAGCTGATCATGGATCTGAGGGCAGGGCAGGGCTGGGTGACCAGCAGATCATGGATCTGAGGGCAGGGCAGGGCTGGGTGACCAGCTGATCATGGTCTGAGGGCAGGGCAGGGCTGGGTGACCAGCTGATCATGGTTCTGAGGGAAGGGCAGGGCTGGGCTGAACAGCTGATCATGGATCTGAGGGCAGGGCAGGGCTGGGCTGGGTGACCAGCTGATCATGGTTCTGAGGGAAGGGCAGGGCTGGTGAACAGCTGATCATGGATGACCAGCTGATCATGGTTCTGAGGGCAGGGCTGGGCTGGGTGACCAGCTGATCATGGATCTGAGGGCAGGGCTGGGCTGGGCTGGGTGACCAGCTGATCATGGTTCTGAGGGCAGGGCTGGGCTGGGTGACCAGCTGATCATGGTTCTGAGGGCAGGGCTGGGCTGGGTGACCAGCTGATCATGGTTCTGAGAGGGCTGGGCTGGGTGACCAGCTGATCATGGATCTGAGGGCAGGGCTGGGCTGGTGACCAGCTGATCATGGTTCTGAGGGCAGGGCTGGGCTGGGTGACCAGCTGATCATGGATCTGAGGGCAGGGCAGGGCTGGGCTGTGTGACCAGCTGATCATGGTTCTGAGGGAAGAGCAGGGCTGTGTGAACAGCTGATCATGGTTCTGAGGGTAGGGCTGGGCTGGGCTGGGCTGGGTGACCAGCTGATCATGGTTCTGAGGGCAGGGCAGGGCTGGGTGACCAGCTGATCATGGTTCTGAGGGCAGGGCAGGGGTTCTGGGTGACCAGCTGATCATGGATCTGAGGGCAGGGCTGGGCTGGGTGACCAGCTGATCATGGTTCTGAGGGCAGGGCTGGGCTGGGTGACCAGCTGATCATGGATCTGAGGGCAGGGCTGGGCTGGGTGACCAGCTGATCATGGATCTGAGGGAAGGGCAGGGCTGTGTGAACAGCTGATCATGGTTCTGAGGGAAGGGCAGGGCTGGGTGACCAGCTGATCATGGTTCTGAGGGCAGGGCTGGGCTGGGTAACCAGCTGATCATGGTTCTGAGGGCAGGGCTGGGTGACCTGCTGATCATGGATCTGAGGGCAGGGCTGGGCTGGGTGACCAGCTGATCATGGTTCTGAGGGCAGGGCAGCGCTGGGTGACCAGCTGATCATGGTTCTGAGGGCAGGGCAGGGCAGGGATGGGTGACCAGCTGATCATGGTTCTGAGGGCAGGGCTGGGCTGGGTGACCAGCTGATCATGGACCTGAGGGCAGGGCAGGGCTGGGTGACCAGCTGATCATGGTGACCAGCAGATCATGGATCTGGGGCAGGGCAGGGCTGGGTGACCAGCTGATCATGGATCTGAGGGCAGGGCAGGGCTGGGTGACCAGCTGATCATGGATCTGAGGGCAGGGCAGGGCTGGGTGACCAGCTGATCATGGATCTGAGGGCAGGGCAGGGCTGGGCTGGGTGACCAGCTGATCATGGTTCTGAGGGCAGGGCAGGGCTGGGTGACCAGCTGATCATGGATCTGAGGGCTGGGCAGGGCTGGGTGACCAGCTCATGGTTCTGAGGGCAGGGCTGGGCTGGGTGACCAGCTGATCATGGATCTGAGGGCAGGGCTGGGCTGGGCTGGGTGACCAGCTGATCATGGATCTGAGGGCAGGGCTGGGCTGGGTGACCAGCTGATCATGGTTCTGAGGGCAGGGCTGGGCTGGGTGACCAGCTGATCATGGTTCTGAGGGCAGGGCAGGGCTGGGTGACCAGCTGATCATGGTTCTGAGGGCAGGGCTGGGCTGGTGACCAGCTGATCATGGATCTGAGGGCAGGGCTGGGCTGGGTGACCAGCTGATCATGGATCTGAGGGCAGGGCAGGGCTGGGTGACCAGCTGATCATGGTTCTGAGGGAAGAGCAGGGCTGTGTGAACAGCTGATCATGGTTCTGAGGGAGGGCAAGGGCTGGGCTGGGCTGGGCTGGGTGACCAGCTGATCATGGTTCTGAGGGCAGGGCAGGGCTGGGTGACCAGCTGATCATGGATCTGAGGACAGGGCAGGGCTGGGTGACCAGCTGATCATGTGACCAGCTGATCATGGATCTGAGGGCAGGGCTGGGCTGGGTGACCAGCTGATCATGGTTCTGAGGGCAGGGCTGGGCTGGGTGACCAGCTGATCATGGATCTGAGGGCAGGGCTGGGCTGGGTGACCAGCTGATCATGGATCTGAGGGCAGGGCAGGGCTGTGTGACCAGCTGATCATGGTTCTGAGGGAAGGGCAGGGCTGGGTGACCAGCTGATCATGGTTCTGAGGGCAGGGCTGGGCTGGGTGACCAGCTGATCATGGTTCTGAGGGCAGGGCTGGGCTGGGTGACCAGCTGATCATGGATCTGAGGGCAGGGCTGGGCTGGGTGACCAGCTGATCATGGTTCTGAGGGCAGGGCAGCGCTGGGTGACCAGCTGATCATGGTTCTGAGGGCAGGGCAGGGCAGGGATGGGTGACAGCTGGTCATGGATCTGAGGGCAGGGCTGGGCTGGGTGACCAGCTGATCATGGACCTGAGGGCAGGGCAGGGCTGGGTGACCAGCAGATCATGGATCTGAGGGCAGGGCAGGGCTGGGTGACCAGCAGATCATGGATCTGAGGGCAGGGCAGGGCTGGGTGACCAGCAGATCATGGATCTGAGGGCAGGGCAGGGCTGGGTGACCAGCTGATCATAGATCTGAGGGAAGGGCAGGGCTGGGTGAACAGCTGATCATGGATCTGAGGGCAGGGCAGGGCTGGGCTGTGTGACCAGCTGATCATGGTTCTGAGGGAAGGGCAGGGCTGTGTGAACAGCTGATCATGGATCTGAGGGCTGGGCAGGGCTGGGTGACCAGCTGATCATGGTTCTGAGGGAAGGGCTGGGCTGGGTGACCAGCTGATCATGGATCTGAGGGCAGGGCTGGGCTGGGCTGGGTGACCAGCTGATCATGGTTCTGAGGGCAGGGCTGGGCTGGGTGACCAGCTGATCATGGTTCTGAGGGCAGGGCTGGGCTGGGTGACCAGCTGATCATGGATCTGAGGGCAGGGCTGGGCTGGGTGACCAGCTGATCATGGTTCTGAGGGCAGGGCTGGGCTGGGTGACCAGCTGATCATGGATCTGAGGGCAGGGCTGGGCTGGGTGACCAGCTGATCATGGATCTGAGGGCAGGGCAGGGCTGGGCTGTGTGACCAGCTGATCATGGTTCTGAGGGAAGAGCAGGGCTGTGTGAACAGCTGATCATGGTTCTGAGGGTAGGGCTGGGCTGGGCTGGGCTGGGTGACCAGCTGATCATGGTTCTGAGGGCAGGGCAGGGCTGGGTGACCAGCTGATCATGGATCTGAGGACAGGGCAGGGCTGGGTGACCAGCTGATCATGGTTCTGAGGGCAGGGCAGGGCTGGGTGACCAGCTGATCATGGATCTGAGGGCAGGGCTGGGCTGGGTGACCAGCTGATCATGGTTCTGAGGGCAGGGCTGGGCTGGGTGACCAGCTGATCATGGATCTGAGGGCAGGGCTGGGCTGGGTGACCAGCTGATCATGGATCTGAGGGAAGGGCAGGGCTGTGTGAACAGCTGATCATGGTTCTGAGGGAAGGGCAGGGCTGGGTGACCAGCTGATCATGGTTCTGAGGGCAGGGCTGGGCTGGGTAACCAGCTGATCATGGTTCTGAGGGCAGGGCTGGGTGACCTGCTGATCATGCTGAGGGCAGGGCTGGGCTGGGTGACCAGCTGATCATGGTTCTGAGGGCAGGGCAGCGCTGGGTGACCAGCTGATCATGGTTCTGAGGGCAGGGCAGGGCAGGGATGGGTGACCAGCTGATCATGGTTCTGAGGGCAGGGCTGGGCTGGGTGACCAGCTGATCATGGATCTGAGGGCAGGGCAGGGCTGGGTGACCAGCTGATCATGGATCTGAGGGCAGGGGGCTGGGTGACCAGCTGATCATGGATCTGAGGGCAGGGCAGGGCTGGGTGACCAGCTGATCATGGATCTGAGGGCAGGGCAGGGCTGGGTGACCAGCTGATCATGGATCTGAGGGCAGGGCAGGGCTGGGTGACCAGCTGATCATGGTTCTGAGGGCAGGGCAGGGCTGGGTGACCAGCTGATCATGGTTCTGAGGGCAGGGCAGGGCTGGGTGACCAGCTGATCATGGATCTGACAGGTCTGGGCTGGGTGAGCTGATCATGGTTCTGAGGGCAGGGCTGGGCTGGGTGACCAGCTGGTCATGGATCTGAGGGCAGGGCTGGGCTGGGTGACCAGCTGATCATGGACCTGAGGGCAGGGCAGGGCTGGGTGACCAGCAGATCATGGATCTGAGGGCAGGGCAGGGCTGGGGTGACCAGCAGATCATGGATCTGAGGGCAGGGCAGGGCTGGTGACCAGCAGATCATGGATCTGAGGGCAGGCAGGGCAGGGCTGGGTGACCAGCAGATCATGGATCTGAGGGCAGGGCAGGGCTGGGTGACCAGCTGATCATGGATCTGAGGGAAGGGCAGGGCTGGGCAGCTGATCATGGTGAGGGCAGGGCAGGGCTGGGCTGGGTGAGCTGATCATGGATCTGAGGGCAGGGCTGGGCTGGGCTGTGACCAGCTGATCATGGTTCTGAGGGCAGGGCTGGGCTGTGTGAACAGCTGATCATGGATCTGAGGGCTGGGCAGGGCTGGGTGACCAGCTGATCATGGTTCTGAGGGAAGGGCAGGGCTGGGTGACCAGCTGATCATGGTTCTGAGGGCAGGGCTGGGCTGGGTAACCAGCTGATCATGGTTCTGAGGGCAGGGCAGGGCTGGGCTGGGTGACCAGCTGATCATGGTTCTGAGGGCAGGGCAGGGCAGGGCTGGGTGACCAGCTGATCATGGTTCTGAGGGCAGGGCTGGGCTGGGTGACCAGCTGATCATGGTTCTGAGGGCAGGGCTGGGCTGGGTGACCAGCTGATCATGGTTCTGAGGGCAGGGCTGGGCTCGGTGACCAGCTGATCATGGTTCTGAGGGCAGGGCTGGGCTGGTGACCAGCTGATCATGGATCTGAGGGCAGGGCTGGGCTGGGTGACCAGCTGATCATGGATCTGAGGGCAGGGCAGGGCAGGGATGGGTGACCAGCTGGTCATGGATCTGAGGGCAGGGCTGGGCTGGGTGACCAGCTGATCATGGACCTGAGGGCAGGGCAGGGCTGGGTGACCAGCAGATCATGGATCTGAGGGCAGGGCAGGGCTGGGTGACCAGCAGATCATGGATCTGAGGGCAGGGCAGGGCTGGGTGACCAGCTGATCATGGATCTGAGGGCAGGGCAGGGCTGGGCCAGCTGATCATGGTCTGAGGGACCAGCTGATCATGGATCTGAGGGCAGGGCAGGGCTGGGCTGACCAGCTGATCATGGTTCTGAGGGAAGGGCAGGGCTGTGTGAACAGCTGATCATGGATCTGAGGGCTGGGCAGGGCTGGGTGACCAGCTGATCATGGTTCTGAGGGCAGGGCTGGGCTGGGTGACCAGCTGATCATGGATCTGAGGGCAGGGCTGGGCTGGGCTGGGTGACCAGCTGATCATGGTTCTGAGGGCAGGGCTGGGCTGGGTGACCAGCTGATCATGGTTCTGAGGGCAGGGCTGGGCTGGGTGACCAGCTGATCATGGTTCTGAGGGCAGGGCTGGGCTGGGTGACCAGCTGATCATGGTTCTGAGGGCAGGGCTGGGCTCGGTGACCAGCTGATCATGGATCTGAGGGCAGGGCTGGGCTGGGTGACCAGCTGATCATGGATCTGAGGGCAGGGCAGGGCTGGGCTGTGACCAGCTGATCATGGTTCTGAGGGAAGAGGCAGGGCTGGGTGAACAGCTGATCATGGTTCTGAGGGCTGGGCTGGGCTGGGTGACCAGCTGATCATGGTTCTGAGGGCAGGGCAGGGCTGGGTGACCAGCTGATCATGGATCTGAGGACAGGGCAGGGCTGGGTGACCAGCTGATCATGGTTCTGAGGGCAGGGCAGGGCTGGGTGACTGATCATGGATCTGAGGGCAGGGCTGGGCTGGGTGACCAGCTGATCATGGTTCTGAGGGCAGGGCTGGGCTGGGTGACCAGCTGATCATGGATCTGAGGGCAGGGCTGGGCTGGGTGACCAGCTGATCATGGTCTGAGGGAAGGGCAGGGCAACAGCTGATCATGGTTCTGAGGGAAGGGCAGGGCTGGGTGACCAGCTGATCATGGTTCTGAGGGCAGGGCTGGGCTGGGTAACCAGCTGATCATGGTTCTGAGGGCAGGGCTGGGTGACCTGCTGATCATGGATCTGAGGGCAGGGCTGGGCTGGGTGACCAGCTGATCATGGTTCTGAGGGCAGGGCAGCGCTGGGTGACCAGCTGATCATGGTTCTGAGGGCAGGGCAGGGCAGGGATGGGTGACCAGCTGATCATGGTTCTGAGGGCAGGGCTGGGTGACCAGCTGATCATGGATCTGAGGGCAGGGCAGGGCTGGGTGACCAGCTGATCATGGTTCTGAGGGCAGGGCAGGGCTGGGTGACCAGCTGATCATGGATCTGAGGGCAGGGCTGGGCTGGGTGACCAGCTGATCATGGATCTGAGGGCAGGGCAGGGCTGGGTGACCAGCTGATCATGGATCTGAGGGCAGGGCTGGGCTGATCATGGTGACCAGCTGATCATGGTTCTGAGGGCAGGGCAGGGCTGGGCCAGCTGATCATGGATCTGACCAGCTGGGCTGGGTGACCAGCTGATCATGGTTCTGATCTGACCAGCTGGTCATGCTGAGGGCAGGGCTGGGCTGGGTGACCAGCTGATCATGGACCTGAGGGCAGGGCAGGGCTGGTGACCAGCAGATCATGGATCTGAGGGCAGGGCAGGGCTGGGTGACCAGCAGATCATGGATCTGAGGGCAGGGCAGGGCTGGGTGACCAGCAGATCATGGATCTGAGGGCAGGGCAGGGCTGGGTGACCAGCAGATCATGGATCTGAGGGCAGGGCAGGGCTGGGTGACCAGCTGATCATGGATCTGAGGGAAGGGCAGGGCTGTGTGAACAGCTGATCATGGTTCTGAGGGCAGGGCAGGGCTGGGCTGGGTGAACAGCTGATCATGGATCTGAGGGCAGGGCTGGGCTGGGCTGTGTGACCAGCTGATCATGGTTCTGAGGGCAGGGCTGGGCTGTGTGAACAGCTGATCATGGATCTGAGGGCTGGGCAGGGCTGGGTGACCAGCTGATCATGGTTCTGAGGGAAGGGCAGGGCTGGGTGACCAGCTGATCATGGTTCTGAGGGCAGGGCTGGGCTGGGTAACCAGCTGATCATGGTTCTGAGGGCAGGGCAGGGCTGGGCTGGGTGACCAGCTGATCATGGTTCTGAGGGCAGGGCAGGGCTGGGTGACCAGCTGATCATGGTTCTGAGGGCAGGGCTGGGCTGGGTGACCAGCTGATCATGGATCTGAGGGCAGGGCTGGGCTGGGCTGGGTGACCAGCTGATCATGGTTCTGAGGGCAGGGCTGGGCTGGGTGACCAGCTGATCATGGTTCTGAGGGCAGGGCTGGGCTGGGTGACCAGCTGATCATGGTTCTGAGGGCAGGGCTGGGCTGTGTGACCAGCTGATCATGGTTCTGAGGGCAGGGCTCTGACCAGCTGATCATGGGCAGGGCAGGGCTGTGAACAGCTGATCATGGTTCTGAGGGAAGGGCAGGGCTGGGTGACCAGCTGATCATGGTTCTGAGGGCAGGGCTGGGCTGGGTAACCAGCTGATCATGGTTCTGAGGGCAGGGCTGGGTGACCTGCTGATCATGGATCTGAGGGCAGGGCTGGGCTGGGTGACCAGCTGATCATGGTTCTGAGGGCAGGGCAGCGCTGGGTGACCAGCTGATCATGGTTCTGAGGGCAGGGCAGGGCAGGGATGGGCTGATCATGGTTCTGAGGGCAGGGCTGGGCTGGGTGACCAGCTGATCATGGATCTGAGGGCAGGGCAGGGACCAGCTGGGTGACCAGCTGATCATGGATCTGAGGGCAGGGCAGGGCTGGGTGACCAGCTGATCATGGATCTGAGGGCAGGGCAGGGCTGGGTGACCAGCTGATCATGGATCTGAGGGCAGGGCAGGGCTGGGTGACCAGCTGATCATGGTTCTGAGGGCAGGGCAGGGCTGGGTGACCAGCTGATCATGGATCTGAGGGCAGGTCTGGGCTGGGTGACCAGCTGATCATGGTTCTGAGGGCAGGGCTGGGCTGGGTGACCAGCTGGTCATGGATCTGAGGGCAGGGCTGGGCTGGGTGACCAGCTGATCATGGACCTGAGGGCAGGGCAGGGCTGGGTGACCAGCAGATCATGGATCTGAGGGCAGGGCAGGGCTGGGTGACCAGCAGATCATGGATCTGAGGGCAGGGCAGGGCTGGGTGACCAGCAGATCATGGATCTGAGGGCAGGGCAGGGCTGGGTGACCAGCAGATCATGGATCTGAGGGCAGGGCAGGGCTGGGTGACCAGCTGATCATGGATCTGAGGGAAGGGCAGGGCTGTGTGAACAGCTGATCATGGTTCTGAGGGCAGGGCAGGGCTGGGCTGGGTGAACAGCTGATCATGGATCTGAGGGCAGGGCTGGGCTGGGCTGTGTGACCAGCTGATCATGGTTCTGAGGGCAGGGCTGGGCTGTGTGAACAGCTGATCATGGATCTGAGGGCTGGGCAGGGCTGGGTGACCAGCTGATCATGGTTCTGAGGGAAGGGCAGGGCTGGGTGACCAGCTGATCATGGTTCTGAGGGCAGGGCTGGGCTGGGTGACCAGCTGATCATGGTTCTGAGGGCAGGGCAGGGCTGGGCTGGGTGACCAGCTGATCATGGTTCTGAGGGCAGGGCAGGGCAGGGCTGGGTGACCAGCTGATCATGGTTCTGAGGGCAGGGCTGGGCTGGGTGACCAGCTGATCATGGATCTGAGGGCAGGGCTGGGCTGGGCTGACCAGCTGATCATGGTTCTGAGGGCAGGGCTGGGCTGGGTGACCAGCTGATCATGGATCTGAGGGCAGGGCAGGGCTGGGTGACCAGCTGATCATGGTTCTGAGGGCAGGGCAGGGCTGGGTGACCAGCTGATCATGGATCTGAGGGCAGGTCTGGGCTGGGTGACCAGCTGATCATGGTTCTGAGGGCAGGGTTGGGCTGGGTGACCAGCTGGTCATGGATCTGAGGGCAGGGCAGGGCTGGGTGACCAGCTGATCATGGATCTGAGGGCAGGGCAGGGCTGGGTGACCAGCAGATCATGGATCTGAGGGCAGGGCAGGGCTGGGTGACCAGCAGATCATGGATCTGAGGGCAGGGCAGGGCTGGGTGACCAGCAGATCATGGATCTGAGGGCAGGGCAGGGCTGGGTGACCAGCAGATCATGGATCTGAGGGCAGGGCAGGGCTGGGTGACCAGCTGATCATGGATCTGAGGGAAGGGCAGGGCTGTGTGAACAGCTGATCATGGTTCTGAGGGCAGGGCAGGGCTGGGCTGGGTGAACAGCTGATCATGGATCTGAGGGCAGGGCTGGGCTGGGCTGTGTGACCAGCTGATCATGGTTCTGAGGGCAGGGCTGGGCTGTGTGAACAGCTGATCATGGATCTGAGGGCTGGGCAGGGCTGGGTGACCAGCTGATCATGGTTCTGAGGGAAGGGCAGGGCTGGGTGACCAGCTGATCATGGTTCTGAGGGCAGGGCTGGGCTGGGTAACCAGCTGATCATGGTTCTGAGGGCAGGGCAGGGCTGGGCTGGGTGACCAGCTGATCATGGTTCTGAGGGCAGGGCAGGGCAGGGCTGGGTGACCAGCTGATCATGGTTCTGAGGGCAGGGCTGGGCTGGGTGACCAGCTGATCATGGATCTGAGGGCAGGGCTGGGCTGGGCTGGGTGACCAGCTGATCATGGTTCTGACCAGGGCTGGGCTGGGTGACCAGCTGATCATGGTTCTGAGGGCAGGGCTGGGCTGGGTGACCAGCTGATCATGGTTCTGAGGGCAGGGCTGGGCTGGGTGACCAGCTGATCATGGTTCTGAGGGCAGGGCTCGGTGACCAGCTGATCATGGCTCTGAGGGCAGGGCTGGGTGACCAGCTGATCATGGTTCTGCGGGCAGGGCTGGGCTGGGTGACCAGCTGATCATGGATCTGTGGGCAGGGCAGGGCTGGGCTGTGTGACCAGCTGATCATGGTTCTGAGGAAGAGCAGGGCTGTGTGAACAGCTGATCATGGTTCTGAGGGTAGGGCTGGGCTGGGCTGGGCTGGGTGACCAGCTGATCATGGTTCTGAGGGCAGGGCAGGGCTGGGTGACCAGCTGATCATGGTTCTGAGGGCAGGGCAGGGCTGGGTGACCAGCTGATCATGGATCTGAGGGCAGGGCTGGGCTGGGTGACCAGCTGATCATGGTTCTGAGGGCAGGGCTGGGCTGGGTGACCAGCTGATCATGGATCTGAGGGCAGGGCTGGGCTGGGTGACCAGCTGATCATGGATCTGAGGGAAGGGCAGGGCTGTGTGAGCAGCTGATCATGGTTCTGAGGAAGAAGGGCAGGGCTGGGTGACCAGCTGATCATGGTTCTGAGGGCAGGGCTGGGCTGGGTAACCAGCTGATCATGGTTCTGAGGGCAGGGCTGGGCTGGGTGACCTGCTGATCATGGATCTGAGGGCAGGGCTGGGCTGGGTGACCAGCTGATCATGGTTCTGAGGGCAGGGCAGCGCTGGGTGACCAGCTGATCATGGTTCTGAGGGCAGGGCAGGGCAGGGCAGGGCTGGGTGACCAGCTGATCATGGTTCTGAGGGCAGGGCTGGGCTGGGTGACCAGCTGATCATGGATCTGAGGGCAGGGCAGGGCTGGGTGACCAGCTGATCATGGATCTGAGGGCAGGGCAGGGCTGGGTGACCAGCTGATCATGGATCTGAGGGCAGGGCAGGGCTGGGTGACCAGCTGATCATGGTTCTGAGGGCAGGGCAGGGCTGGGTGACCAGCTGATCATGGATCTGAGGGCAGGGCTGGGCTGGGTGACCAGCTGATCATGGTTCTGAGGGCAGGGCTGGGCTGGGTGACCAGCTGGTCATGGATCTGAGGGCAGGGCTGGGCTGGGTGACCAGCTGATCATGGACCTGAGGGCAGGGCAGGGCTGGGTGACCAGCAGATCATGGATCTGAGGGCAGGGCAGGGCTGGGTGACCAGCAGATCATGGATCTGAGGGCAGGGCAGGGCTGGGTGACCAGCAGATCATGGATCTGAGGGCAGGGCAGGGCTGGGTGACCAGCTGATCATGGATCTGAGGGAAGGGCAGGGCTGGGTGAACAGCTGATCATGGATCTGAGGGCAGGGCAGGGCTGGGCTGTGTGACCAGCTGATCATGGTTCTGATCAGCTGGGATCTGAGGGCAGGGCTGGGCCAGCTGATCATGGTTCTGAGGGAAGGGCAGGGCTGACCAGCTGATCATGGTTCTGAGGGCAGGGCTGGGCTGGGTGACCAGCTGATCATGGTTCTGAGGGCAGGGCAGGGGCTGGGTGACCAGCTGATCATGGTTCTGAGGGCAGGGCTGGGCTGACCAGCTGATCATGGATCTGAGGGCAGGGCAGGGCTGGGTGACCAGCTGATCATGGATCTGAGGGCAGGGCAGGGCAGGGCTGGGTGACCAGCTGATCATGGTTCTGAGGGCAGGGCTGGGCTGGGTGACCAGCTGATCATGGATCTGAGGGCAGGGCAGGGCTGGGTGACCAGCTGATCATGGATCTGAGGGCAGGGCAGGGCTGGGTGACCAGCTGATCATGGATCTGAGGGCAGGGCAGGGCTGGGTGACCAGCTGATCATGGTTCTGAGGCTGGGCTGGGTGACCAGCTGATCATGGTTCTGAGGGCAGGGCTGGGCTGGGTGACCAGCTGATCATGGTTCTGAGGGCAGGGCTGGGCTGGGTGACCAGCTGATCATGGTTCTGAGGGCAGGGCTCGCCAGCTGATCATGGATCTGAGGGCAGGGCTGGGTGACCAGCTGATCATGGTTCTGAGGGCAGGGCTGGGCTCATGACCAGCTGATCATGGATCTGGGGCAGGGCAGGGCTGGGCTGACCAGCTGATCATGGTTCTGAGGAAGAGCAGGGCTGTGTGAACAGCTGATCATGGTTCTGAGGGTAGGGCTGGGCTGGGCTGGGCTGGGTGACCAGCTGATCATGGTTCTGAGGGCAGGGCAGGGCTGGGTGACCAGCTGATCATGGTTCTGAGGGCAGGGCAGGGCTGGGTGACCAGCTGATCATGGATCTGAGGGCAGGGCTGGGCTGACCAGCTGATCATGGTTCTGAGGGCAGGGCTGGGCTGGGTGACCAGCTGATCATGGATCTGAGGGCAGGGCTGGGCTGGGTGACCAGCTGATCATGGATCTGAGGGAAGGGCAGGGCTGTGTGACCAGCTGATCATGGTTCTGAGGGAAGGGCAGGGCTGGGTGACCAGCTGATCATGGTTCTGAGGGCAGGGCTGGGCTGGGTAACCAGCTGATCATGGTTCTGAGGGCAGGGCTGGGCTGGGTGACCTGCTGATCATGGATCTGAGGGCAGGGCTGGGCTGGGTGACCAGCTGATCATGGTTCTGAGGGCAGGGCAGCGCTGGGTGACCAGCTGATCATGGTTCTGAGGGCAGGGCAGGGCAGGGCTGGGTGACCAGCTGATCATGGTTCTGAGGGCAGGGCTGGGCTGGGTGACCAGCTGATCATGGATCTGAGGGCAGGGCAGGGCTGGGTGACCAGCTGATCATGGATCTGAGGGCAGGGCAGGGCTGGGTGACCAGCTGATCATGGATCTGAGGGCAGGGCAGGGCTGGGTGACCAGCTGATCATGGTTCTGAGGGCAGGGCAGGGCTGGGTGACCAGCTGATCATGGATCTGAGGGCAGGGCTGGGCTGGGTGACCAGCTGATCATGGTTCTGAGGGCAGGGCTGGGCTGGGTGACCAGCTGGTCATGGATCTGAGGGCAGGGCTGGGCTGGGTGACCAGCTGATCATGGATCTGAGGGCAGGGCAGGGCTGGGTGACCAGCAGATCATGGATCTGAGGGCAGGGCAGGGCTGGGTGACCAGCAGATCATGGATCTGAGGGCAGGGCAGGGCTGGGTGACCAGCAGATCATGGATCTGAGGGCAGGGCAGGGCTGGGTGACCAGCTGATCATGGATCTGAGGGAAGGGCAGGGCCCAGCAGATCATGGATCTGAGGGCAGGGCAGGGCTGGGTGACCAGCTGATCATGGATCTGAGGGAAGGGCAGGGCTGGGTGAACAGCTGATCATGGATCTGAGGGCAGGGCAGGGCTGGGCTGTGTGACCAGCTGATCATGGTTCTGAGGGAAGGGCAGGGCTGTGTGAACAGCTGATCATGGATCTGAGGGCTGGGCAGGGCTGGGTGACCAGCTGATCATGGTTCTGAGGAAGGGCAGGGCTGGGTGACCAGCTGATCATGGTTCTGAGGGCAGGGCAGGGGTTCTGAGGGCTGGGCTGGGTGACCAGCTGATCATGGTTCTGAGGGCAGGGCTGGGCTGGGTGACCAGCTGATCATGGATCTGAGGGCAGGGCAGGGCTGGGTGACCAGCTGATCATGGATCTGAGGGCAGGGCAGGGCAGGGCTGGGTGACCAGCTGATCATGGTTCTGAGGGCAGGGCTGGGCTGGGTGACCAGCTGATCATGGATCAGAGGGCAGGGCAGGGCTGGGTGACCAGCTGATCATGGATCTGAGGGCAGGGCAGGGCTGGGTGACCAGCTGATCATGGATCTGAGGGCAGGGCAGGGCTGGGTGACCAGCTGATCATGGTTCTGAGGGCAGGGCTGGGCTGGGTGACCAGCTGATCATGGTTCTGAGGGCAGGGCTGGGCTGGGTGACCAGCTGATCATGGTTCTGAGGGCAGGGCTGGGCTGGGCCAGCTGATCATGGTTCTGAGGGCAGGGCTGACCAGCTCATGGTTCTGAGGGCAGGGCTGGGCCAGCTGATCATGGTTCTGAGGGCAGGGCTGGGCTGGGTGACCAGCTGATCATGGATCTGAGGGCAGGGCAGGGCTGGGCTGACCAGCTGATCATGGTTCTGAGGGAAGAGCAGGGCTGTGTGAACAGCTGATCATGGTTCTGAGGGTAGGGCTGGGCTGGGCTGGGCTGGGTGACCAGCTGATCATGGTTCTGAGGGCAGGGCAGGGCTGGGTGACCAGCTGATCATGGTTCTGAGGGCAGGGCAGGGCTGGGTGACCAGCTGATCATGGATCTGAGGGCAGGGCTGGGCTGCGTGACCAGCTGATCATGGTTCTGAGGGCAGGGCTGGGCTGGGTGACCAGCTGATCATGGATCTGAGGGCAGGGCTGGGCTGGGTGACCAGCTGATCATGGATCTGAGGGAAGGGCAGGGCTGTGTGAGCAGCTGATCATGGTTCTGAGGGAAGGGCAGGGCTGGGTGACCAGCTGATCATGGTTCTGAGGGCAGGGCTGGGCTGGGTAACCAGCTGATCATGGTTCTGAGGGCAGGGCTGGGCTGGGTGACCTGCTGATCATGGATCTGAGGGCAGGGCTGGGCTGGGTGACCAGCTGATCATGGTTCTGAGGGCAGGGCAGCGCTGGGTGACCAGCTGATCATGGTTCTGAGGGCAGGGCAGGGCAGGGCTGGGTGACCAGCTGATCATGGTTCTGAGGGCAGGGCTGGGCTGGGTGACCAGCTGATCATGGATCTGAGGGCAGGGCAGGGCTGGGTGACCAGCTGATCATGGATCTGAGGGCAGGGCAGGGCTGGGTGACCAGCTGATCATGGATCTGAGGGCAGGGCAGGGCTGGGTGACCAGCTGATCATGGTTCTGAGGGCAGGGCAGGGCTGGGTGACCAGCTGATCATGGATCTGAGGGCAGGGCTGGGCTGGGTGACCAGCTGATCATGGTTCTGAGGGCAGGGCTGGGCTGGGTGACCAGCTGGTCATGGATCTGAGGGCAGGGCTGGGCTGGGTGACCAGCTGATCATGGACCTGAGGGCAGGGCAGGGCTGGGTGACCAGCAGATCATGGATCTGAGGGCAGGGCAGGGCTGGGTGACCAGCAGATCATGGATCTGGGGCAGGGCAGGGCTGACCAGCAGATCATGGATCTGAGGGCAGGGCAGGGCTGGGTGACCAGCTGATCATGGATCTGAGGGAAGGGCAGGGCTGGGTGAACAGCTGATCATGGATCTGAGGGCAGGGCTGGGCTGTGTGACCAGCTGATCATGGTTCTGAGGAACAGCTGATCATGGATCTGAGGGCTGGGCAGGGCTGGGTGACCAGCTGATCATGGTTCTGAGGGCAGGGCAGGGCTGGGTGACCAGCTGATCATGGTTCTGAGGGCAGGGCTGGGCTGGGTGACCAGCAGATCATGGATCTGAGGGCAGGGCAGGGCTGGGTGACCAGCTGATCATGGATCGGAGGGCAGGGCAGGGCTGGGTGACCAGCTGATCATGGATCTGAGGGCAGGGCAGGGCAGGGCTGGGTGACCAGCTGATCATGGTGCTGAGGGCAGGGCTGGGCTGGGTGACCAGCTGATCATGGATCTGAGGGCAGGGCAGGGCTGGGTGACCAGCTGATCATGGATCTGAGGGCAGGGCAGGGCTGGGTGACCAGCTGATCATGGATCTGAGGGCAGGGCAGGGCTGGGTGACCAGCTGATCATGGTTCTGAGGGCTGGGTGACCAGCTGATCATGGATCTGAGGGCAGGGCTGGGCTGGGTGACCAGCTGATCATGGTTCTGAGGGCAGGGCTGGGCTGGGTGACCAGCTGGTCATGGATCTGAGGGCAGGGCTGGGCTGGGTGACCAGCTGATCATGGACCTGAGGGCAGGGCAGGGCTGGGTGACCAGCAGATCATGGATCTGAGGGCAGGGCAGGGCTGGTGACCAGCAGATCATGGATCTGAGGGCAGGGCAGGGCTGGGTGACCAGCAGATCATGGATCTGAGGGCAGGGCAGGGCTGGGTGACCAGCTGATCATGGATCTGAGGGAAGGGCAGGGCTGGGTGAACAGCTGATCATGGATCTGAGGGCAGGGCAGGGCTGGGCTGTGTGACCAGCTGATCATGGTTCTGAGGGAAGGGCAGGGCTGTGTGAACAGCTGATCATGGATCTGAGGGCTGGGCAGGGCTGGGTGACCAGCTGATCATGGTTCTGAGGGAAGGGGCTGGGTGACCAGCTGATCATGGTTCTGGGGCAGGGCTGGGCTGGGTGACCAGCTGATCATGGTTCTGAGGGCAGGGCAGGGCTGGGTGACCAGCTGATCATGGTTCTGAGGGCAGGGCTGGGCTGGGTGACCAGCTGATCATGGATCTGAGGGCAGGGCTGGGCTGGGTGACCAGCTGATCATGGTTCTGAGGGCAGGGCTGGGCTGGGTGACCAGCTGATCATGGATCTGAGGGCAGGGCTGGGCTGGGTGACCAGCTGATCATGGATCTGAGGGCAGGGCAGGGCTGGGTGACCAGCAGATCATGGATCTGAGGGCAGGGCAGGGCTGGGTGACCAGCTGATCATGGATCTGAGGGCAGGGCTGGGCTGGGTGACCAGCTGATCATGGATCTGAGGGCAGGGCTGGGCTGGGTGACCAGCTGATCATGGTTCTGAGGGCAGGGCTGGGCTGGGTGACCAGCTGATCATGGATCTGAGGGCAGGGCTGGGCTGGGTGACCAGCTGATCATGGACCTGAGGGCAGGGCAGGGCTGGGTGACCAGCTGATCATGGATCTGAGGGCAGGGCAGGGCTGGGTGACCAGCTGATCATGGATCTGAGGGCAGGGCTGGGCTGGGTGACCAGCTGATCATGGTTCTGAGGGCAGGGCTGGGCTGGGTGACCAGCTGATCATGGATCTGAGGGCAGGGCAGGGCAGGGCTGGGTGACCAGCTGATCATGGTTCTGAGGGCAGGGCTGGGCTGGGTGACCAGCTGATCATGGATCTGAGGGCAGGGCAGGGCTGGGTGACCAGCTGATCATGGATCTGAGGGCTGGGCTGGGTGACCAGCTGATCATGGATCTGAGGGCAGGGCAGGGCTGGGTGACCAGCTGATCATGGTTCTGAGGGCAGGGCAGGGCTGGGTGACCAGCTGATCATGGATCTGAGGGCAGGGCTGGGCTGGGTGACCAGCTGATCATGGTTCTGAGGGCAGGGCTGGGCTGGGTGACCAGCTGGTCATGGATCTGAGGGCAGGGCTGGGCTGGGTGACCAGCTGATCATGGACCTGAGGGCATGGCAGGGCTGGGTGACCAGCAGATCATGGATCTGAGGGCAGGGCAGGGCTGGGTGACCAGCAGATCATGGATCTGAGGGCAGGGCAGGGCTGGGTGACCAGCAGATCATGGATCTGAGGGCAGGGCAGGGCTGGGTGACCAGCTGATCATGGATCTGAGGGAAGGGCAGGGCTGGGTGAACAGCTGATCATGGATCTGAGGGCAGGGCAGGGCTGGGCTGTGTGACCAGCTGATCATGGTTCTGAGGGAAGGGCAGGGCTGTGTGAACAGCTGATCATGGATCTGAGGGCTGGGCAGGGCTGGGTGACCAGCTGATCATGGTTCTGAGGGAAGGGCAGGGCTGGGTGACCAGCTGATCATGGTTCTGAGGGCAGGGCTGGGCTGGGTAACCAGCTGATCATGGTTCTGAGGGCAGGGCAGGGCTGGGTGACCAGCTGATCATGGTTCTGAGGGCAGGGCTGGGCTGGGTGACCAGCTGATCATGGATCTGAGGGCAGGGCTGGGCTGGGTGACCAGCTGATCATGGTTCTGAGGGCAGGGCTGGGCTGGGTGACCAGCTGATCATGGATCTGAGGGCAGGGCTGGGCTGGGTGACCAGCTGATCATGGACAGGGCAGGGCAGGGCTGGGTGACCAGCTGATCATGGATCTGAGGGCAGGGCAGGGCTGGGTGACCAGCTGATCATGGATCTGAGGGCAGGGCTGGGCTGGGTGACCAGCTGATCATGGATCTGAGGGCAGGGCTGGGCTGGGTGACCAGCTGATCATGGTTCTGAGGGCAGGGCTGGGCTGGGTGACCAGCTGATCATGGATCTGAGGGCAGGGCTGGGCTGGGTGACCAGCTGATCATGGACCTGAGGGCAGGGCAGGGCTGGGTGACCAGCAGATCATGGATCTGAGGGCAGGGCAGGGCTGGGTGACCAGCTGATCATGGATCTGAGGGCAGGGCTGGGCTGGGTGACCAGCTGATCATGGTTCTGAGGGCAGGGCTGGGCTGGGTGACCAGCTGATCATGGATCTGAGGGCAGGGCTGGGCTGGGTGACCAGCTGATCATGGACCTGAGGGCAGGGCAGGGCTGGGTGACCAGCAGATCATGGATCTGAGGGCAGGGCAGGGCTGGGTGACCAGCAGATCATGGATCTGAGGGCAGGGCAGGGCTGGGCTGGGTGACCAGCTGATCATGGTTCTGAGGGCAGGGCAGGGCTGGGTGACCAGCTGATCATGGTTCTGAGGGCAGGGCTGGGCTGGGTGACCAGCTGATCATGGATCTGAGGGCAGGGCTGGGTTGGGTGACCAGCTGATCATGGATCTGAGGGAAGGGCAGGGCTGTGTGAACAGCTGATCATGGTTCTGAGGGCAGGGCTGGGCTGGGTAACCAGCTGATCATGGTTCTGAGGGCAGGGCTGGGCTGGGTGACCTGCTGATCATGGATCTGAGGGCAGGGCTGGGCTGGGTAACCAGCTGATCATGGTTCTGAGGGCAGGGCTGGGCTGGGTGACCTGCTGATCATGGATCTGAGGGCAGGGCTGGGCTGGGTGACCAGCTGATCATGGTTCTGAGGGCAGGGCAGGCTGGGTGACCAGCTGATCATGGTTCTGAGGGCAGGGCTGGGATGGGTGACCAGGGCAGGGCAGGGCTGGGCTGGGTGACCAGCTGATCATGGATCTGAGGGCAGGGCAGGGCTGGGTGACCAGCTGATCATGGATCTGAGGGCAGGGCAGGGCTGGGTGACCAGCTGATCATGGATCTGAGGGCAGGGCAGGGCTGGGTGACCAGCTGATCATGGTTCTGAGGGCAGGGCAGGGCTGGGTGACCAGCTGATCATGGATCTGAGGGCAGGTCTGGGCTGGGTGACCAGCTGATCATGGTTCTGAGGGCAGGGCTGGGCTGGGTGACCAGCTGGTCATGGATCTGAGGGCAGGGCTGGGCTGGGTGACCAGCTGATCATGGACCTGAGGGCAGGGCAGGGCTGGGTGACCAGCAGATCATGGATCTGAGGGCAGGGCAGGGCTGGGTGACCAGCAGATCATGGATCTGAGGGCAGGGCAGGGCTGGGTGACCAGCAGATCATGGATCTGAGGGCAGGGCAGGGCTGGGTGATCAGCAGATCATGGATCTGAGGGCAGGGCAGGGCTGGGTGACCAGCTGATCATGGATCTGAGGGAAGGGCAGGGCTGTGTGAACAGCTGATCATGGTTCTGAGGGCAGGGCAGGGCTGGGCTGGGTGAACAGCTGATCATGGATCTGAGGGCAGGGCTGGGCTGGGCTGTGTGACCAGCTGATCATGGTTCTGAGGGCAGGGCTGGGCTGTGTGAACAGCTGATCATGGATCTGAGGGCTGGGCAGGGCTGGGTGACCAGCTGATCATGGTTCTGAGGGAAGGGCAGGGCTGGGTGACCAGCTGATCATGGTTCTGAGGGCAGGGCTGGGCTGGGTAACCAGCTGATCATGGTTCTGAGGGCAGGGCAGGGCTGGGCTGGGTGACCAGCTGATCATGGTTCTGAGGGCAGGGCAGGGCAGGGCTGGGTGACCAGCTGATCATGGTTCTGAGGGCAGGGCTGGGCTGGGTGACCAGCTGATCATGGATCTGAGGGCAGGGCTGGGCTGGGCTGGGTGACCAGCTGATCATGGTTCTGAGGGCAGGGCTGGGCTGGGTGACCAGCTGATCATGGTTCTGAGGGCAGGGCTGGGCTGGGTGACCAGCTGATCATGGTTCTGAGGGCAGGGCTGGGCTGGGTGACCAGCTGATCATGGTTCTGAGGGCAGGGCTGGGCTCGGTGACCAGCTGATCATGGATCTGAGGGCAGGGCTGGGTGACCAGCTGATCATGGTTCTGAGGGCAGGGCTGGGCTGGGTGACCAGCTGATCATGGATCTGAGGGCAGGGCAGGGCTGGGCTGGGTGACCAGCTGATCATGGATCTGAGGGCAGGGCTGGGCTGGGTGACCAGCTGATCATGGATCTGAGGGAAGGGCAGGGCTGTGTGAACAGCTGATCATGGTTCTGAGGGAAGGGCAGGGCTGGGTGACCAGCTGATCATGGTTCTGAGGGCAGGGCTGGGCTGAGTAACCAGCTGATCATGGTTCTGAGGGCAGGGCTGGGCTGGGTGACCTGCTGATCATGGATCTGAGGGCAGGGCTGGGCTGGGTGACCAGCTGATCATGGTTCTGAGGGCAGGGCAGCGCTGGGTGACCAGCTGATCATGGTTCTGAGGGCAGGGCAGGGCAGGGATGGGTGACCAGCTGATCATGGTTCTGAGGGCAGGGCTGGGCTGGGTGACCAGCTGATCATGGATCTGAGGGCAGGGCAGGGCTGGGTGACCAGCTGATCATGGATCTGAGGGCAGGGCAGGGCTGGGTGACCAGCTGATCATGGATCTGAGGGCAGGGCAGGGCTGGGTGACCAGCTGATCATGGTTCTGAGGGCAGGGCAGGGCTGGGTGACCAGCTGATCATGGATCTGAGGGCAGGTCTGGGCTGGGTGACCAGCTGATCATGGTTCTGAGGGCAGGGCTGGGCTGGGTGACCAGCTGGTCATGGATCTGAGGGCAGGGCTAGGGCTGGGTGACCAGCTGATCATGGACCTGAGGACAGGGCAGGGCTGGGTGACCAGCAGATCATGGATCTGAGGGCAGGGCAGGGCTGGGTGACCAGCTGATCATGGATCTGAGGGCAGGGCAGGGCTGGGTGACCAGCTCATGGATCTCAGGGCAGGGCTGGGTGACCAGCAGATCATGGATCTGAGGGCAGGCAGGGCTGGGTGACCAGCTGATCATGGATCTGAGGGAAGGGCAGGGCTGTGTGAACAGCTGATCATGGTTCTGAGGGCAGGGCAGGGCTGGGCTGGGTGAACAGCTGATCATGGATCTGAGGGCAGGGCTGGGCTGGGCTGTGTGACCAGCTGATCATGGTTCTGAGGGCAGGGCTGGGCTGGGTGACCAGCTGATCATGGTTCTGAGGGCAGGGCTCTGGGGTGACCAGCTGATCATGGTTCTGAGGGCAGGGCTGGGTGACCAGCTGATCATGGTTCTGAGGGCAGGGCTGGGCTCGGTGACCAGCTGATCATGGATCTGAGGGCAGGGCTGGGTGACCAGCTGATCATGGTTCTGAGGGCAGGGCTGGGCTGGGTGACCAGCTGATCATGGATCTGAGGGCAGGGCAGGGCTGGGCTGGGTGACCAGCTGATCATGGATCTGAGGGCAGGGCTGGGCTGGGTGACCAGCTGATCATGGATCTGAGGGAAGGGCTGAACAGCTGATCATGGTTCTGAGGGAAGGGCAGGGCTGGGTGACCAGCTGATCATGGTTCTGAGGGCAGGGCTGGGCTGAGTAACCAGCTGATCATGGTTCTGAGGGCAGGGCTGGGCTGGGTGACCTGCTGATCATGGATCTGAGGGCAGGGCTGGGCTGGGTGACCAGCTGATCATGGTTCTGAGGGCAGGGCAGCGCTGGGTGACCAGCTGATCATGGTTCTGAGGGCAGGGCAGGGCAGGGATGGGTGACCAGCTGATCATGGTTCTGAGGGCAGGGCTGGGCTGGGTGACCAGCTGATCATGGATCTGAGGGCAGGGCAGGGCTGGGTGACCAGCTGATCATGGATCTGAGGGCAGGGCAGGGCTGGGTGACCAGCTGATCATGGATCTGAGGGCAGGGCAGGGCTGGGTGACCAGCTGATCATGGTTCTGAGGGCAGGGCAGGGCTGGGTGACCAGCTGATCATGGATCTGAGGGCAGGTCTGGGCTGGGTGACCAGCTGATCATGGTTCTGAGGGCAGGGCTGGGCTGGGTGACCAGCTGGTCATGGATCTGAGGGCAGGGCAGGGCTGGGTGACCAGCTGATCATGGACCTGAGGACAGGGCAGGGCTGGGTGACCAGCAGATCATGGATCTGAGGGCAGGGCAGGGCTGGGTGACCAGCAGATCATGGATCTGAGGGCAGGGCAGGGCTGGGTGACCAACAGATCATGGATCTGAGGGCAGGGCAGGGCTGGGTGACCAGCAGATCATGGATCTGAGGGCAGGGCAGGGCTGGGTGACCAGCTGATCATGGATCTGAGGGAAGGGCAGGGCTGTGTGAACAGCTGATCATGGTTCTGAGGGCAGGGCAGGGCTGGGCTGGGTGAACAGCTGATCATGGATCTGAGGGCAGGGCTGGGCTGGGCTGTGTGACCAGCTGATCATGGTTCTGAGGGCAGGGCTGGGCTGTGTGAACAGCTGATCATGGATCTGAGGGCTGGGCAGGGCTGGGTGACCAGCTGATCATGGTTCTGAGGGAAGGGCAGGGCTGGGTGACCAGCTGATCATGGTTCTGAGGGCAGGGCTGGGCTGGGTAACCAGCTGATCATGGTTCTGAGGGCAGGGCAGGGCTGGGCTGGGTGACCAGCTGATCATGGTTCTGAGGGCAGGGCAGGGCAGGGCTGGGTGACCAGCTGATCATGGTTCTGAGGGCAGGGCTGGGCTGGGTGACCAGCTGATCATGGTTCTGAGGGCAGGGCTGGGCTGGGTGACCAGCTGATCATGGTGACCTGGGCTCGGTGACCAGCTGATCATGGTTCTGAGGGCAGGGCAGGGCAGGGCTGGGTGACCAGCTGATCATGGTTCTGAGGGCAGGGCTGGGCTGGGTGACCAGCTGATCATGGATCTGAGGGCAGGGCTGGGCTGGGCTGGGTGACCAGCTGATCATGGTTCTGAGGGCAGGGCTGGGCTGGGTGACCAGCTGATCATGGTTCTGAGGGCAGGGCTGGGCTGGGTGACCAGCTGATCATGGTTCTGAGGGCAGGGCTGGGCTGGGTAACCAGCTGATCATGGTTCTGAGGGCAGGGCAGGGCTGGGCTGGGTGACCAGCTGATCATGGTTCTGAGGGCAGGGCAGGGCAGGGCTGGGTGACCAGCTGATCATGGTTCTGAGGGCAGGGCTGGGCTGGGTGACCAGCTGATCATGGATCTGAGGGCAGGGCTGGGCTGGGCTGGGTGACCAGCTGATCATGGTTCTGAGGGCAGGGCTGGGCTGGGTGACCAGCTGATCATGGTTCTGAGGGCAGGGCTGGGCTGGGTGACCAGCTGATCATGGTTCTGAGGGCAGGGCTGGGCTGGGTGACCAGCTGATCATGGTTCTGAGGGCAGGGCTCGGTGACCAGCTGATCATGGATCTGAGGGCAGGGCTGGGTGACCAGCTGATCATGGTTCTGAGGGCAGGGCTGGGCTGGGTGACCAGCTGATCATGGATCTGTGGGCAGGGCAGGGCTGGGCTGTGTGACCAGCTGATCATGGTTCTGAGGGAAGAGCAGGGCTGTGTGAACAGCTGATCATGGTTCTGAGGGTAGGGCTGGGCTGGGCTGGGCTGGGTGACCAGCTGATCATGGTTCTGAGGGCAGGGCAGGGCTGGGTGACCAGCTGATCATGGTTCTGAGGGCAGGGCAGGGCTGGGTGACCAGCTGATCATGGATCTGAGGGCAGGGCTGGGCTGGGTGACCAGCTGATCATGGTTCTGAGGGCAGGGCTGGGCTGGGTGACCAGCTGATCATGGATCTGAGGGCAGGGCTGGGCTGGGTGACCAGCTGATCATGGATCTGAGGGAAGGGCAGGGCTGTGTGAACAGCTGATCATGGTTCTGAGGGAAGGGCAGGGCTGGGTGACCAGCTGATCATGGTTCTGAGGGCAGGGCTGGGCTGGGTAACCAGCTGATCATGGTTCTGAGGGCAGGGCTGGGCTGGGTGACCTGCTGATCATGGATCTGAGGGCAGGGCTGGGCTGGGTGACCAGCTGATCATGGTTCTGAGGGCAGGGCAGCGCTGGGTGACCAGCTGATCATGGTTCTGAGGGCAGGGCAGGGCAGGGCTGGGTGACCAGCTGATCATGGTTCTGAGGGCAGGGCTGGGCTGGGTGACCAGCTGATCATGGATCTGAGGGCAGGGCAGGGCTGGGTGACCAGCTGATCATGGATCTGAGGGCAGGGCAGGGCTGGGTGACCAGCTGATCATGGATCTGAGGGCAGGGCAGGGCTGGGTGACCAGCTGATCATGGTTCTGAGGGCAGGGCAGGGCTGGGTGACCAGCTGATCATGGATCTGAGGGCAGGGCTGGGCTGGGTGACCAGCTGATCATGGTTCTGAGGGCAGGGCTGGGCTGGGTGACCAGCTGGTCATGGATCTGAGGGCAGGGCTGGGCTGGGTGACCAGCTGATCATGGACCTGAGGGCAGGGCAGGGCTGGGTGACCAGCAGATCATGGATCTGAGGGCAGGGCAGGGCTGGGTGACCAGCAGATCATGGATCTGAGGGCAGGGCAGGGCTGGGTGACCAGCAGATCATGGATCTGAGGGCAGGGCAGGGCTGGGTGACCAGCTGATCATGGGTGAACAGCTGGATCTGAGGGCAGGGCAGGGCTGGGCTGTGACCAGCTGATCATGGTTCTGAGGGAAGGGCAGGGCTGGTGAACAGCTGATCATGGATCTGAGGGCAGGGCAGGGCTGGGTGACCAGCTGATCATGGATCTGAGGGAAGGGCAGGGCTGGGTGAACAGCTGATCATGGATCTGAGGGCAGGGCAGGGCTGGGTGACCAGCTGATCATGGAGGGAAGAGCAGGGCTGAACAGCTGATCATGGTTCTGAGGGTAGGGCTGGGCTGGGCTGACCAGCTGATCATGGTTCTGAGGGCAGGGCAGGGCTGGGTGACCAGCTGATCATGGTTCTGAGGGCAGGGCAGGGCTGGGTGACCAGCTGATCATGGATCTGAGGGCAGGGCTGGGCTGGGTGACCAGCTGATCATGGTTCTGAGGGCAGGGCTGGGCTGGGTGACCAGCTGATCATGGATCTGAGGGCAGGGCTGGGCTGGGTGACCAGCTGATCATGGATCTGAGGGAAGGGCAGGGCTGTGTGAACAGCTGATCATGGTTCTGAGGGAAGGGCAGGGCTGGGTGACCAGCTGATCATGGTTCTGAGGGCAGGGCTGGGCTGGGTAACCAGCTGATCATGGTTCTGAGGGCAGGGCTGGGCTGGGTGACCAGCTGATCATGGATCTGAGGGCAGGGCTGGGCTGGGTGACCAGCTGATCATGGTTCTGAGGGCAGGGCAGGGCTGGGTGACCAGCTGATCATGGTTCTGAGGGCAGGGCAGGGCAGGGCTGGGTGACCAGCTGATCATGGTTCTGAGGGCAGGGCTGGGCTGGGTGACCAGCTGATCATGGATCTGAGGGCAGGGCAGGGCTGGGTGACCAGCTGATCATGGATCTGAGGGTAGGGCAGGGCTGGGTGACCAGCTGATCATGGATCTGAGGGCAGGGCAGGGCTGGGTGACCAGCTGATCATGGTTCTGAGGGCAGGGCAGGGCTGGGTGACCAGCTGATCATGGATCTGAGGGCAGGGCTGGGCTGGGTGACCAGCTGATCATGGTTCTGAGGGCAGGGCTGGGCTGGGTGACCAGCTGGTCATGGATCTGAGGGCAGGGCTGGGCTGGGTGACCAGCTGATCATGGACCTGAGGGCAGGGCAGGGCTGGGTGACCAGCAGATCATGGATCTGAGGGCAGGGCAGGGCTGGGTGACCAGCAGATCATGGATCTGAGGGCAGGGCAGGGCTGGGTGACCAGCAGATCATGGATCTGAGGGCAGGGCAGGGCTGGGTGACCAGCTGATCATGGATCTGAGGGAAGGGCAGGGCTGGGTGAACAGCTGATCATGGATCTGAGGGCAGGGCAGGGCTGGGCTGTGTGACCAGCTGATCATGGTTCTGAGGGAAGGGCAGGGCTGTGTGAACAGCTGATCATGGATCTGAGGGCTGGGCAGGGCTGGGTGACCAGCTGATCATGGTTCTGAGGAAGGGCAGGGCTGGGTGACCAGCTGATCATGGTTCTGAGGGCAGGGCTGGGCTGGGTAACCAGCTGATCATGGTTCTGAGGGCAGGGCTGGGTGACCAGCTGATCATGGTTCTGAGGGCAGGGCTGGGCTGGGTGACCAGCTGATCATGGATCTGAGGGCAGGGCAGGGCTGGGTGACCAGCTGATCATGGATCTGAGGGCAGGGCAGGGCTGGGTGACCAGCTGATCATGGTTCTGAGGGCAGGGCAGGGCTGGGTGACCAGCTGATCATGGATCTGAGGGCAGGGCTGGGCTGGGTGACCAGCTGATCATGGTTCTGAGGGCAGGGCTGGGCTGGGTGACCAGCTGATCATGGATCTGAGGGCAGGGCTGGGCTGGGTGACCAGCTGATCATGGACCTGAGGGCAGGGCAGGGCTGGGTGACCAGCAGATCATGGATCTGAGGGCAGGGCAGGGCTGGGTGACCAGCTGATCATGGATCTGAGGGCAGGGCTGGGCTGGGTGACCAGCTGATCATGGTTCTGAGGGCAGGGCTGGGCTGGGTGACCAGCTGATCATGGTTCTGAGGGCAGGGCTGGGCTGGGTGACCAGCTGATCATGGTTCTGAGGGCAGGGCTGGGCTGGGTGACCAGCTGATCATGGATCTGAGGGCAGGGCTGGGCTGGGTGACCAGCTGATCATGGACCTGAGGGCAGGGCAGGGCTGGGTGACCAGCAGATCATGGATCTGAGGGCAGGGCAGGGCTGGGTGACCAGCAGATCAGGGCAGGGATCTGGGGACCAGGGCATGGTTCTGAGTGCAGGGCAGGGCTGGGTGACCAGCTGATCATGGTTCTGAGGGCAGGGCTGGGCTGGGTGACCAGCTGATCATGGATCTGAGGGCAGGGCTGGGCTGGGTGACCAGCTGATCATGGATCTGAGGGAAGGGCAGGGCTGTGTGAACAGCTGATCATGGTTCTGAGGGAAGGGCAGGGCTGGGTGACCAGCTGATCATGGTTCTGAGGGCAGGGCTGGGCTGGGTAACCAGCTGATCATGGTTCTGAGGGCAGGGCTGGGCTGGGTGACCTGCTGATTATGGATCTGAGGGCAGGGCTGGGCTGGGTGACCAGCTGATCATGGTTCTGAGGGCAGGGCAGCGCTGGGTGACCAGCTGATCATGGTTCTGAGGGCAGGGCAGGGCAGGGTTGGGTGACCAGCTGATCATGGTTCTGAGGGCAGGGCTGGGCTGGGTGACCAGCTGATCATGGATCTGAGGGCAGGGCAGGGCTGGGTGACCAGCTGATCATGGATCTGAGGGCAGGGCAGGGCTGGGTGACCAGCTGATCATGGATCTGAGGGCAGGGCAGGGCTGGGTGACCAGCTGATCATGGTTCTGAGGGCAGGGCAGGGCTGGGTGACCAGCTGATCATGGATCTGAGGGCAGGTCTGGGCTGGGTGACCAGCTGATCATGGTTCTGAGGGCAGGGCTGGGCTGGGTGACCAGCTGGTCATGGATCTGAGGGCAGGGCTGGGCTGGGTGACCAGCTGATCATGGACCTGAGGGCAGGGCAGGGCTGGGTGACCAGCAGATCATGGATCTGAGGGCAGGGCAGGGCTGGGTGACCAGCAGATCATGGATCTGAGGGCAGGGCAGGGCTGGGTGACCAGCAGATCATGGATCTGAGGGCAGGGCAGGGCTGGGTGACCAGCAGATCATGGATCTGAGGGCAGGGCAGGGCTGGGTGACCAGCTGATCATGGATCTGAGGGAAGGGCAGGGCTGTGTGAACAGCTGATCATGGTTCTGAGGGCAGGGCAGGGCTGGGCTGGGTGAACAGCTGATCATGGATCTGAGGGCAGGGCTGGGCTGGGCTGTGTGACCAGCTGATCATGGTTCTGAGGGCAGGGCTGGGCTGTGTGACCAGCTGAGCATGGTTCTGAGGGAAGGGCAGGGCTGGGTGACCAGCTGATCATGGTTCTGAGGGCAGGGCAGGGCTGGGTAACCAGCTGATCATGGTTCTGAGGGCAGGGCAGGGCTGGGCTGGGTGACCAGCTGATCATGGTTCTGAGGGCAGGGCAGGGCAGGGCTGGGTGACCAGCTGATCATGGATCTGAGGGCAGGGCAGGGCTGTGTGAACAGCTGATCATGGTTCTGAGGGAAGGGCAGGGCTGGGTGACCAGCTGATCATGGTTCTGAGGGCAGGGCTGGGCTGGGTAACCAGCTGATCATGGTTCTGAGGGCAGGGCTGGGCTGGGTGACCTGCTGATTATGGATCTGAGGGCAGGGCTGGGCTGGGTGACCAGCTGATCATGGTTCTGAGGGCAGGGCAGCGCTGGGTGACCAGCTGATCATGGTTCTGAGGGCAGGGCAGGGCAGGGATGGGTGACCAGCTGATCATGGTTCTGAGGGCAGGGCTGGGCTGGGTGACCAGCTGATCATGGATCTGAGGGCAGGGCAGGGCTGGGTGACCAGCTGATCATGGATCTGAGGGCAGGGCAGGGCTGGGTGACCAGCTGATCATGGATCTGAGGGCAGGGCAGGGCTGGGTGACCAGCTGATCATGGTTCTGAGGGCAGGGCAGGGCTGGGTGACCAGCTGATCATGGATCTGAGGGCAGGTCTGGGCTGGGTGACCAGCTGATCATGGTTCTGAGGGCAGGGCTGGGCTGGGTGACCAGCTGGTCATGGATCTGAGGGCAGGGCTGGGCTGGGTGACCAGCTGATCATGGACCTGAGGGCAGGGCAGGGCTGGGTGACCAGCAGATCATGGATCTGAGGGCAGGGCAGGGCTGGGTGACCAGCAGATCATGGATCTGAGGGCAGGGCAGGGCTGGGTGACCAGCAGATCATGGATCTGAGGGCAGGGCAGGGCTGGGTGACCAGCAGATCATGGATCTGAGGGCAGGGCAGGGCTGGGTGACCAGCTGATCATGGATCTGAGGGAAGGGCAGGGCTGTGTGAACAGCTGATCATGGTTCTGAGGGCAGGGCAGGGCTGGGCTGGGTGAACAGCTGATCATGGATCTGAGGGCAGGGCTGGGCTGGGCTGTGTGACCAGCTGATCATGGTTCTGAGGGCAGGGCTGGGCTGTGTGACCAGCTGAGCATGGTTCTGAGGGAAGGGCAGGGCTGGGTGACCAGCTGATCATGGTTCTGAGGGCAGGGCAGGGCTGGGTAACCAGCTGATCATGGTTCTGAGGGCAGGGCAGGGCTGGGCTGGGTGACCAGCTGATCATGGTTCTGAGGGCAGGGCAGGGCAGGGCTGGGTGACCAGCTGATCATGGTTCTGAGGGCAGGGCTGGGCTGGGTGACCAGCTGATCATGGATCTGAGGGCAGGGCTGGGCTGGGCTGGGTGACCAGCTGATCATGGTTCTGAGGGCAGGGCTGGGCTGGGAGACCAGCTGATCTTGGTTCTGAGGGCAGGGCTGGGCTGGGTGACCAGCTGATCATGGTTCTGAGGGCAGGGCTGGGCTGGGTGACCAGCTGATCATGGATCTGAGGGCAGGGCAGGGCTGGGTGACCAGCTGATCATGGATCTGAGGCCAGGGCAGGGCTGGGTGACCAGCTGATCATGGATCTGAGGGCAGGGCAGGGCTGGGTGACCAGCTGATCATGGTTCTGAGGGCAGGGCAGGGCTGGGTGACCAGCTGATCATGGTTCTGAGGGCAGGGCAGGGCTGGGCTGGGTGAACAGCTGATCATGGATCTGAGGGCAGGGCTGGGCTGGGCTGACCAGCTGATCATGGTTCTGAGGGCAGGGCTGGGCTGTGTGACCAGCTGATCATGGTTCTGAGGGGAAGGGCAGGGCTGGGTGACCAGCTGATCATGGTTCTGAGGGCAGGGCAGGGCTGGGTAACCAGCTGATCATGGTTCTGAGGGCAGGGCAGGGCTGGGCTGGGTGACCAGCTGATCATGGTTCTGAGGGCAGGGCAGGGCAGGGCTGGGTGACCAGCTGATCATGGTTCTGAGGGCAGGGCTGGGCTGGGTGACCAGCTGATCATGGATCTGAGGGCAGGGCTGGGCTGGGCTGGGTGACCAGCTGATCATGGTTCTGAGGGCAGGGCTGGGCTGGGTGACCAGCTGATCATGGTTCTGAGGGCAGGGCTGGGCTGGGTGACCAGCTGATCATGGTTCTGAGGGCAGGGCTGGGCTGGGTGACCAGCTGATCATGGATCTGAGGGCAGGGCAGGGCTGGGTGACCAGCTGATCATGGATCTGAGGGCAGGGCAGGGCTGGGTGACCAGCTGATCATGGATCTGAGGGCAGGGCAGGGCTGGGTGACCAGCTGATCATGGTTCTGAGGGCAGGGCAGGGCTGGGTGACCAGCTGATCATGGATCTGAGGGCAGGTCTGGGCTGGGTGACCAGCTGATCATGGTTCTGAGGGCAGGGCTGGGCTGGGTGACCAGCTGGTCATGGATCTGAGGGCAGGGCTGGGCTGGGTGACCAGCTGATCATGGACCTGAGGGCAGGGCAGGGCTGGGTGACCAGCAGATCATGGATCTGAGGGCAGGGCAGGGCTGGGTGACCAGCAGATCATGGATCTGAGGGCAGGGCAGGGCTGGGTGACCAGCAGATCATGGATCTGAGGGCAGGGGCAGGGCTGGGTGACCAGCAGATCATGGATCTGAGGGCAGGGCAGGGCTGGGTGACCAGCTGATCATGGATCTGAGGGAAGGGCAGGGCTGTGTGAACAGCTGATCATGGTTCTGAGGGCAGGGCAGGACTGGGCTGGGTGAACAGCTGATCATGGATCTAAGGGCAGGGCTGGGCTGGGCTGTGTGACCAGCTGATCATGGTTCTGAGGGCAGGGCTGGGCTGTGTGACCAGCTGATCATGGTTCTGAGGGAAGGGCAGGGCTGGGTGACCAGCTGATCATGGTTCTGAGGGCAGGGCTGGGCTGGGTAACCAGCTGATCATGGTTCTGAGGGCAGGGCAGGGCTGGGCTGGGTGACCAGCTGATCATGGTTCTGAGGGCAGGGCAGGGCAGGGCTGGGTGACCAGCTGATCATGGTTCTGAGGGCAGGGCTGGGCTGGGTGACCAGCTGATCATGGATCTGAGGGCAGGGCTGGGCTGGGCTGGGTGACCAGCTGATCATGGTTCTGAGGGCAGGGCTGGGCTGGGTGACCAGCTGATCATGGTTCTGAGGGCAGGGCTGGGCTGGGTGACCAGCTGATCATGGTTCTGAGGGCAGGGCTGGGCTGGGTGACCAGCTGATCATGGTTCTGAGGGCAGGGCTGGGCTCGGTGACCAGCTGATCATGGATCTGAGGGCAGGGCTGGGCTGGGTGACCAGCTGATCATGGATCTGAGGGCAGGGCAGGGCTGGGCTGTGTGACCAGCTGATCATGGTTCTGAGGGAAGAGCAGGGCTGTGTGAACAGCTGATCATGGTTCTGAGGGTAGGGCTGGGCTGGGCTGGGCTGGGTGACCAGCTGATCATGGTTCTGAGGGCAGGGCAGGGCTGGGTGACCAGCTGATCATGGTTCTGAGGGCAGGGCAGGGCTGGGTGACCAGCTGATCATGGATCTGAGGGCACGGCTGGGCTGGGTGACCAGCTGATCATGGTTCTGAGGGCAGGGCTGGGCTGGGTGACCAGCTGATCATGGATCTGAGGGCAGGGCTGGGCTGGGTGACCAGCTGATCATGGATCTGAGGGAAGGGCAGGGCTGTGTGAACAGCTGATCATGGTTCTGAGGGAAAGGCAGGGCTGGGTGACCAGCTGATCATGGTTCTGAGGGCAGGGCTGGGCTGGGTAACCAGCTGATCATGGTTCCGAGGGCAGGGCTGGGCTGGGTGACCTGCTGATCATGGATCTGAGGGCAGGGCTGGGCTGGGTGACCAGCTGATCATGGTTCTGAGGGCAGGGCAGCGCTGGGTGACCAGCTGATCATGGTTCTGAGGGCAGGGCAGGGCAGGGCTGGGTGACCAGCTGATCATGGTTCTGAGGGCAGGGCTGGGCTGGGTGACCAGCTGATCATGGATCTGAGGGCAGGGCAGGGCTGGGTGACCAGCTGATCATGGATCTGAGGGCAGGGCAGGGCTGGGTGACCAGCTGATCATGGATCTGAGGGCAGGGCAGGGCTGGGTGACCAGCTGATCATGGTTCTGAGGGCAGGGCAGGGCTGGGTGACCAGCTGATCATGGATCTGAGGGCAGGGCTGGGCTGGGTGACCAGCTGATCATGGTTCTGAGGGCAGGGCTGGGCTGGGTGACCAGCTGGTCATGGATCTGAGGGCAGGGCTGGGCTGGGTGACCAGCTGATCATGGACCTGAGGGCAGGGCAGGGCTGGGTGACCAGCAGATCATGGATCTGAGGGCAGGGCAGGGCTGGGTGACCAGCAGATCATGGATCTGAGGGCAGGGCAGGGCTGGGTGACCAGCTGATCATGGTTCTGAGGGCAGGGCAGGGCAGGGCTGGGTGACCAGCTGATCATGGTTCTGAGGGCAGGGCTGGGCTGGGTGACCAGCTGATCATGGATCTGAGGGCAGGGCAGGGCTGGGTGACCAGCTGATCATGGATCTGAGGGCAGGGCAGGGCTGGGTGACCAGCTGATCATGGATCTGAGGGCAGGGCAGGGCTGGGTGACCAGCTGATCATGGTTCTGAGGGCAGGGCAGGGCTGGGTGACCAGCTGATCATGGATCTGAGGGCAGGGCTGGGCTGGGTGACCAGCTGATCATGGTTCTGAGGGCAGGGCTGGGCTGGGTGACCAGCTGGTCATGGATCTGAGGGCAGGGCTGGGCTGGGTGACCAGCTGATCATGGACCTGAGGGCAGGGCAGGGCTGGGTGACCAGCAGATCATGGATCTGAGGGCAGGGCAGGGCTGGGTGACCAGCAGATCATGGATCTGAGGGCAGGGCAGGGCTGGGTGACCAGCAGATCATGGATCTGAGGGCAGGGCAGGGCTGGGTGACCAGCTGATCATGGATCTGAGGGAAGGGCAGGGCTGGGTGAACAGCTGATCATGGATCTGAGGGCAGGGCAGGGCTGGGCTGTGTGACCAGCTGATCATGGTTCTGAGGGAAGGGCAGGGCTGTGTGAACAGCTGATCATGGATCTGAGGGCTGGGCAGGGCTGGGTGACCAGCTGATCATGGATCTGAGGGCAGGGCTGGGCTGGGTGACCAGCTGATCATGGTTCTGAGGGCAGGGCTGGGCTGGGTGACCAGCTGGTCATGGATCTGAGGGCAGGGCTGGGCTGGGTGACCAGCTGATCATGGACCTGAGGGCAGGGCAGGGCTGGGTGACCAGCAGATCATGGATCTGAGGGCAGGGCAGGGCTGGGTGACCAGCAGATCATGGATCTGAGGGCAGGGCAGGGCTGGGTGACCAGCAGATCATGGATCTGAGGGCAGGGCAGGGCTGGGTGACCAGCTGATCATGGATCTGAGGGAAGGGCAGGGCTGGGTGAACAGCTGATCATGGATCTGAGGGCAGGGCAGGGCTGGGCTGTGTGACCAGCTGATCATGGTTCTGAGGGAAGGGCAGGGCTGTGTGAACAGCTGATCATGGATCTGAGGGCTGGGCAGGGCTGGGTGACCAGCTGATCATGGTTCTGAGGGAAGGGCAGGGCTGGGTGACCAGCTGATCATGGTTCTGAGGGCAGGGCTGGGCTGGGTAACCAGCTGATCATGGTTCTGAGGGCAGGGCAGGGCTGGGTGACCAGCTGATCATGGTTCTGAGGGCAGGGCTGGGCTGGGTGACCAGCTGATCATGGATCTGAGGGCAGGGCAGGGCTGGGTGACCAGCTGATCATGGTTCTGAGGGCAGGGCAGGGCTGGGTGACCAGCAGATCATGGATCTGAGGGCAGGGCAGGGCTGGGTGACCAGCTGATCATGGATCTGAGGGCTGGGCTGGGTGACCAGCTGATCATGGTTCTGAGGGCAGGGCTGGGCTGGGTGACCAGCTGATCATGGTTCTGAGGGCAGGGCTGGGCTGGGTGACCAGCTGATCATGGTTCTGAGGGCAGGGCTGGGCTGGGTGACCAGCTGATCATGGATCTGAGGGCAGGGCTGGGCTGGGTGACCAGCTGATCATGGACCTGAGGGCAGGGCAGGGCTGGGTGACCAGCAGATCATGGATCTGAGGGCAGGGCAGGGCTGGGTGACCAGCAGATCATGGATCTAAGGGCAGGGCAGGGCTGGGCTGGGTGACCAGCTGATCATGGTTCTGAATGCAGGGCAGGGCTGGGTGACCAGCTGATCATGGTTCTGAGGGCAGGGCTGGGCTGGGTGACCAGCTGATCATGGATCTCAGGGCAGGGCTGGGCTGGGCTGGGTGACCAGCTGATCATGGTTCTGAGGGCAGGGCTGGGCTGGGCTGGGTGACCAGCTGATCATGGTTCTTAGGGCAGGGCTGGGCTGGGTGACCAGCTGATCATGGTTCTGAGGGCAGGGCTGGGCTGGGTGACCAGCTGATCATGGTTCTGAGGGCAGGGCTGGGCTGGGTGACTAGTTGATCATGGATCTGAGGGCAGGGCTGGGCTGGGCTGGGTGACCAGCTGATCATGGTTCTGAGGGCAGGGCTGGGCTGGGCTGGGTGACCAGCTGATCATGGTTCTGAGGGCAGGGCTGGGCTGGGTGACCAGCTGATCATGGTTCTGAGGGCAGGGCTGGGCTGGGTGTCCAGCTGATCATGGTTCTGAGGGCAGGGCTGGGCTCGGTGACCAGCTGATCATGGATCTGAGGGCAGGGCTGGGTGACCAGCTGATCATGGTTCTGAGGGCAGGGCTGGGCTGGGTGACCAGCTGATCATGGATCTGAGGGCAGGGGCAGGGCTGGGTGACCAGCTGATCATGGTTCTGAGGGAAGAGCAGGGCTGTGTGAACAGCTGATCATGGTTCTGAGGGTAGGGCTGGCTGGGCTGGGCTGGGTGACCAGCTGATCATGGTTCTGAGGGCAGGGCAGGGCTGGGTGACCAGCTGATCATGGATCTGAGGGCAGGGCAGGGCTGGGTGACCAGCTGATCATGGTTCTGAGGGCAGGGCAGGGCTGGGTGACCAGCTGATCATGGATCTGAGGGCAGGGCTGGGCTGGGTGACCAGCTGATCATGGTTCTGGGGGCAGGGCTGGGCTGGGTGACCAGCTGATCATGGATCTGAGGGCAGGGCTGGGCTGGGTGACCAGCTGATCATGGATCTGAGGGAAGGGCAGGGCTGTGTGAACAGCTGATCATGGTTCTGAGGGAAGGGCAGGGCTGGGTGACCAGCTGATCATGGTTCTGAGGGCAGGGCTGGGCTGGGTAACCAGCTGATCATGGTTCTGAGGGCAGGGCTGGGCTGGGTGACTAGCTGATCATGGATCTGAGGGCAGGGCTGGGCTGGGTGACCAGCTGATCATGGTTCTGAGGGCAGGGCTGGGCTGGGTGACCAGCTGATCATGGATCTGAGGGCAGGGCTGGGCTGGGTGACCAGCTGATCATGGACCTGAGGGCAGGGCAGGGCTGGGTGACCAGCAGATCATGGATCTGAGGGCAGGGCAGGGCTGGGTGACCAGCAGATCATGGATCTGAGGGCAGGGCAGGGCTGGGTGACCAGCAGATCATGGATCTGAGGGCAGGGCAGGGCTGGGTGACCAGCTGATCATGGATCTGAGGGAAGGGCAGGGCTGGGTGAACAGCTGATCATGGTTCTGAGGGCAGGGCAGGGCTGGGCTGGGTGAACAGCTGATCATGGATCTGAGGGCAGGGCTGGGCTGTGTGACCAGCTGATCATGGTTCTGAGGGAAGGGCAGGGCAACAGCTGATCATGGATCTGAGGGCAGGGCAGGGCTGGGTGACCAGCTGATCATGGTTCTGAGGGCAGGGCAGGGCTGGGTGACCAGCTGATCATGGATCTGAGGGCAGGGCTGGGCTGGGTGACCAGCTGATCATGGTTCTGAGGGCAGGGCTGGGCTGGGTGACCAGCTGGTCATGGATCTGAGGGCAGGGCTGGGCTGGGTGACCAGCTGATCATGGACCTGAGGGCAGGGCAGGGCTGGGTGACCAGCAGATCATGGATCTGAGGGCAGGGCAGGGCTGGGTGACCAGCAGATCATGGATCTGAGGGCAGGGCAGGGCTGGGTGACCAGCAGATCATGGATCTGAGGGCAGGGCAGGGCTGGGTGACCAGCTGATCATGGATCTGAGGGAAGGGCAGGGCTGGGTGAACAGCTGATCATGGATCTGAGGGCAGGGCAGGGCTGGGCTGTGTGACCAGCTGATCATGGTTCTGAGGGAAGGGCAGGGCTGTGTGAACAGCTGATCATGGATCTGAGGGCTGGGCAGGGCTGGGTGACCAGCTGATCATGGATCTGAGGGCAGGGCTGGGCTGGGTGACCAGCTGATCATGGTTCTGAGGGCAGGGCAGGGCTGGGTGACCAGCTGGTCATGGATCTGAGGGCAGGGCTGGGCTGGGTGACCAGCGGATCATGGATCTGAGGGCAGGGCAGGGCTGGGTGACCAGCAGATCATGGATCTGAGGGCAGGCCAGGGCTGGGTGACCAGCAGATCATGGATCTGAGGGCAGGGCAGGGCTGGGTGACCAGCAGATCATGGATCTGAGGGCAGGGCAGGGCTGGGTGACCAGCTGATCATGGATCTGAGGGAAGGGCAGGGCTGGGTGAACAGCTGATCATGGATCTGAGGGCAGGGCAGGGCTGGGCTGTGTGACCAGCTGATCATGGTTCTGAGGGAAGGGCAGGGCTGTGTGAACAGCTGATCATGGATCTGAGGGCTGGGCAGGGCTGGGTGACCAGCTGATCATGGTTCTGAGGGCAGGGCAGGGCTGGGTGACCAGCTGATCATGGTTCTGAGGGCAGGGCTGGGCTGGGTGACCAGCTGATCATGGTTCTGAGGGCAGGGCAGGGCTGGGTGACCAGCTGATCATGGTTCTGAGGGCAGGGCTGGGCTGGGTGACCAGCTGATCATGGATCTGAGGGCAGGGCAGGGCTGGGTGACCAGCTGATCATGGTTCTGAGGGCAGGGCAGGGCTGGGTGACCAGCTGATCATGGATCTGAGGGCAGGGCTGGGCTGGGTGACCAGCTGATCATGGTTCTGAGGGCTGGGCTGGGTGAGCTGATCATGGTTCTGAGGGCTGGGCTGACCAGCTGATCATGGTTCTGAGGGCAGGGCTGGGCTGGGTGACCAGCTGATCATGGTTCTGAGGGCAGGGCTGGGCTGGGTGACCAGCTGATCATGGATCTGAGGGCAGGGCTGGGCTGGGTGACCAGCTGATCATGGATCTGAGGGCAGGGCAGGGCTGGGTGACCAGCAGATCATGGATCTGAGGGCAGGGCTGGGCTGGGTGACCAGCTGATCATGGATCTGAATGCAGGGCAGGGCTGGGCTGGGTGACCAGCTGATCATGGTTCTGAGGGCAGGGCTGGGCTGGGTGACCAGCTGATCATGGATCTCAGGGCAGGGCTGGGCTGGGCTGGGTGACCAGCTGATCATGGTTCTGAGGGCAGGGCTGGGCTGGGCTGGGTGACCAGCTGATCATGGTTCTTAGGGCAGGGCTGGGCTGGGTGACCAGCTGATCATGGTTCTGAGGGCAGGGCTGGGCTGGGTGACCAGCTGATCATGGTTCTGAGGGCAGGGCTGGGCTGGGTGACTAGTTGATCATGGATCTGAGGGCAGGGCTGGGCTGGGCTGGGTGACCAGCTGATCATGGTTCTGAGGGCAGGGCTGGGCTGGGCTGGGTGACCAGCTGATCATGGTTCTGAGGGCAGGGCTGGGCTGGGTGACCAGCTGATCATGGTTCTGAGGGCAGGGCTGGGCTGGGTGTCCAGCTGATCATGGTTCTGAGGGCAGGGCTGGGCTCGGTGACCAGCTGATCATGGATCTGAGGGCAGGGCTGGGTGACCAGCTGATCATGGTTCTGAGGGCAGGGCTGGGCTGGGTGACCAGCTGATCATGGATCTGAGGGCAGGGCAGGGCTGGGCTGTGTGACCAGCTGATCATGGTTCTGAGGGAAGAGCAGGGCTGTGTGAACAGCTGATCATGGTTCTGAGGGTAGGGCTGGGCTGGGCTGGGCTGGGTGACCAGCTGATCATGGTTCTGAGGGCAGGGCAGGGCTGGGTGACCAGCTGATCATGGATCTGAGGGCAGGGCAGGGCTGGGTGACCAGCTGATCATGGTTCTGAGGGCAGGGCAGGGCTGGGTGACCAGCTGATCATGGATCTGAGGGCAGGGCTGGGCTGGGTGACCAGCTGATCATGGTTCTGGGGGCAGGGCTGGGCTGGGTGACCAGCTGATCATGGATCTGAGGGCAGGGCTGGGCTGGGTGACCAGCTGATCATGGATCTGAGGGAAGGGCAGGGCTGTGTGAACAGCTGATCATGGTTCTGAGGGAAGGGCAGGGCTGGGTGACCAGCTGATCATGGTTCTGAGGGCAGGGCTGGGCTGGGTAACCAGCTGATCATGGTTCTGAGGGCAGGGCTGGGCTGGGTGACTAGCTGATCATGGATCTGAGGGCAGGGCTGGGCTGGGTGACCAGCTGATCATGGTTCTGAGGGCAGGGCTGGGCTGGGTGACCAGCTGATCATGGATCTGAGGGCAGGGCTGGGCTGGGTGACCAGCTGATCATGGACCTGAGGGCAGGGCAGGGCTGGGTGACCAGCAGATCATGGATCTGAGGGCAGGGCAGGGCTGGGTGACCAGCAGATCATGGATCTGAGGGCAGGGCAGGGCTGGGTGACCAGCAGATCATGGATCTGAGGGCAGGGCAGGGCTGGGTGACCAGCTGATCATGGATCTGAGGGAAGGGCAGGGCTGTGTGAACAGCTGATCATGGTTCTGAGGGCAGGGCAGGGCTGGGCTGGGTGAACAGCTGATCATGGATCTGAGGGCAGGGCTGGGCTGTGTGACCAGCTGATCATGGTTCTGAGGGAAGGGCAGGGCTGTGTGAACAGCTGATCATGGATCTGAGGGCAGGGCAGGGCTGGGTGACCAGCAGATCATGGATCTGAGGGCAGGGCAGGGCTGGGTGACCAGCAGATCATGGATCTGAGGGCAGGGCAGGGCTGGGTGACCAGCTGATCATGGATCTGAGGGAAGGGCAGGGCTGTGTGAACAGCTGATCATGGTTCTAAGGGCAGGGCAGGGCTGGGCTGGGTGAACAGCTGATCATGGATCTGAGGGCAGGGCTGGGCTGTGTGACCAGCTGATCATGGTTCTGAGGGAAGGGCAGGGCTGTGTGAACAGCTGATCATGGATCTGAGGGCTGGGCAGGGCTGGGTGACCAGCTGATCATGGTTCTGAGGGCAGGGCTGGGCTGGGTAACCAGCTGATCATGGTTCTGAGGGCAGGGCAGGGCTGGGCTGGGTGACCAGCTGATCATGGTTCTGAGGGCAGGGCTGGGCTGGGTGACCAGCTGATCATGGATCTCAGGGCAGGGCTGGGCTGGGTGACCAGCTTATCATGGTTCTGAGGGCAGGGCTGGGCTGGGCTGGGTGACCAGCTGATCATGGTTCTTAGGGCAGGCCTGGGCTGGGTGACCAGCTGATCATGGTTCTGAGGGCAGGGCTGGGCTCGGTGACCAGCTGATCATGGATCTGAGGGCAGGGCTGGGTGACCAGCTGATCATGGTACTGATGGCAGGGCAGGGCTCGGTGACCAGCTGATCATGGATCTGAGGGCAGGGCTGGGTGACCAGCTGATCATGGTACTGATGGCAGGGCTGGGCTGGGTGACCAGCTGATCATGGATCTGAGGGCAGGGCAGGGCTGGGCTGTGTGACCAGCTGATCATGGTTCTGAGGGAAGAGCAGAGCTGTGTGAACAGCTGATCATGGTTCTGAGGGAAGGGCAGGGCTGTGTGACCAGCTGATCATGGTTCTGAGGGCAGGGCTGGGCTGTGTGACCAGCTGATCATGGTTCTGAGGGTAGGGCTGGGCTGGGCTGGGCTGGGCTGGGTGACCAGCTGATCATGGTTCTGAGGGCAGGGCTGGGCTGGGTGACTAGTTGATCATGGTTCTGAGGGCAGGGCCGGGCTGGGCTTGGTTACCAGCTGATCATGGTTCTGAGGGCAGGCCTGGGCTGGGTGACCAGCTGATCATGGATCTGAGGGCAGGGCTGGGTGACCAGCTGATCATGGTTCTGAGGGCAGGGCTGGGCTGGATGACCAGCTGATCATGGATCTGAGGGCAGGGCTGGGCTGGGTGACCAGCTGGTCATGGATCTGAGGGCAGTGCAGCGCTGGGTGACCAGCTGATCATGGATCTGAGGGCAGGGCTGGGTGACCAGCTGATCATGGTTCTGAGGGCAGGGCTGGGCTGGTTGACCAGCTGATCATGGATCTGAGGGCAGGGCTGGGTGACCAGCTGATCATGGATCTGAGGGCTGGGCAGGGCTGGGTGAACAGCAGATCATGGATCTGAGGGCAGGGCAGGGCTGGGTGACCAGCTGATCATGGATCTGAGGGCAGGGCTGGGCTGGGTGACCAGCTGATCATGGTTCTTAGGGCAGGGCTGGGCTGGGTGACCAGCTGATCATGGTTCTGAGGGCAGGGCTGGGCTCGGTGACCAGCTGATCATGGATCTGAGGGCAGGGCTGGGTGACCAGCTGATCATGGTACTCATGGCAGGGCTGGGCTCGGTGACCAGCTGATCATGGATCTGAGGGCAGGGCTGGGTGACCAGCTGATCATGGTACTGATGGCAGGGCTGGGCTGGGTGACCAGCTGATCATGGATCTGAGGGCAGGGCAGGGCTGGGCTGTGTGACCAGCTGATCATGGTTCTGAGGGAAGAGCAGAGCTGTGTGAACAGCTGATCATGGTTCTGAGGGAAGGGCAGGGCTGTGTGACCAGCTGATCATGGTTCTGAGGGCAGGGCTGGGCTGTGTGACCAGCTGATCATGGTTCTGAGGGTAGGGCTGGGCTGGGCTGGGCTGGGCTTGGCTTACCAGCTGATCATGGTTCTGAGGGCAGGCCTGGGCTGGGTGACCAGCTGATCATGGATCTGAGGGCAGGGCTGGGTGACCAGCTGATCATGGTTCTGAGGGCAGGGCTGGGCTGGGTGACCAGCTGATCATGGACTGAGGGCAGGGCAGGGCTGGGTGACCAGCTGATCATGGATCTGAGGGCAGGGCAGGGCTGGGTGACCAGCTGATCATGGATCTGAGGGCAGGGCAGGGCAGACCAGCAGATCATGGTTCTGAGGGCAGGGCTGGGCTGGGTGACCAGCTGATCATGGATCTGAGGGCAGGGCTGGGTGACCAGCTGATCATGGTTCTGAGGGCAGGGGGCTGGGCTGGGTGAACAGCTGATCATGGATCTGAGGGCAGGGCTGGGCTGGGTGACCAGCTGATCATGGATCTGAGGGCAGGGCAGGGCTGGGTGACCAGCTGATCATGGATCTGAGGGCAGGGCTGGGCTGGTGACCAGCTGATCATGGATCTGAGGGCAGGGCAGGGCTGGGTGACCAGCAGATCATGGTTCTGAGGGCAGGGCAGGGCTGGGTGACCAGCTGATCATGGATCTGAGGGAAGGGCTGGGCTGGGTGACCAGCTGATCATGGATCTGAGGGCAGGGCAGGGCTGGGCTGACCAGCTGATCATGGATCTGAGGGCAGGGCTGGGTGACCAGCTGATCATGGTTTTGAGGGCAGGGCTGGGCTGGGTGACCAGCTGATCATGGATCTGAGGGCAGGGCTGGGTGACCAGCTGATCATGGTTCTGAGGGCAGGGCTGGGCTGGGTGAACCAGCTGATCATGGATCTGAGGGCAGGGCTGGGCTGGGTGACCAGCTGATCATGGATCTGAGGGCAGGGCTGGGCTGGGTGACCAGCTGATCATGGATCTGAGGGCAGGGCTGGGCTGGGTGACCAGCTGATCATGGTTCTGAGGGCAGGGCTGGGCTGACCAGCTGATCATGGTTCTGAGGGCAGGGCTGGGCTGGGTGACCAGCTGATCATGGTTCTGAGGGCAGGGCTGGGCTGGGCAGCTGTGGATGACCAGCTGATCATGGTTCTGAGGCAGGGCAGGGCTGGTGAACAGCTGATCATGGTTCTGGGGGCAGGGCTGACCAGCTGATCATGGTTCTGAGGGCAGGGCTGGGCTGGGTGACCAGCTGATCATGGATCTGAGGGCAGGGCAGGGCTGGGCTGTGTGACCAGCTGATCATGGTTCTGAGGGAAGAGCAGGGCTGTGTGAACAGCTAATTATGGTTCTGAGGGAAGGGCAGGGCTGTGTGACCAGCTGATCATGGTTCTGAGGGCAGGGCTGGGCTGTGTGACCAGCTGATCATGGTTCTGAGGGTAGGGCTGGGCTGGGCTGGGCTGGGTGACCAGCTGATCATGGTTCTGAGGGCAGGGCTGGGCTGGGTGACCAGCTGATCATGAATCTGAGGGCAGGGCTGGGCTGGGTGACCAGCTGATCATGGATCTGAGGGCAGGGCTGGGTGACCAGCTGATCATGGTTCTGAGGGCAGGGCTGGGCTGGGTGACCAGCTGATCATGGATCTGAGGGCAGGGCTGGGAGACCAGCTGATCATGGATCTGAGGGCTGGGCAGGGCTGGGTGAACAGCAGATCATGGATCTGAGGGCAGGGCTGGGTGACCAGCTGATCATGGTTCTGAGGGCAGGGCTGGGCTGGGTGACCAGCTGATCATGGATCTGAGGGCAGGGCTGGGTGACCAGCTGATCATGGATCTGAGGGCAGGGCTGGGTGACCAGCTGATCATGGATCTGAGGGCAGGGCAGGGCTGGGTGACCAGCAGATCATGGATCTGAGTGCAGGGCTGGGCTGGGTGACCAGCTGATCATGGATCTGAGGGCAGGGCTGGGCTGGGTGACCAGCTGATCATGGTTCTGAGGGCAGGGCTGGGCTGGGTGACCAGCTGATCATGGATCTGAGGGCAGGGCTGGGTGACCAGCTGATCATGGATCTGGGGCAGGGCTGGGCTGGGTGACCAGCTGATCATGGATCTGAGGGCAGGGCTGGGCTGGGTGACCAGCTGATCATGGTTCTGAGGGTAGGGCAGGGCTGGGTGACCAGCTGATCATGGTTCTGAGGGCAGGGCTGGGCTGGGTGACCAGCTGATCATGGATCTGAGGGCAGGGCTGGGCTGACCAGCTGATCATGGTTCTGAGGGCAGGGCTGGGCTGGGTGACCAGCTGATCATGGATCTGAGGGCAGGGCTGGGCTGGGTGACCAGCTGATCATGGATCTGAGGGCAGGGCAGGGCTGGGTGACCAGCTGATCATGGATCTGAGGGCAGGGCTGGGTGACCAGCTGATCATGGTTCTGAGGGCAGGGCTGGGCTGGGTGACCAGCTGATCATGGATCTGAGGGCAGGGCTGGGGCAGGGCTGAGGGCTGGGCTGTGTGAACAGCAGATCATGGATCTGAGGGCAGGGCAGGGCTGGGTGACCAGCTGATCATGGTTCTGAGGGCAGGGCTGGGCTGGGTGACCAGCTGATCATGGTTCTGAGGGCAGGGCTGGGCTCGGTGACCAGCTGATCATGGCTGAGGGCAGGGCTGGGTGACCAGCTGATCATGGTTCTGAGGGCAGGGCTGGGCTGGGTGACCAGCTGATCATGGTTCTGAGGGCAGGGCAGGGCTGGGCTGGTGACCAGCTGATCATGGTTCTGAGGGCAGAGCTGGGCTGGGTGAACAGCTGATCATGGTTCTGAGGGAAGGGCAGGGCTGGGTGACCAGCTGATCATGGTTCTGAGGGCAGGGCTGGGCTGGGTGACCAGCTGATCATGGTTCTGAGGGCAGGGCTGGGCTGGGTGACCAGCTGATCATGGATCTGAGGGCAGGGCTGGGCTGACCAGTGATCATGGTTCTGAGGGCAGGGCTGGGCTGGGTGACCAGCTGATCATGGTTCTGAGGGCAGGGCTGGGCTGGGTGACCAGCTGATCATGGATCTGAGGGCAGGGCTGGGCTGGGTGACCAGCTGATCATGGATCTGAGGGCAGTGCAGGGCTGGGTGACCAGCTGATCATGGATCTGAGGGCAGGGCTGGGTGACCAGCTGATCATGGTTCTGAGGGCAGGGCTGGGCTGGGTGACCAGCTGATCATGGATCTGAGGGCAGGGCTGGGTGACCAGCTGATCATGGATCTGAGGGCTGGGCAGGGCTGGGTGAACAGCAGATCATGGATCTGAGGGCAGGGCAGGGCTGGGTGACCAGCTGATCATGGATCTGAGGGCAGGGCTGGGCTGGGTGACCAGCTGATCATGGTTCTGAGGGCAGGGCTGGGCTCGGTGACCAGCTGATCATGGATCTGAGGGCAGGGCTGGGTGACCAGCTGATCATGGTTCTGAGGGCAGGGCAGGGCTGGGCTGTGTGACCAGCTGATCATGGATCTGAGGGCAGGGCAGGGCTGGGCTGTGTGACCAGCTGATCATGGTTCTGAGGGCTGAGCAGGGCTGGGTGAACAGCTGATCATGGATCTGAGGGAGGGCAGGGCTGACCAGCTGATCATGGTTCTGAGGGCAGGGCTGGGCTGTGTGACCAGCTGATCATGGTTCTGAGGGCAGGGCTGGGCTGGGCTGGGTGGGTGACCAGCTGATCATGGTTCTGAGGGCAGGGCTGGGCTGGGTGACTAGTTGATCATGGTTCTGAGGGCAGGGCAGGGCTGGGCTGGGTGACCAGCTGATCATGGTTCTGAGGGCAGGGCTGGGCTGGGTGACCAGCTGATCATGGATCTGAGGGCAGGGCTGGGTGACCAGCTGATCATGGTTCTGAGGGCAGGGCTGGGCTGGGTGACCAGCTGATCATGGATCTGAGGGCAGGGCTGGGCTGGGTGACCAGCTGATCATGGATCTGAGGGCAGGGCTGGGTGACCAGCTGATCATGGTTCTGAGGGCAGGGCTGGGCTGGGTGACCAGCTGATCATGGATCTGAGGGCAGGGCTGGGTGACCAGCTGATCATGGATCTGAGGGCTGGGCAGGGCTGGGTGACCAGCAGATCATGGATCTGAGGGCAGGGCAGGGCTGGGTGACCAGCTGATCATGGATCTGAGGGCAGGGCTGGGTGACCAGCTGATCATGGATCTGAGGGCAGGGCAGGGCTGGGTGACCAGCTGATCATGGATCTGAGGGCAGGGCTGGGTGACCAGCTGATCATGGATCTGAGGGCTGGGCAGGGCTGGGCTGACCAGCTGATCATGGATCTGAGGGCAGGGCAGGGCTGGGTGACCAGCTGATCATGGATCTGAGGGCAGGGCTGGGACCAGCTGATCATGGTTCTGAGGGCAGGGCTGGGCTGGGTGACCAGCTGATCATGGATCTGAGGGCAGGGCTGGGTGACCAGCTGATCATGGATCTGAGGGCAGGGCTGGGCTGGGTGACCAGCTGATCATGGATCTGAGGGCAGGGCAGGGCTGGGTGACCAGCTGATCATGGATCTGAGGGCAGGGCTGGGTGACCAGCTGATCATGGTTCTGAGGGCAGGGCTGGGCTGGGTGACCAGCTGATCATGGTTCTGAGGGCAGGGCAGGGGCTGGGCTGACCAGCTGATCATGGTTCTGAGGGCAGGGCAGGGCTGGGTGACCAGCTGATCATGGTTCTGAGGGCAGTGCAGGGCTGGGTGACCAGCTGATCATGGTTCTGAGGGCAGGGCTGGGCTCGGTGACCAGCTGATCATGGATCTGAGGGCAGGGCTGGGTGACCAGCTGATCATGGTTCTGAGGGCAGGGCTGGGCTGGGTGACCAGCTGATCATGGATCTGAGGGCAGGGCAGGGCTGGGCTGTGTGACCAGCTGATCATGGTTCTGAGGGAAGAGCAGGGCTGTGTGAACAGCTGATCATGGTTCTGAGGGAAGGGCAGGGCTGTGCGACCAGCTGATCATGGTTCTGAGGGCAGGGCTGGGCTGTGTGACCAGCTGATCATGGTTCTGAGGGTAGGGCTGGGCTGGGCTGGGTGACCAGCTGATCATGGTTCTGAGGGCAGGGCTGGGCTGGGTGACTAGTTGATCATGGTTCTGAGGGCAGGGCTGGGCTGGGTGACCAGCTGATCATGGTTCTGAGGGCAGGGCTGGGCTGGGTGACCAGCTGATCATGGATCTGAGGGCAGGGCTGGGTGACCAGCTGATCATGGTTCTGAGGGCAGGGCTGGGCTGGGTGACCAGCTGATCATGGATCTGAGGGCAGGGCAGGGCTGGGTGACCAGCTGATCATGGATCTGAGGGCAGGGCTGGGTGGGTGACCAGCTGATCATGGTTCTGAGGGCAGGGCAGGGCTGGGTGACCAGCTGATCATGGATCTGAGGGCAGGGCTGGGTGACCAGCTGATCATGGTTCTGAGGGCAGGGCAGGGCTGGGTGACCAGCTGATCATGGATCTGAGGGCAGGGCAGGGCTGGGTGACCAGCTGATCATGGATCTGAGGGCAGGGCTGGGCTGTGTGACCAGCTGATCATGGTTCTGAGGGCAGGGCAGGGCTGGGTGACCAGCTGATCATGGATCTGAGGGCAGGGCTGGGTGACCAGCTGATCATGGATCTGAGGGCTGGGCAGGGCTGGGTGAACAGCAGATCATGGATCTGAGGGCAGGGCAGGGCTGGGTGACCAGCTGATCATGGATCTGAGGGCAGGGCTGGGCTGGGTGACCAGCTGATCATGGTTCTGAGGGCAGGGCTGGGCTGGGTGACCAGCTGATCATGGATCTGAGGGCAGGGCTGGGTGACCAGCTGATCATGGTTCTGAGGGCAGGGCAGGGCTGGGCTGTGTGACCAGCTGATCATGGTCCTGAGGGAAGAGCAGGGCTGTGTGAACAGCTGATCATGGATCTGAGGGCTGGGCAGGGCTGGGTGAACAGCAGATCATGGATCTGAGGGCAGGCTGGGCTGGGTGACCAGCTGATCATGGTTCTGAGGGCAGGGCTGGGCTGGGTGACCAGCTGATCATGGATCTGAGGGCAGGGCTGGGCTGGGTGACCAGCTGATCATGGATCTGAGGGCAGGGCAGGGCTGGGTGACCAGCTGATCATGGATCTGAGGGCAGGGCTGGGCTGACCAGCTGATCATGGATCTGAGGGCAGGGCTGGGCTGGGAGACCAGCTGATCATGGATCTGAGGGCAGGGCTGGGTGACCAGCTGATCATGGTTCTGAGGGCAGGGCTGGGCTGGGTGACCAGCTGATCATGGATCTGAGGGCAGGGCAGGGCTGGGTGACCAGCTGATCATGGATCTGAGGGCAGGGCTGGGCTGGGTGACCAGCTGATCATGGTTCTGAGGGCAGGGCTGGGCTCGGTGACCAGCTGATCATGGATCTGAGGGCAGGGCTGGGTGACCAGCTGATCATGGTTCTGAGGGCAGGGCAGGGCTGGGCTGTGTGACCAGCTGATCATGGTTCTGAGGGAAGAGCAGGGCTGTGTGAACAGCTGATCATGGATCTGAGGGCTGGGCAGGGCTGGGTGAACAGCAGATCATGGATCTGAGGGCAGGGCTGGGTGACCAGCTGATCATGGTTCTGAGGGCAGGGCTGGGCTGGGTGACCAGCTGATCATGGATCTGAGGGCAGGGCTGGGCTGGGTGACCAGCTGATCATGGATCTGAGGGCAGTGCAGGGCTGGGTGACCAGCTGATCATGGATCTGAGGGCAGGGCTGGGTGACCAGCTGATCATGGTTCTGAGGGCAGGGCTGGGCTGGGTGACTAGCTGATCATGGTTCTGAGGGCAGGGCAGGGCTGGGCTGGGTGACCAGCTGATCATGGTTCTGAGGGCAGGGCAGGGCTGGGTGACCAGCTGATCATGGATCTGAGGGCAGGGCTGGGCTGGGTGACCAGCTGATCATGGTTCTGAGGGCAGGGCTGGGCTGGGTGACCAGCTGATCATGGATCTGAGGGCAGGGCTGGGTGACCAGCTGATCATGGATCTGAGGGCAGGGCAGGGCTGGGTGACCAGCTGATCATGGATCTGAGGGCAGGGCTGGGTGACCAGCTGATCATGGATCTGAGGGCAGGGCAGGGCTGGGTGACCAGCTGATCATGGTTCTGAGGGCAGGGCTGGGCTCGGTGACCAGCTGATCATGGATCTGAGGGCAGGGCTGGGTGACCAGCTGATCATGGTTCTGAGGGCAGGGCAGGGCTGGGCTGTGTGACCAGCTGATCATGGTCCTGAGGGAAGAGCAGGGCTCTGATCATGGATCTGGGGCTGGGCAGGGCTGGTGAACAGCTGATCATGGATCTGAGGGCAGGGCTGGGTGACCAGCTGATCATGGTTCTGAGGGCAGGGCTGGGCTGGGTGACCAGCTGATCATGGATCTGAGGGCAGGGCTGGGCTGGGTGACCAGCTGATCATGGATCTGAGGGCAGTGCAGGGCTGGGTGACCAGCTGATCATGGATCTGAGGGCAGGGCTGGGTGACCAGCTGATCATGGTTCTGAGGGAAGAGCAGGGCTGTGTGAACAGCTGATCATGGATCTGAGGGCTGGGCAGGGCTGGGTGACCAGCAGATCATGGATCTGAGGGCAGGGCTGGGTGACCAGCTGATCATGGTTCTGAGGGCAGGGCTGGGCTGGGTGACCAGCTGATCATGGATCTGAGGGCAGGGCTGGGCTGGGTGACCAGCTGATCATGGATCTGAGGGCAGGGCTGGGTGACCAGCTGATCATGGTTCTGAGGGCAGGGCAGGGCTGGGTGACCAGCTGATCATGGATCTGAGGGCAGGGCTGGGTGACCAGCTGATCATGGTTCTGAGGGCAGGGCTGGGCTGGGTGACCAGCTGATCATGGATCTGAGGGCAGGGCTGGGTGACCAGCTGATCATGGATCTGAGGGCAGGGCTGGGCTGGGTGACCAGCTGATCATGGTTCTGAGGGCAGGGCTGGGCTGGTGACCAGCTGATCATGGATCTGAGGGCAGGGCTGGGTGACCAGCTGATCATGGTTCTGAGGGCAGGGCTGGGCTGGGTGACCAGCTGATCATGGATCTGAGGGCAGGGCAGGGCTGGGCTGTGTGACCAGCTGATCATGGTTCTGAGGGAAGAGCAGGGCTGTGTGACCAGCTGATCATGGTTCTGAGGGCAGGGCTGGGCTGTGTGACCAGCTGATCATGGTTCTGAGGGCAGGGCTGGGCTGGGCTGACCAGCTGATCATGGTTCTGAGGGCAGGGCTGGGCTGGGTGACCAGCTGATCATGGTTCTGAGGGCAGGGCTGGGCTGGGTGACCAGCTGATCATGGTTCTGAGGGCAGGGCTGGGCTGGGTGACCAGCTGATCATGGATCTGAGGGCAGGGCTGGGTGACCAGCTGATCATGGTTCTGAGGGCAGGGCTGGGCTGGGTGACCAGCTGATCATGGATCTGAGGGCAGGGCTGGGCTGACCAGCTGATCATGGATCTGAGGGCAGGGCTGGGCTGGGTGACCAGCTGATCATGGATCTGAGGGCAGGGCAGGGCTGGGTGACCAGCTGATCATGGATCTGAGGGCAGGGCTGGGTGACCAGCTGATCATGGTTCTGAGGGCAGGGCTGGGCTGGGTGACTAGTTGATCATGGTTCTGAGGGCAGGGCAGGGCTGGGCTGGGTGACCAGCTGATCATGGTTCTGAGGGCAGGGCAGGGCTGGGTGACCAGCTGATCATGGATCTGAGGGCAGGGCTGGGTGACCAGCTGATCATGGTTCTGAGGGCAGGGCTGGGCTGGGTGACCAGCTGATCATGGATCTGAGGGCAGGGCTGGGTGACCAGCTGATCATGGATCTGAGGGCTGGGCAGGGCTGGGTGAACAGCAGATCATGGATCTGAGGGCAGGGCAGGGCTGGGTGACCAGCTGATCATGGATCTGAGGGCAGGGCTGGGCTGGGTGACCAGCTGATCATGGTTCTGAGGGCAGGGCTGGGCTGGGTGACCAGCTGATCATGGATCTGAGGGCAGGGCTGGGTGACCAGCTGATCATGGTTCTGAGGGCAGGGCTGGGCTGGGTGACCAGCTGATCATGGATCTGAGGGCAGGGCTGGGTGACCAGCTGATCATGGATCTGAGGGCTGGGCAGGGCTGGGTGAACAGCAGATCATGGATCTGAGGGCAGGGCTGGGTGACCAGCTGATCATGGTTCTGAGGGCAGGGCTGGGCTGGGTGACCAGCTGATCATGGATCTGAGGGCAGGGCTGGGCTGGGTGACCAGCTGATCATGGATCTGAGGGCAGGGCAGGGCTGGGTGACCAGCTGATCATGGATCTGAGGGCAGGGCTGGGTGACCAGCTGATCATGGTTCTGAGGGAAGAGCAGGGCTGGGTGAACAGCTGATCATGGATCTGAGGGCTGGGCAGGGCTGGGTGAACAGCAGATCATGGATCTGAGGGCAGGGCTGGGTGACCAGCTGATCATGGTTCTGAGGGCAGGGCTGGGCTGGGTGACCAGCTGATCATGGATCTGAGGGCAGGGCTGGGCTGGGTGACCAGCTGATCATGGATCTGAGGGCAGGGCTGGGTGACCAGCTGATCATGGTTCTGAGGGCAGGGCAGGGCTGGGTGACCAGCTGATCATGGATCTGAGGGCAGGGCTGGGTGACCAGCTGATCATGGTTCTGAGGGCAGGGCTGGGCTGGGTGACCAGCTGATCATGGATCTGAGGGCAGGGCAGGGCTGGGTGACCAGCTGATCATGGATCTGAGGGCAGGGCTGGGCTGGGTGACCAGCTGATCATGGTTCTGAGGGCAGGGCTGGGCTGGGTGACCAGCTGATCATGGATCTGAGGGCAGGGCTGGGTGACCAGCTGATCATGGTTCTGAGGGCAGGGCTGGGCTGGGTGACCAGCTGATCATGGATCTGAGGGCAGGGCAGGGCTGGGCTGTGTGACCAGCTGATCATGGTTCTGAGGGAAGAGCAGGGCTGTGTGACCAGCTGATCATGGTTCTGAGGGCAGGGCTGGGCTGTGTGACCAGCTGATCATGGTTCTGAGGGTAGGGCTGGGCTGGGCTGGGTGACCAGCTGATCATGGTTCTGAGGGCAGGGCTGGGCTGGGTGACTAGTTGATCATGGTTCTGAGGGCAGGGCAGGGCTGGGCTGGGTGACCAGCTGATCATGGTTCTGAGGGCAGGGCTGGGCTGGGTGACCAGCTGATCATGGATCTGAGGGCAGGGCTGGGTGACCAGCTGATCATGGTTCTGAGGGCAGGGCTGGGCTGGGTGACCAGCTGATCATGGATCTGAGGGCAGGGCTGGGCTGGGTGACCAGCTGATCATGGATCTGAGGGCAGTGCATGGCTGGGTGACCAGCTGATCATGGATCTGAGGGCAGGGCTGGGTGACCAGCTGATCATGGTTCTGAGGGCAGGGCTGGGCTGGGTGACCAGCTGATCATGGATCTGAGGGCAGGGCTGGGTGACCAGCTGATCATGGATCTGAGGGCTGGGCAGGGCTGGGTGAACAGCAGATCATGGATCTGAGGGCAGGGCAGGGCTGGGTGACCAGCTGATCATGGATCTGAGGGCAGGGCTGGGTGACCAGCTGATCATGGATCTGAGGGCAGGGCAGGGCTGGGTGACCAGCTGATCATGGATCTGAGGGCAGGGCTGGGTGACCAGCTGATCATGGATCTGAGGGCTGGGCAGGGCTGGGTGAACAGCAGATCATGGATCTGAGGGCAGGGCAGGGCTGGGTGACCAGCTGATCATGGATCTGAGGGCAGGGCTGGGCTCGGTGACCAGCTGATCATGGATCTGAGGGCAGGGCTGGGTGACCAGCTGATCATGGTTCTGAGGGCAGGGCTGGGCTCGGTGACCAGCTGATCATGGATCTGAGGGCAGGGCTGGGTGACCAGCTGATCATGGTTCTGAGGGCAGGGCTGGGCTGGGTGACCAGCTGATCATGGATCTGAGGGCAGGGCAGGGCTGGGCTGTGTGACCAGCTGATCATGGTTCTGAGGGAAGAGCAGGGCTGTGTGAACAGCTAATTATGGTTCTGAGGGAAGAGCAGGGCTGTGTGACCAGCTGATCATGGTTCTGAGGGCAGGGCTGGGCTGTGTGACCAGCTGATCATGGTTCTGAGGGTAGGGCTGGGCTGGGCTGGGCTGGGTGACCAGCTGATCATGGTTCTGAGGGCAGGGCTGGGCTGGGTGACCAGCTGATCATGGATCTGAGGGCAGGGCTGGGCTGGGTGACCAGCTGATCATGGATCTGAGGGCAGTGCAGGGCTGGGTGACCAGCTGATCATGGTTCTGAGGGCAGGGCTGGGCTGGGTGACCAGCTGATCATGGATCTGAGGGCAGGGCTGGGAGACCAGCTGATCATGGATCTGAGGGCTGGGCAGGGCTGGGTGAACAGCAGATCATGGATCTGAGGGCAGGGCTGGGTGACCAGCTGATCATGGTTCTGAGGGCAGGGCTGGGCTGGGTGACCAGCTGATCATGGATCTGAGGGCAGGGCTGGGCTGGGTGACCAGCTGATCATGGATCTGAGGGCAGGGCTGGGTGACCAGCTGATCATGGTTCTGAGGGCAGGGCTGGGCTGACCAGCTGATCATGGATCTGAGGGCAGGGCTGGGCTGGGTGACCAGCTGATCATGGATCTGAGGGCAGGGCAGGGCTGGGCTGACCAGCTGATCATGGTTCTGAGGGCAGGGCAGGGCTGGGTGACCAGCTGGGCTGAGGGCAGGGCTGGGTGACCAGCTGATCATGGATCTGAGGGCAGGGCTGGGCTGGGTGACCAGCTGATCATGGATCTGAGGGCAGGGCTGGGTGACCAGCTGGGATCTGGGCTGGGTGACCAGCTGATCATGGATCTGAGGGCAGGGCAGGGCTGGGTGAACAGCAGATCATGGATCTGAGGGCAGGGCTGGGCTGGGTGACCAGCTGATCATGGTTCTGAGGGCAGGGCTGGGCTGGGTGACCAGCTGATCATGGATCTGAGGGCAGGGCAGGGCTGGGCTGGGTGACCAGCTGATCATGGATCTGAGGGCAGGGCTGGGAGACCAGCTGATCATGGATCTGAGGGTAGGGCTGGGCAGGGCTGGGTGAACAGCAGATCATGGATCTGAGGGCAGGGCTGGGTGACCAGCTGATCATGGTTCTGAGGGCAGGGCTGGGCTGGGTGACCAGCTGATCATGGATCTGAGGGCAGGGCTGGGCTGGGTGACCAGCTGATCATGGATCTGAGGGCAGTGCAGGGCTGGGTGACCAGCTGATCATGGATCTGAGGGCAGGGCTGGGTGACCAGCTGATCATGGTTCTGAGGGCAGGGCTGGGCTGGGTGACCAGCTGATCATGGATCTGAGGGCAGGGCTGGATGACCAGCTGATCATGGATCTGAGGGCTGGGCAGGGCTGGGTGAACAGCAGATCATGGATCTGAGGGCAGGGCAGGGCTGGGTGACCAGCTGATCATGGATCTGATGGCAGGGCTGGGTGACCAGCTGATCATGGATCTGAGGGCAGGGCAGGGCTGGGAGACCAGCTGATCATGGATCTGAGGGCAGGGCTGGGTGACCAGCTGATCATGGATCTGAGGGCAGGGCTGGGTGACCAGCTGATCATGGATCTGAGGGCTGGGCAGGGCTGGGTGAACAGCAGATCATGGATCTGAGGGCAGGGCTGGGCTGTGTGAACAGCTGATCATGGTTCTGAGGGCAGGGCTGGGCTGGGTGAACATCTGATCATGGATCTGAGGGCAGGGCAGGGCAGGGCTGGGTGACCAGCTGATCATGGTTCTGAGGGAAGGGCAGGGCTGTGTGAACAGCTGATCATGGTTCTGAGGGTAGGGCTGGGCTGGGCTGGGTGACCAGCTGATCATGGATCTGAGGGCAGAGCAGGGCTGGGTGAACAGCTGATCATGGTTCTGAGGGCAGGGCTGGGCTGGGTGACTAGCTGATCATGGTTCTGAGGGCAGGGCTGTGCTGGGTGACCAGCTGATCATGGATCTGAGGGCAGTGCAGGGCTGGGTGACCAGCTGATCATGGATCTGAGGGCAGGGCTGGGTGACCAGCTGATCATGGTTCTGAGGGCAGGGCTGGGCTGGGTGACCAGCTGATCATGGATCTGAGGGCAGGACTGGGTGACCAGCTGATCATGGATCTGAGGGCTGGGCAGGGCTGGGTGAACAGCAGATCATGGATCTGAGCTGATCATGGATCTGAGGCAGGGCTGGGTGACCAGCTGATCATGGATCTGAGGGCAGGGCAGGGCTGGGTGAACCAGCTGATCATGGATCTGAGGGCAGGGCTGGGCTGGGAGGGCAGGGCTGGGCACCAGCTGATCATGGATCTGAGGGCAGGGCTGGGCTGGGTGACCAGCTGATCATGGATCTGAGGGCAGGGCTGGGTGACCAGCTGATCATGGTTCTGAGGGCAGGGCAGGGCTGGGTGACCACATCAGATCATGGATCTGAGGGAGCTGATCAGGGCAGGGCTGGGTGACCAGCTGATCATGGTTCTGAGGGCAGGGCAGGGCTGGGTGAACAGCTGATCATGGTTCTGAGGGTAGGGCTGGGCTGGGCTGGGTGACCAGCTGATCATGGATCTGAGGGCAGAGCAGGGCTGGGTGAACAGCTGATCATGGTTCTGAGGGCAGGGCTGGGCTGGGTGACTAGCTGATCATGGTTCTGAGGGCAGGGCAGGGCTGGGCTGGGTGACCAGCTGATCATGGTTCTGAGGGCAGGGCTGGGCTGGGTGACCAGCTGATCACGGATCTGAGGGCAGGGCTGGGTGACCAGCTGAGGGGCAGGGCTGGGTGACCAGCTGATCATGGTTCTGAGGGCAGGGCTGGGCTGGGTGACCAGCTGATCACGGATCTGAGGGCAGGGCTGGGTGACCAGCTGACAGTCAAACATCAGCCTCTCTGACAGTCAAACAGCTGCCTCTCTGACAGTCAAACAGCAGCCTCTCTGACAGTCAAACAGCTGCCTCTCTGACAGTCAAACAGCTGCCTCTCTGACAGTCAAACAGCTGCCTCTCTGACAGTCAAACAGCTGCCTCTCTGACAGTCAAACAGCAGCCTCTCTGACAGTCAAACAGCTGCCTCTCTGACAGTCAAACAGCAGCCTCTCTGACAGTCAAACAGCTGCCTCTCTGACAGTCAAACAGCTGCCTCTCTGACAGTCAAACAGCTGCCTCTCTGACAGTCAAACAGCTGCCTCTCTGACAGTCAAACAGCTGCCTCTCTGACAGTCAAACAGCAGCCTCTCTGACAGTCAAACAGCTGCCTCTCTGACAGTCAAACAGCAGCCTCTCTGACAGTCAAACAGCAGCCTCTCTGACAGTCAAACAGCAGCCTCTCTGACAGTCAAACAGCTGCCTCTCTGACAGTCAAACAGCAGCCTCTCTGACAGTCAAACCGCAGCCTCTCTGACAGTCAAACAGCTGCCTCTCTGACAGTCAAACAGCTGCCTCTCTGACAGTCAAACAGCTGCCTCTCTGACAGTCAAACAGCAGCCTCTCTGACAGTCAAACAGCTGCCTCTCTGACAGTCAAACAGCAGCCTCTCTGACAGTCAAACAGCAGCCTCTCTGACAGTCAAACAGCAGCCTCTCTGACAGTCAAACAGCTGCCTCTCTGACAGTCAAACAGCTGCCTCTCTGACAGTCAAACAGCTGCCTCTCTGACAGTCAAACAGCAGCCTCTCTGACAGTCAAACCGCAGCCTCTCTGACAGTCAAACAGCTGCCTCTCTGACAGTCAAACAGCTGCCTCTCTGACAGTCAAACAGCTGCCTCTCTGACAGTCAAACAGCAGCCTCTCTGACAGTCAAACAGCTGCCTCTCTGACAGTCAAACAGCTGCCTCTCTGACAGTCAAACAGCAGCCTCTCTGACAGTCAAACAGCTGCCTCTCTGACAGTCAAACAGCTGCCTCTCTGACAGTCAAACAGCTGCACACAGGCTATAAAATTTCCAGTCACTGTGTAAACTAAAGAAGTGGAGGTGATGACAGGCCTGTTACACGTAGACACAATACAGCACAAAGCGTTTCTCTTATAGGATTCAAATACACACTGACACTTTATTAAAGATCTGAGAAACCCAAAGGGTTAAAGTTCCTTTCTGTGATTTTGGCAAGCTGAAATGAAAATAGACTGAAGTCAGCCTATCTGATGACATGTTTGCTGGTACAGTAGTCTAGCCGTGTATTTCTACTGCTGTTACAGAAGTGCTGCCATATCATGTGATCTTTACTCAGGACACAGTGAAACACCAGGGAGTACCAAGGCCCCTGCCCACCAACCCAACTCACAGCCTGAGTGTCAGTGTCACCAGTCTTATCATCCATCTAATTATAACTCTCACAGTTCTCCAAGAATGGAAGTTTAGGTAGGTCTATCCGTGGGCCTAAAATTACCCCCCAGCAACACCCAGCCAGCCAGACCCCCTCTCTGGTCTGCTGTGTTAGAAAGTAACACGCCCGTCTCAGCTCTCAGACCCCAGTCCCTGTGTGGATACAGCAACACCCAGCCAGCCAGACCTCAGTCCCTGTGTGGATACAGCAACACCCACCCAGCCAGACCCCAGTCCCTGTGTGGATACAGCAACACGCACCCAGCCAGACCCCAGTCCCTGTGTGGATACAGCAACACGCACCCAGCCAGACCCCAGTCCCTGTGTGGATACAGCAACACCCAGCTCTCAGACCCCAGTCCCTGTGTGGATACAGCAACACGCAGCCAGCCAGACCCCAGTCCCTGTGTGGATACAGCAACACCCAGCCAGCCAGACCCCAGTCCCTGTGTGGATACAGCAACACCCAGCCAGCCAGACCCCAGTCCCTGTGTGGATACAGCAACACCCAGCCAGCCAGACCCCAGTCCCTGTGTGGATACAGCAACACCCAGCCAGCCAGACCCCAGTCCCTGTGTGGATACAGCAACACCCAGCCAGCCAGACCCCAGTCCCTGTGTGGATACAGCAACACCCAGCCAGCCAGACCCCAGTCCCTGTGTGGATACAGCAACACCCAGCTCTCAGACCCCAGTCCCTGTGTGGATACAGCAACACCCAGCCAGCCAGACCCCAGTCCCTGTGTGGATACAGCAACACCCAGCTCTCAGACCCCAGTCCCTGTGTGGATACAGCAACACCCAGCCAGCCAGACCCCAGTCCCTGTGTGGATACAGCAACACGTTCCTCTTGGCGTCTCCTCTTCTTCCACGTGAGCGATGGACCATGGAGTTATTAAAGAGAGTGATGTTTTACTTCCAACGTCCTGAGTAACATTGTTCGCAGAGAGATCATTGGTTGGTGACCCTGTGGGTGAGGTAAGTGGAAAACATTGTTAACCACCATTTGCTGTGTGGCTCTGGGTCTTTGGATCATAGTAGATATAGAAGGAGTTCAATGGGGAATGGGATTGTGTCTGGGATGGATGTTTTTAACAGTCCCCAAATCTGTTGTCTTTTATCATATTTTCCATGATAGTTGTTTACGCAAATAGAGAACATTTTTCAGAAGCATTTCATTTTCTCAATCAATCTCAACATTATTACTTTCTGAAAACTAGTGCAAACTCATAAGATGAAGACTTTCACTAATTTAACCCTTATATAGAAATGTCTATTTCAACCAGTGTTCATCCCACTTGGCTCCTAAAAAAACATTTGCCGATATCTGAGACTAAATTAACTGAATTAGAAAAAAGGTTTATATGTAATACTGTGCATTGAGTTCTATGTGTTCTCTATCTATTCCTGTTTATTCTCTATCCCTGTCTCTATCTATTCCTGTTTATTCTCTATCTCTGTCTCTATCTATTCCTGTTTATTCTCTATCCCTGTCTCTATCTATTCCTGTTTATTCTCTATCCCTGTCTCTATCTATTCCTGTTTATTCTCTATCCCTGTCTCTATCTATTCCTGTTTATTCTCTATCCCTGTCTCTATCTATCCCTGTTTATTCTCTATTCCTGTCTCTATCTATCCCTGTTTATTCTCTATTCCTGTCTCTATCTATCCCTGTTTATTCTCTATTCCTGTTTCTATCTATCCCTGTCTCTCAATTCAATTCAATTCAATTCAAGGGGCTTTATTGGCATGGGAAACGTGTTAACATTGCCAAAGCAAGTGAGGTAGATAATATATAAAGTGAAATAAACAATAAAAATGAACAGTAAACATTACTCTCTCTATTCCTGTTTATTCTCTATCTCTGTCTCTATCTATCCCTGTCTCTATCTATTCCTGTTTATTCTCTATCCCTGTCTCTATCTATTCCCTGTCTCTATCTATTCCTGTTTATTCTCTATCCCTGTCTCTATCTATTCCCTGTCTCTATCTATTCCCTGTCTCTATCTATTCCTGTTTATTCTCTATCCCTGTCTATTATCCATTCCCTGTCTATTATCTATTCCTTTTTCAATCTATTCCCTGTCTCTATCTATTCCTGTCTATCTTTGCCTGTCTCTATCTATTCCATGTCTATATCTATTCCGTCTCTATCTATTCCTGTCTCTATCTATTCCTGTTTATTCTCTATCCCTGTCTCTATCTTTTCCATGTCTCTATCTATTCCGTCTCTATCTATTCCTGTCTCTATCTATTCCCTGTCTATGATCTATTCCGTCTCTATATATTCCTGTCTCTATCTATTTCCTGTCTATTATCTATTTCCTGTCTATTATCTATTCCCTGTCTCAATCTATTCCTGGTCTATTATCTTTGATCTATTCCTGTCCTGAAGCACATATGAGGGGAGGCAGGGTAGCCAAGAGGTTAAAGTGTTGGATTAGTAACCGGAAGGTTACAAGTTCAAACCCCCAAGCTGACAAGGTACAAATCTGTCATTCTACCCCTGAACAAGGCAGTTAACCCACTGTTCCTAGGCTGTCATTGAAAATAAGAATGAGTTCTTAACTGACTTGCCTAGTTAAATAAAGGTAAAAGAAAAAGAGAGCTGGTACAAACCCAGTCAGTTTAGCTATGTGTCTTTATTATCTGTGTCTAATGCTGGTGACAATATCAATTTTCCCTACGAGGATCTATAAAGTTTATTCATTCAATTTATTTATTTATATTCCCCTCCCCTCTCATTCTCTTTCTTTTTGTCTCTCTCTCTCTACCATTCTCTCTCATTCTCTTTCTTTTTGTCTCTCTTTCTTTTTGTCTCTCTCAACTGTTCTCTCTCTCACATTCTCTTTCTATTTGTCTCTCTCTCTCTTTCAACCGTTCTCTCGTTCTCTTTCTTTTTGTCTCTCTCTCTCTTTCAACCGTTCTCTCGTTCTCTTTCTTTTTGTCTCTCTCTCTTTCAACCGTTCTCTCTCATTGTCTTTATTTTTGTCTCTCTCTCTTTCAACCGTTCTCTCTCATTCTCTTTCTTTTTGCCTCTCTCTCTCTCTCTCTCTCTCTCCTCTCCCTCTCCCTCTCTCTCTCTCTCTCTCTCTCTCTCTCTCTCTCTCTCTCTCTCTCTCTCTTTCCCTCTCTCCCTCTCCCTCTCTCTCTCTCTCTCCCTCTCCCTCTCTCCCTCTCTCTCTCTCTCTCTCTCTCTCTCTCTCTCTCTCTCTCTCTCTCTCTCTCTCTCTCATCAGATGGATGAGTTGTAACTGTTATATCTATAGTAACAGTATGGTCCTAGACAGTATCAACACAGCCACCAACCCTCTCAAGATGAGTCTAATGGATGTCTCCAAGATCTTCTCTCTGCTTCAGCCCAAGGAAGAGGATGAGGAGGACAATGAGCATGGCCAGGTACAACCAATGAACTTGCAGTGCTTTGTAACTTAGCAACCTATCACTGGGACAGCATCAGTAGACTTACACAGCATCAGACCCACTGGGGTGACTTCCCAAGTCTACATGGGTGTGACCTAACTAGGGTCGTATTCATTTGGAGACTCCGTAGCAAAGAGTTTCAAAATTATGTCCAACAGAAAATGTCAACAAACATATCTTATTGATGGGGCGGCAGGTAGCCTAGTGGTTAGAGCGTTGGACTAGTAACCAAAAGGTTGCAAGATCAAATCCCTGAGCTGATAAAGTAACAATCTGTCATTCTGCCCATTAACAAGGCACTGTTCCTAGCCTGTCATTGAAAATAAGAATTTGTTCTTAACTGACAAGCCTAGTTAAATAGAAAATATCTTATTGAACAAGTTCAGATAGCATCTCTCTGTTTCGTTTTGAGTGTAGTGAATACTACCCAGCAGTGCAACCCAATAACACTGTGTGTATGGTAAGTGGAGGTATAATACTGCTCTGTTCCCCAGGCTCTGAACCAGGCACTGATGACATGGAGGTGTTAGCTGAGCTGTTGTCCCAGGAGAGCTACAGAAAGTCTATCAACAGTGGAAGCGGCTGGGGGATCCCTGTTACCCCCCTACGGACCTCCGCAGCACACGGGCACCTGAGGTGTCTGGAGGCGGAGGTGAGATATACCGATAGAAGACTCTGGGTTAGCTTCTCCAACCCAGACACCTGACATGGTTTATTATACGGTTGATTCAAACAGCGGTCCTTTACTCTATGTTACTGTAAACGCACGTTGTGACAGCTGCTGACATGGTTTATTATACGGTTGATTCAAACAACGGTCCTTTACTCTATGTTACTGTAAAAGCACATTGTGACAACTGCGGATGTAAAAAAGGGCTTTCTAAATAAATGTGATTTAACCTATTGATTAATTATTGTTTGGTGATTGATTGGTTTTGCAGGTGGACAGTCTAGATGTGAAGGCCCAGACCCCTCTGTTTACAGCGGTCAGTGGTAAACACCTGGACTGTGTTGTGGTCTTACTGAAGGCTGGAGCCGACCCCAACGGCAGCCCGTACAACAACTGTTCCCCGGTGCTGACCGCCGCCCGCGAAGGAGACGTGGAGGTCCTCAGGGAGCTGCTTCAGTTTGTAGCCGAGGTCGACGTCTGGCCCAAAGTCCCTGAGTGGGCCTCCAACGCCACAGCCTGCAGGGGACCCCTGGACATATCCACTGTATATGGACACCTGGACTGTTTCAAGCTGCTGCTGCTCCACGGGGCTAATCCTGACTATAACTGTAAGTCAGAGAAGATGCTGGCCAGGATCAAGCAGCCCAAGACGGTGCTGGAGATGTGTCTCAGGTATGACTGTGGAGTGGAATACATACAGCTGCTCATAGACTTTGGGGCAGACGTGTATCTGCCCACGCTGATTATTGACAAGACCACCAAGCAGAACGAAGCGGTGGCTCTGCTGCTCAAGGAGAGAGGTGAGAACATCACACACACTTGTTAAACAGTTGTTACAGATTCGTTACATTTGTTACATATTTGACCTTCACATATTCAGTCTGTTCTGTATCTCTAACTGATTGATGGTTGTTAATGTTGAGAACACTGGAGACATTCTCGTATTTCACTGAATTACCTAGAACCTCCCCTGAATGAACTAGAACCTCCCCTGAATGAACTAGAACCTCCCCTGAATGAACTAGAACCTCCCCTGAATTAACTAGAACCTCCCCTGAATGAACTAGAACCTCCCCTGAATTAACTAGAACATCCCCTGAATGAACTAGAACCTCCCCTGAATTAACTAGAACCTCCCCTGAATTAACTAGAACCTCCCCTGAATGAACTAGAACCTCCCCTGAATTAACTAGAACATCCCCTGAATTAACTAGAACCTCCCCTGAATTAACTAGAACCTCACCTGAATTAACTAGAACCTCCCCTGAATTAACTAGAACCTCCCCTGAATTAACTAGAACCTCCCCTGAATTAACTAGAACCTCCCCTGTGTTTTGTTTCCAGTTTGTCCCAATACTCTGATGTCACAGACACGGCTCGCGATTCGGAGACACCTCCCCGTGGTTAATACAATGACATCCATAGACTGCTTGGACATTCCCCAGATACTGAGGAACTACCTGAAACATCTCCCCTGACCTCTATCTCCTGACCTCTGAACTCTGTATGATGAAGATGATGTCACAAATGGATACCCTATATGGCTGTCTCAATATGGGAGTCCTCTGCTTCATCTCCACTGTTCTGGAAACACATTTTAGGTGAAAGCAATATGGAGGAGGATTTCTGCAAAATGTAAACAAAAAGTGTGATAATTTCATACTGTCTCTTCTACTGTCTCTACTGAGTGTGTCATGGGCTGCAAAGTCCATTTTGTTCTGTTTTTATTGGAAGTGTGAATAATAATTATGCCAAGTTTGCCCTTGAATAGTTGTAGAGGTTTAATTAGAAGAAACACATTTATTTAACTTAATCTCTGTGATTGAATTCAGCAAACCGTGCGTAAATGTAATCATTGGAAATTGGTTGAAGTCTACTGAAACCATGGTGAGACACTGCCCTCTTCTGGACAGTTATATAAGTGCACAGAGCTTCAGGAGATACATTTTGTAAGTGTAAAACCACAAGTAACCACTAGGTGTCATACTACCACAGTAAATGTATTCTCCGTCTATGAAATCACTGCTCACTGTTTGGAAGTCATCTTTAGTCAAGCTAAAAAAAACAATGTAATTTGTGGAATCTCTCTCACATTATGAGTGACCTTGCTGAAGACTGAAGTAAGTTCCCTGAGTTAATTCTGAGGCTTTAGCTCAATGACATGGTCTTGTGGATTGCGATAAGACCCAGGTTCAAACCCAATCATTCAATCCCAGTTTCAAACCCAGTCAGTCAAACCCAGGTTCAAACCCAATCAGTCAAACCCAAGTTCAAACCCAGTCATTCAATCCCAGGTTCAAACCCAATCATTCAATCCCAGGTTCAAACCCAGTCAGTCAAACCCAGTTTCTAACCCAGTCAGTCAAACCCAGGTTCTAACCTGGTAACAAATAAGCAACGGCACAACGCCTGTCCCCTACTTGACCCAGATAGTTTGTGTGTATGTATTCATATGTAGGCTACGTGTGCCTTTAAAAATAATGTATGTAGTTCTGTCCTTGAGCTGTTCTTGTCTATTAATGTTCTGTATCATGTCATGTTTCATGTTTTGTGTGGACCCCAGGAAGAGTAGCTGCTGCTTTTGCAACAGCTAATGGGGACCCTAATAAAATACCAAATACCCAAATAAAAAAAAACAGGTTTAAACCCAGTCAGTCAAAGGAGTAGCAAACAAACAGGAAGAAGACATTGCCTTATTTTAACAGAATAATTCATACACACGCAGGATATGACATCACATTACAGGATGAGCATATCCTGTCTAACGTCCCCATTGACCTTACGACACAGTTCAGTATATAGAGGTTTTAATTTCAACTAAAGTACAGTTATATCAGAAGTGGTTCCGTTTTTACAGTGAAATACAACATAATAATTCCCAGTGCTCTTTGATTACATCAACATATATAGACGGTTCAACACTCCCCATATCACATTTGAACAGGCATTACTTAGTCTCAGAGTTGGTTCTTCAATTTCCACAACCAATCAAAACAAACAATCTAAGGTCAGAGAGAAAATATATGTTCCTGCTATTTGTACTGTACAAACATGGAGATGACATTTCAGACTGACAGATAAAATAGGAGTCATACCAGAGTCCAGCCCCCCCATTATAGATGGCAATGTGAATGTACAGTGAACAGCCTAGTAGCTCCAACTAAACTTGTTACTTGTCTTGTTATCTGTTTCAGTGTCCTTACATTAGTACCCTGACTGTTCTGAAACCAACTAGAGAAAAGCAACAAGGATTTGTAATGATGACTGTATGTACGTCCCAATGGCAACCTATTCCCTGTATAGTGTACTCCTTTTGGTCAGGGCCTATAGGGACTATATAGAGAATAGGATGCCATTTGGGACAAAACCAGTGCACAGTATGTTTAATGTCTGCTACAGATTTCTCATATCATATCAATACATGGAATGAAACAGTGGAAAGTTGTAAAATAATGGCAAGCAGGTTGGTTGTTAAAAGAGAAAACCAAATCTTCAAAGAGTTAATCTCATGTGTCATGCAGAACTCTGGATGCCACAAAACACCATGCATCTACCTGGTACTGAGGATAGAACTGGGTCTCTGGTACTGAGGCTAGAACTGGGTCTCTGGTACTGAGGATAGAACTGGGTCTCTGGTTCTGAGACTAGAACTGGGTCTCTGGTACTGAGGGTAGAACTGGGTCTCTGGTTCTGAGACTAGAACTGGGTCTCTGGTACTGATGATAGAATTGGGTCTCTGGTACTGAGACTAGAACTGGGTCTCTGTTATTGAGGATAGAACTGGGTCCTTGGTACTGAGGCAAGAACTGGGTCTCTGGTATTGAGGATAGAACTGGGTCTCTGGTACTGAGGATAGAACTGGGTCTCTGGTACTGAGGATATAACTGTGTCTCTGGTACTGAGGATAGAACTGTGTCTCTGGTACTGAGACTAGAACTTGTTCTCTGGTACTGAGGATAGAACTGGGTCTCTGGTACTGAGGATAGAACTGGGTCTCTGGTACTGAGGCCAGAACTGGGTCTCAAATGGCACCCTATTACCTTTATTTTGCCCTACTTTTGAACAGGACCCATGGAGCACTGGTCAAAGTAGTGCACTATATAGGGAATAGGGTGCCATTTGAGATGCAAACCTAAAACTGAAACAACACTGTTGGCTGTCTCCAACGCAAAATACCAATATTGTAATATCATATATGGTCTGTTGTTTATACAGTATGCACATGTAGCTAGCTGCTAGTCACAGGTAGTATGTTTATTTATTTATTTTTTATTTCACCTTTATTTAACCAGGTAGGCAAGTTGAGAACAAGTTCTCATTTACAATTGCGACCAGGCCAAGATAAAGCAAAGCAGTTCGACAGATACAACGACACAGAGTTACACATGGAGTAAAACAAACATACAGTCAATAATACAGTATAAACAAGTCTATATACGATGTGAGCAAATTAGGTGAGATAAGGGAGGTAAAGGCAAAAAAAGGCCATGGTGGCAAAGTAAATACAATATAGTAATTAAACACTGGAATGGTAGTTTTGCAATGGAAGAATGTGCAAAGTAGAAATAAAAATAATGGGGTGCAAAATAAATTAATTAAATACAGTTGGGAAAGAGGTAGTTGTTTGGGCTAAATTATAGGTGGGCTATGTACAGGTGCAGTAATCTATGAGCTGATCTGACAGTTGGTGCTTAAAGCTAGTGAGGGAGATAAGTGTTTCCAGTTTCAGAGATTTTTATAGTTCGTTCCAGTCATTGGCAGCAGAGAACTGGAAGGAGAGGCGGCCAAAGAAATAATTGGTTTTGGGGGTGACTAGAGAGATATACCTGCTGGAGCGCGTGCTACAGGTGGGAGATGTATGACTGTTCTGTCTGTTTCCTCACCATTTTATGTCAGTTAGCATCTCAAAACTGTGGACGTTGAATTGGAAAATAAAAATACATGTAAATAAACCAAATGCTGACTAACTATACAGTCTTCTTCCACCATGATGTCCTTCTGTCAAACCCTCTACGTCTTTCAATAACACACGCAGGACATCAATATAACAACTGATCCAAATCTAAATGAAATGATTTCATCTAAATGTTATGTAAATAATCTTAGAGTTTGTCAGACAATAACAGTGAAATGTCCCTCACATTCAACAGATCCACATCCCCAGTGTAATGGTGTGGTACTACAATAACAGCCTGGAAAACACATTGGATATATATCTCTGTTTCCCTGTGATATTCACAGTGATATTCAGTGATATTCAGTGATATTCAGTGATATTCATAGTGATATTCAGTGATATTCAGTGATATTCAGTGATATTCAGTGATATTCATAGTGATATTCAGTGATATTCAGTGATATTCAGTGATATTCATAGTGATATTCAGTGATATTCAGTGATATTCATAGTGATATTCAGTGATATTCAGTGATATTCATAGTGATATTCAGTGATATTCATAGTGATATTCAGTGATATTCAGTGATATTCAGTGATATTCATAGTGATATTCAGTGATATTCAGTGATATTCATAGTGATATTCAGTGATATTCAAAGTGATATTCAGTGATATTCAGTGATATTCACAGTGATATTCAAAGTGATATTCAGTGATATTCAGTGATATTCAGTGATATTCACAGTGATATTCAGTGATATTCAGTGATATTCAGTGATGTTCACAGTGATATTCAGTGATATTCACAGTGATATTCAGTGATATTCAGTGATATTCACAGTGATATTCACAGTGATATTTAGAGTGATGTTCACAGTGATATTTAGAGTGATATTCACAGTGATATTTAGAGTGATGTTCACAGTGATATTTAGAGTGATGTTCACAGTGATATTTAGAGTGATATTCACAGTGATATTTAGAGTGATATTCACAGTGATATTTAGAGTGATGTTCACAGTGATATTTAGAGTGATATTCACAGTGATATTCAGAGCAATATTCAGAACAATATTCAGTTTGGCTCCCAGGCTACCGCCCGTCATGTTTCTGTCTTGCCGGTTTCTCTAACACTGGGAATCCCCACTCACAGGCAAAGAGTCTGCATCCCCAATGGTATCCTAATCCCTATATAGTGCACTACTTTTGACCAGAGCCCTATAGGGAATTGGTTGCCATTTGGGATGGGCCCAGAGAGATGAGAAGTCACACACTGGAGGAGGAAAGAGAATACATGCCTGATTCATCACTGCTGCATGAGACTAGTGGGACGCTGGAAGACACTGTTAGGGCATCTCTGTTAGATAGCATCTCTGTTAGGGCATCTCGGTTAGATAGCATCTCTGTTAGATAGCATCTCTGTTAGGGCATCTCGGTTAGATAGCATCTCGGTTAGATAGCATCTCTGTTAGGGCATCTCTGTTAGGGCATCTCTGTTAGGGCATCTCGGTTAGATAGCATCTCGGTTAGATAGCATCTCTGTTAGATAGCATCTCTGTTAGATAGCATCTCTGTTAGGGCATCTCGGTTAGATAGCATCTCGGTTAGATAGCATCTCTGTTAGGGCATCTCTGTTAGGGCATCTCTGTTAGGGCATCTCGGTTAGATAGCATCTCGGTTAGATAGCATCTCTGTTAGATAGCATCTCTGTTAGATAGCATCTCTGTTAGGGCATCTCGGTTAGATAGCATTTCGGTTAGATAGCATCTCTGTTAGATAGCATCTCTGTTAGATAGCATCTCTGTTAGGGCATCTCGGTTAGATAGCATCTCGGTTAGATAGCATCTCTGTTAGATAGCATCTCTGTTAGGGCATCTCTGTTAGGGCATCTCTGTTAGATAGCATCTCTGTTAGGGCATCTCTGTTAGGGCATCTCGGTTAGATAGCATCTCTGTTAGATATCATCTCTGTTAGGGCATCTCGGTTAGATAGCATCTCTGTTAGATAGCATCTCTGTTAGGGCATTTCTGTTAGATAGCATCTCTGTTAGGGCATCTCTGTTAGATAGCATCTCTGTTAGGGCATATCTGTTAGATAGCATCTCTGTTAGGGCATCTCTGTTAGATAGCATTTCTGTTAGATAGCATCTCGGTTAGATAGCATCTCTCTTATATAGCAATTTTGGCATGACACCCTATTCCCTACTTTTGAACAGAGCCCTATGGGGCTGGTCAAAAGTAGTGTACTCAATAGGGTATATGGTGCCATTTGGGATGCATCCTTAGAAAGCATCTTTGTTAGGGCACAGTTAGATGTCTGTCATTGTTTCTGCTTCTACAGGGGAAACTGGCTCGGGGCTATGTGAAGATATCTTACCCAACATTTACTAGTACGATGGATTCTTGGCTTTTCCAAGTACTGTATCATCGTCTATGGTATGGTAAATCTACTACTGTGCATTAGGGCTCTGGTGGGGCTGGACTGCGGGAGGGGAGGGATATTTTCTGTTGGACATGAGGTTATCGACTAGCCATGTTGCCAGATCTGTTCTGTTTCAGCTAACCCCTCTGTGTTATAATAGCAGACGGAGTACAAACCAATCTGGCAACCTGGCTAGTAAAGTAGTAAAACCTACTGCAGGGGGTGACCAACCTAACTGACACACCTGATTCAAGATAATCAAGGTCTTGGGGACCAGCTGGTTAGTAGTCTGGTGTGTAGGAGCAGGGTTGGAATAAAATCCTGCAGCAGGGTATCTCTCCAGGAGGAGATAAAATAGGAGTCATACCAGAGTCCAGCCCCCCATTCTAGATGGCAATGTGAATGTACAGTGAACAGCCTAGTAGCTCCAACTAAACTTGTTACTTGTCTTGTTATCTGTTTCAGTGTCCTTACATTAGTACCCTGACTGTTCTGAAACCAACTAGAGAAAAGCAACAAGGATTTGTAATGATGACTGTATGTACGTCCCAATGGCAACCTATTCCCTGTATAGTGTACTCCTTTTGATCAGGGCCTATAGGGACTATATAGAGAATAGGATGCCATTTGGGACAAAACCAGTGCACAGTATGTATAATGTCTGCTACAGATTTCTCATATCATATCATTACATGGAATGAAACAGTGGAAGGTGGTAAAATAATGGCAAGCAGGTTGGTTGTTAAAAGAGAAAACCAAATCTTCAAAGAGTTAATCTCATGTGTCATGCAGAACTCTGGATGCCACAAAACACCATGCATCTACCTGGTACTGAGGATAGAACTGGGTCTCTGGTACTGAGGCTAGAACTGGGTCTCTGGTACTGAGGATAGAACTGGGTCTCTGGTACTGAGGATAGAACTGGGTCTCTGGTATTGAGGATAGAACTGGGTCTCTGGTACTGAAGATAGAACTGGGTCTCTGGTACTGAGACTAGAACTGGGTCCCTGGTACTGAAGATAGAACTGGGTCTCTGGTACTGAGGATAGAACTGGGTCTCTGGTACTGAGGATAGAACTGGGTCTATGGTACTGAGGATAGAACTGGGTCTCTGGTACTGAGACTAGAACTGGGTCTCTGGTACTGAGGATAGAACTGGGTCTCTGGTTCTGAGACTAGAACTGGGTCTCTGGTACTGAGGATAGAACTGGGTCTATGGTACTGAGGATAGAACTGGGTCTCTGGTACTGAGACTAGAACTGGGTCTCTGGTACTGAGGATAGAACTGGGTCTCTGGTTCTGAGACTAGAACTGGGTCTCTGGTACTGAGGATATAACTGGGTCTCCGGTACTGAGACTAGAACTGGGTCTCTGGTACTGAGACTAGAACTGGGTCTCTGGTACTGAGGATATAACTGGGTCTCTGGTTCTGAGACTAGAACTGGGTCTCTGGTACTGAGACTAGAACTGGGTCTCTGGTACTGAGACTAGAACTGGGTCTCAAATGGCACCCGATTACCTTTATATTGCCCTACTTTTGAACAGGACCCATGGAGCACTGGTCAAAGATTCCTGGGAATCTCTCCAGGAGGAGGGAATCTCTCTAGTAGGAGGGAATCTCTCCAGGAGGAGGGAATCTCTCTAGTAGGAGGGAATCTCTCCAGGAGGAGGGAATCTCTCTAGTAGGAGGGAATCTCTCCAGGAGGAGGGAATCTCTCCAGGAGGAAGGTATCTCTCCAGTAGGAGGGAATCTCTCCAGGAGGAAGGTATCTCTCCAGTAGGAGGGAATCTCTCCAGGAGGAGGGTATCTCTCCAGGAGGAGGGAATCTCTCCAGGAGGAGGGAATCTCTCCAGTAGGAGGGAATCTCTCCAGGAGGAAGGTATCTCTCCAGGAGGAGGGAATCTCTCCAGTAGGAGGGAATCTCTCCAGTAGGAGGGAATCTCTCCAGGAGGAAGGTATCTCTCCAGGAGGAGGGAATCTCTCCAGGAGGAGGGAATCTCTCCAGGAGGAGGGAATCTCTCCAGGAGGAGGGTTGGACACCACTGATCTAAAGCAATTTTTCTAGGAACACTTTCTAGAGATACCAGAAATCACATCATCCTTTTATTCACTTTTTTTTACTGAAATAAAAACATAAATTACACACCATTTTTCAATAATTAATTCATATAGGGCCTATAAGGCAAACAAAATTACATAAAACTATAATAGAACTCTAATAATTGTTTTATATCACATTATCGTGAGTAATGGAGATACAACAATATATCACATTGCACAAGTTGGCACTTTCTTTTGAAAAATAATTAATATGAGAGATTTTATGCACTTAAAATTCTAACTTTAAAAGAACAAAACATAGTCCTATAAACGTAGACATCTAGTGGTTATTTCTCTCTAGTGTACAACATTCTCCCCCTGAAAAACACTTCAGAACGTGAACTGAAAGCTGACAGCAGTTTGATGGTCTCCATGTTAGTGCAGTATTCTTAGTTAAAACAAGGGAATGGTTGGCTGTGCTTTTCTCAACATATGGAGATTAAACAAAGCTATAAAAAACATATTTGGTTCATTGTCAATATTAATTACTTTACAGCTGAACCAAATGAAAGACATGTTGAATCTGTCACATAATGTTGTGATTTTGTGATTTTAGTCAAGGAATCAAATGACAGGTGTTGGTCCAATCAGACAGACAGGTGAGACAGACAGACATTCTACCCGTCTACAGCTCAGTACTCAGACAGACAGGTGAGACAGACAGACATTCTACCTGTCTACAGCTCAGTACTCAGACAGACAGGTGAGACAGACAGACATTCTTCCTGCCTACAGCTCAGTACTCAGACAGACAGGTGAGACAGACAGACATTCTACCTGCTCAGTACTCAGACAGACAGGTGAGACAGACAGACATACTACCTGCTCAGTACTCAGACAGACAGACATTCTACCTGTCTACCTGCTCAGTACTCAGACAGACAGGTGAGACAGACAGACAGACATTCTACCTGCTCAGTACTCAGACAGACAGGTGAGACAGACAGACATTCTACCTGCCTACAGCTCAGTACTCAGACAGACAGGTGAGACAGACAGACATTCTACCTGCTCAGTACTCAGACAGACAGGTGAGACAGACAGACATTCTACCTGCTCAGTACTCAGACAGACAGACAGACAGACATTCTACCTGCTCAGTACTCAGACAGACAGGTGAGACAGATAGGCATTCTACCTGTTCAGTACTCAGACAGACAGGTGAGACAGACAGACATTCTACCTGCTCAGTACTCAGACAGACAGACATTCTACCTGCTCAGTACTCAGACAGACAGACATTCTACCTGCTCAGTACTCAGACAGACAGACATTCTACCTGCTCAGTACTCAGACAGACAGACATTCTACCTGCTCAGTACTCAGACAGACATTCTACCTGCTCAGTACTCAGACAGACATTCTACCTGCTCAGTACTCAGACAGACAGACATTCTACCTGCTCAGTACTCAGACAGACAGGCATTATACCTGCTCAGTACTTAGACAGACATTCTACCTGCTCAGTACTCAGACAGACAGACATTCTACCTGCTCAGTACTCAGACAGACAGACATTCTACCTGCTCAGTACTCACAGACATTCTACCTGCTCAGTACTCAGACAGACATTCTACCTGCTCAGTACTCAGACAGACAGACATTCTACCTGCTCAGTACTCAGACAGACATTGTACCTGCTCAGTACTCAGACAGACAGACATTCTACCTGCTCAGTACTCAGACAGACAGGCATTATACCTGCTCAGTACTCAGACAGACATTCTACCTGCTCAGTACTCAGACAGACAGACATTCTACCTGCTCAGTACTCAGACAGACATTCTACCTGCTCAGTACTCAGACAGACATTCTACCTGCTCAGTACTCAGACAGACAGGCATTATACCTGCTCAGTACTCAGACAGACATTCTACCTGCTCAGTACTCAGACAGACATACATTCTACCTTCTCAGTACTCAGGCAGACATTCTACCTGCTCAGTACTCAGACAGACATTCTACCTGCTCAGTACTCAGACAGACAGACATTCTACCTGCTCAGTACTCAGACAGACATTCTACCTGCTCAGTACTCAGACAGACAGACATTCTACCTGCTCAGTTCTCAGACAGACATTCTACCTGCTCAGTACTCAGACAGACATTCTACCTGCTCAGTACTCAGACAGACATTCTACCTGCTCAGTACTCAGACAGACATTCTACCTGCTCAGTACTCAGACAGACAGACATTCTACCTGCTCAGTACTCAGACAGACAGACATTGTACCTGCTCAGTACTCAGACAGACAGACATTCTACCTGCTCAGTACTCAGACAGACAGACATTCTACCTGCTCAGTACTCAGACAGACAGACATTGTACCTGCTCAGTACTCAGACAGACAGACATTCTACCTGCTCAGTACTCAGACAGACAGACACTCTACCTGCTCAGTACTCAGACAGACATTCTACCTGCTCAGTACTCAGACAGACATTCTACCTGCTCAGTACTCAGACAGACATTCTACCTGCTCAGTACTCAGACAGACATTCTACCTGCTCAGTACTCAGACAGACAGACATTCTACCTGCTCAGTACTCAGACAGACAGACATTGTACCTGCTCAGTACTCAGACAGACAGACATTCTACCTGCTCAGTACTCAGACAGACAGACATTCTACCTGCTCAGTACTCAGACAGACAGACATTGTACCTGCTCAGTACTCAGACAGACAGACATTCTACCTGCTCAGTACTCAGACAGACAGACACTCTACCTGCTCAGTACTCAGACAGACATTCTACCTGCTCAGTACTCAGACAGACATTCTACCTGCTCAGTACTTAGACAGACAGGCATTCTACCTGCTCAGTACTCAGACAGACAGACATTCTACCTGCTCAGTACTCAGACAGACAGACATTCTACGTGCTCAGTACTCAGACAGACAGACATTCTACCTGCTCAGTACTCAGACAGACAGACATTCTACCTGCTCAGTACTCAGACAGACAGGCATTCTACCTGCTCAGTACTCAGACAGACATTCTACCTGCTCAGTACTCAGACAGACATTCTACCTGCTCAGTACTTAGACAGACAGACATTCTACCTGCTCAGTACTCAGACAGACATTCTACCTGCTCAGTACTCAGACAGACATTCTACCTGCTCAGTACTTAGACAGACAGACATTCTACCTGCTCAGTACTCAGACAGACAGGCATTCTACCTGCTCAGTACTCAGACAGACAGACATTCTACCTGCTCAGTACTCAGACAGACATTCTACCTGCTCAGTACTCAGACAGACATTCTACCTGCTCAGTACTCAGACGGACATTCTACCTGCTCAGTACTCAGACAGACATTCTACCTGCTCAGTACTCAGACAGACATTCTACCTGCTCAGTGCTCAGACAGACAGACATTCTACCTGCTCAGTACTCAGACAGACAGACATTCTACCTGCTCAGTACTCAGACAGACATTCTACCTGCTCAGTACTCAGACAGACATTCTATCTGCTCAGTACTCAGACAGACATTCTACCTGCTTAGTACTCAGACAGACATTCTACCTGCTCAGTACTCAGACAGACAGACATTCTACCGGCTCAGTACTCAGACAGACATTCTACCTTCTCAGTACTCAGACAGACAGACATTCTACCTGCTCAGTACTCAGACAGACATTCTACCTGCTCAGTACTCAGACAGACATTCTACCTGCTCAGTACTCAGACAGACATTCTACCTTCTCAGTACTCAGACAGACAGACATTCTACCTGCTCAGTACTCAGACAGACAGACATTCTACCTGCTCAGTACTCAGACAGACAGACATTCTACCTGCTCAGTACTCAGACAGACATTCTACCTGCTCAGTACTCAGACAGACATTCTACCTGCTCAGTACTCAGACAGACATTCTACCTGCTCAGTACTCAGTGTTGCTTCACCTGTTCTGTTTGTTTTAACTGGTTCAAAGGAAACCCTTTGTGACCCAACACTCAGCCTCTGTGATCGGACACAATGATTTTACCCTGTCAACAGTGTTTGGTGCGTAGTAGAAAATGTAAATGTTGTATTGATGTTACGGCTATTGATTTCTTCCCTGACCTGCCGTAACATCATGGATAATGGCAGACATCCAACTAGATGAGCCTCACTAAACAAAAACATAGTCAAAATGAAGAGAGGGAACAGAGAGAGAGAGAGCGAGGGAACAGAGAGAGGGGGAGGGAACAGCGAGAGGGGTAGGGAACAGAGAGAGAGGTAGGGAACAGAGAGAGGGGGACAGAACAGAGAGAGAGGGAGGGAACAGAGAGAGAGGTAGGGAACAGAGAGAGAGGGAGGGAACAGAGAGAGAGGTAGGGAACAGAGAGAGGGGGACAGAACAGAGAGAGAGGGAGGGAACAGAGAGAGAGGTAGGGAACAGAGAGAGAGGTAGGGAACAGAGAGAGGGGGACAGAACAGAGAGAGAGGGAGGGAACAGAGAGAGAGGTATGGAAGAGAGAGAGAGGGAGGGAACAGAGAGAGAGGTAGGGAACAGAGAGAGGGGGACAGAACAGAGAGAGAGGGAGGGAACAGAGAGAGAGGTAGGGAACAGAGAGAGAGGTAGGGAACAGAGAGAGAGGGAGGGAACAGAGAGAGAGGTAGGGAACAGAGAGAGAGGGAGGGAACAGAGAGAGAGGTAGGGAACAGAGAGAGAGGTAGGGAACAGAGAGAGAGGTAGGGAACAGAGAGAGAGGTAGGGAACAGAGAGAGAGGGAGGGAACAGAGAGAGAGGTAGGGAACAGAGAGAGGGGGACAGAACAGAGAGAGAGGGAGGGAACAGAGAGAGAGGTAGGGAACAGAGAGAGGGGGACAGAACAAAGAGAGAGGGAGGGAACAGAGAGAGAGGTAGGGAACAGAGAGAGAGGTAGGGAACAGAGAGAGAGGGAGGGAACAGAGAGAGAGGGAGGGAACAGAGAGAGAGGTAGGGAACAGAGAGAGAGCGAGGGAACAGAGAGAGAGGTAGGGAACAGAGAGAGAGGGAGGGAACAGAGAGAGAGGTAGGGAACAGAGAGATAGGTAGGGAACAGAGAGATAGGTAGGGAACAGAGAGAGAGGTAGGGAACAGAGAGAGAGGTAGGGAACAGAGAGAGGGAGACAGAACAGAGAGAGAGCGAGGGAACAGAGAGAGAGGTAGGGAACAGAGAGAGAGGGAGGGAACAGAGAGAGAGGTAGGGAACAGAGAGATAGGTAGGGAACAGAGAGATAGGTAGGGAACAGAGAGAGAGGGAGGGAACAGAGAGAGAGGGAGGGAACAGAGAGAGGGAGACAGAACAGAGAGAGAGGGAGGGAACAGAGAGAGGGGGACGGAACAGAGAGAGATGTAGGGAACAGAGAGAGAGGTAGGGAACAGAGAGAGAGGTAGGGAACAGAGAGAGAGGTAGGGAACAGAGAGAGAGGGAGGGAACAGAGAGAGGTAGGGAACAGAGAGAGAGGTAGGGACCAGAGAGAGGGGGACAGAACAGAGAGAGAGGTAGGGAACAGAGAGAGAGGTAGGGAACAGAGAGAGAGGTAGGGAACAGAGAGAGAGGTAGGGAACAGAGAGAGAGGGAGGGAACAGAGAGAGAGGTAGGGAACAGAGAGAGAGGGAGGGAACAGAGAGAGAGGTAGGGAACAGAGAGAGAGGTAGGGAACAGAGAGAGAGGTAGGGAACAGAGAGAGGGGTAGGGAACAGAGAGAGGGGTAGGGAACAGAGAGAGAGAGAGAGAGAAGCAGAGAGCAAAGAGAGATATAGACAGGGATAGAGGGGAGGGGGGGAGAGAGAATGAGAGAGAGAGACAGAGAGAGAAAATGAGAGAGAGAGTCAGAGAGAGAAAATGAGAGAGAGAGTCAGAGAGAGAAAATGAGAGAGAGAGATACAGGGTAAAGAGAAGAGAGAGAGACTATTTGCACATCATTACAACACTGTATATAGACATAATATGGCATATAAAATGTCTCTATTCCTTTTGCGAGTGTATTGTTTACTGTTAATTTTGTACTGTTTATTTCAGAAAGATAGACAGAGGAGATAGAGAAAAGAGAGAGAGACAGAGGGGATAGAGAAAAGAGAGAGAGACAGAGAGACAGAGAGAGAGAGAGAGAGAGAGAGAGAGAGAGAGAGAGAGAGAGAGAGAGAGAGAGAGAGAGAGAGAGAGAGAGATGGTCTGACCAGTCTTTGATGGGACAGGTGATGCTGACAACAGAACTCCTGAGAAACATCAGAACCAGCCAGCAGCTCTCCTGTCAGTCAAAGTGGCACCCTACCCCACTATGTAGGAAATAGGATACCACCTCAGCCTCATTATTACAGTGCACCTCAGGCCACAATCACAACAACATAATCCTCACAGACACACACATCAACACAACACCTGCCATCTACACAGTCTTACTGTACTGTAGGTAGGTGGACTCACTAGTTCTGGTAAAGGAACATTAAATATGCTTACTTCAAATATGGAAAAACGCCAGAGCCTGAAAAGAACAAAATAAAAGCTATCTCCATGAATCCAGGACATTCAGATGGCGATGGTGGGGTTGAGGGATGTTGTAGTAGATTCCTGTACAGTACAGTTCAGTATGGAACAGTAGTGTCTACTGGAGTAGAGAAGCATTGGAACTCAGAACTAAGAACAGTTAGAATGAAGTGAAGAAGTTAGAATCCATAGTTCTCCAGTCTCCTGGGTGACAACTCACAATGAAACTCACAATTAAATATCATTGGTCCTTCCTTCAGCGGTTCTTTTTTCATCGTCAATTCTTCTTCACAGGACGATGATGTAACCTTCCAAACACTTTAGTTTGAGTGTTTCTCAGCAAAAAATAGATGGTCCTTGGAAAGAGTCTGTTTCTCTATTTCTCAAACGTTGTTAATCTAGTAGAATTGTCGTGCCAGAAAAGAGACTGGCCTCGTTTTGATTGACTGAATTCAAAAACCTCTGCTTGTGCCAAGTCCTCTGTTAGGTCATACTGTCCCAGGGGTAGGGGGTCCTGGGAAGGGGGGTAGGAGGGGGCACGCATCTGTTCACACCTGGAAGGCAGGTGCAGAGTAGGGGGCAGGAAGGCAGGTGCAGAGTAGGGGGCAGGAAGGCAGGTGCAGAGTAGGGGGGAAGGCAGGAAGGGGGGGCAGGAAGGCAGGTGCAAAGGGGGCAGGAAGGCAGGTAGGGGGGGCAGGAAGGCAGGTCAGGAAAAGGAGAACAGAAGGAGAACAGAGTAGGGGTCAGGAAAGGAGAACAGAGTAGGGGTCAGGAAAGGAGAACAGAGTAGGGGTCAGGAAGGGCGAAAAGAGTAGGGGTCAGGAAGGAGAACAGAGTAGGGGTCAGGAAAGGAGAACAGAGTAGGGGTCAGGAAGAGAGAAAAGAGTAGGGGTCAGGAAGGAGAACAGAGTAGGGGTCAGGAAAGGAGAACAGAGTAGGGGTCAGGAAAGGAGAACATAGTAGGGGTCAGGAAAGGAGAACAGAGTAGGGGTCAGGAAAGGAGAACAGAGTAGGGGTCAGGAAAGGAGAACAGAGTAGGGGTCAGGAAGGAGAACAGAGTAGGGGTCAGGCAAGGAGAACAGAGTAGGGGTCAGGAAAGGAGAACAGATTAGGGGTCAGGAAAGGAGAACAGAGTAGGGGTCAGGAAAGGAGAACAGAGTAGGGGTCAGGAAAGGAGAACAGAGTAGGGGTCAGGAAAGGAGAACAGAGTAGGGGTCAGGAAAGGAGAACAGAGTAGGGGTCAGGAAGGAGAACAGAGTAGGGGTCAGGAAAGGAGAACAGAGTAGGGGTCAGGAAAGGAGAACAGAGTAGGGGTCAGGAAAGGAGAACAGAGTAGGGGTCAGGAAAGGAGAACAGAGTAGGGGTCAGGAAGGAGGAGCAGAGTAGTGGTCAGGAAGGAGGACCAGGGTAGGGGGCAGGAAGGAGGACCAGGGTAGGGGTCAGGAAGGAGAACAGAGTAGGGGTCAGGAAAGGAGAACAGAGTAGGGGTCAGGAAGGAGGAGCAGAGTAGGGGGCAGGAAGGAGGAGCAGAGTAGGGGTCAGGAAGGAGGACCAGGGTAGGGGGCAGGAAGGAGGACCAGGGTAGGGGTCAGGAAGGAGGACCAGGGTAGGGGTCAGGAAGGAGGACCAGGGTAGGGGTCAGGAAGGAGGACCAGGGTAGGGGTCAGGAAGGAGGACCAGGGTAGGGGTCAGGTAGGAGGACCAGGGCAGGGGTCAGGAAGGAGGACCAGGGTAGGGGTCAGGAAGGAGGACCAGGGTAGGGGTCAGGAAGGAGGACCAGGGTAGAGGGCAGGAAGGAGGACCAGGGTAGGGGTCAGGAAGGAGGACCAGGGTAGGGGTCAGGAAGGAGGACCAGGGTAGGGGTCAGGAAGGAGGACCAGGGTAGGGGTCAGGAAGGAGGACCAGGGTAGGGGTCAGGAAGGAGGACCAGGGTAGGGGGCAGGAAGGAGGAACAGGGTAGAGGGCAGGAAGGAGGGCCAGGATAGGGGGCAGGAAGGAGGACCAGGGTAGGGGGCAGGAAGGAGGACCAGGGTAGGGGTCAGGAAGGAGGACCAGGGTAGGGGTCAGGGAGGAGGACCAGGGTAGGGGTCAGGAAGGAGGACCAGGGTAGGGGTCAGGGAGGAGGACCAGGGTAGGGGTCAGGGAGGAGGCCCAGGGTAGGGGGCAGGAAGGAGGACCAGGGTAGGGGTCAGGAAGGAGGACCAGGGTAGGGGAAGAGGTAGAGAGCAGAAGTCAAGGGGTGGAGAAGTGGATAACCAGAGAAACATGGTCAGTATTGCATCAGAAACAGAACATTGTACACAACATCTAGTCATGCTTTCACAACAAACAGGCAACTACAACTATGTACTACATTGGTCATCACTGTGCTATTGTGGTAGCATATAATATTATGATCATATGATGATGCTGGAAGATGGAAAATACACATCTCTGCTCTAGTAATGACACAAGGGAAAACTAGAGATGCTATTCAAACAATCCCTGAATCAGGCAAACACGAGGACCCGGAAAAAGAACATTCTTCCAGCACAAATATGAAATCCGGAGTTTCCAACGGCAATGGAGAGACAAGTGTTTTTCCGGCTTTGCTGATTACATGTTTGATTGAATAGCAACCCGAGACTAAGGAAAGTAAGCGCGATCAAAATAGATTGAAAAGAACAGAAAGCTGTTGGACTACAATCTAGGAGCATCACAACAACTATTCCACAGCCAATATCAAACCGTGAATAATCAATATTTGATGATGGAAAATTGAAAAGTTGCCATGGCATCATCTTGAAAAACACAGTGTTGTTGTGTTGTTAACTGATTAGAGACACTGTTTCTCTATGGAGAGCCTTGAGAGTAAAATAGAACATACTAGATCAACATGCTCTAATGCCATTGGTAATCATAGTAGTTCTGATTTCTTATCAGTTGCCATGGCATCTTGTTGCATTATCTCTACAGTAAACAAAACTCTAATGAATGATATACCTTTATCATTTTCAAACCATGTCCATAAAACAAGACCCTCTTTCTGAAGATGATATCTAACAATGAATCTGAAAATTCAAGAGCAGTACTTCACCTTGTGCCAACCACGTAACACACACATTTACTGTCAAACACAGATGTAACACACACACACACACAGAACAGTACAGTACTGTGACACACCAAACCAAACACAGAACAACACAGTTCTGACCCATCCAGGGCTCTATTGTAACTAGCCTAACGTGGTGGTAAATCTTAGCGCTGGTAGTAGCGCTATTGGTCCTGGGTTGTGTCGGAAATATCTTTGCTATTTTTACAGTCCAAACTATGAGGAAAATAGCTGGCGGTGGTGTGAAAGGGCTGTTGACGAATAAACACGTTGCAGGTGTGTCTAACCTCGACTTATTTACCTCGACTAACCTGTACCACCGCACATTGACTCGGTACTGGTACCCTCAGTATATAGTCTCATTACTAACCTGTACCCTCAGTATATAGTCTCATTACTAACCTGTACCCTCAGTATATAGTCTCATTACTAACCTGTACCCTCAGTATATAGTCTCATTACTAACCTGTACCCTCAGTATATAGTCTCATTACTAACCTGTACCCTCATTACTAACCTGTACCCTCATTATATAGTCTCATTACTAACCTGTACCCTCAGTATATAGTCTCATTACTAACCTGTACCCTCAGTATATAGTCTCATTACTAACCTGTACCACCGCACATTGACTCGGTACTGGTACCCTCAGTATATAGTCTCATTACTAACCTGTACCCTCAGTATATAGTCTCATTACTAACCTGTACCCTCAGTATATAGTCTCATTACTAACCTGTACCCTCAGTATATAGTCTCATTACTAACCTGTACCCTCAGTATATAGTCTCATTACTAACCTGTACCCCCAGTATATAGTCTCATTACTAACCTGTACCCTCAGTATATAGTCTCATTACTAACCTGTACCCTCAGTATATAGTCTCATTACTAACCTGTACCCTCAGTATATAGTCTCATTACTAACCTGTACCCTCAGTATATAGTCTCATTACTAACCTGTACCCTCAGTATATAGTCTCATTACTAACCTGTACCCTCAGTATATAGTCTCATTACTAACCTGTACCCTCAGTATATAGTCTTACATTACCCTCAGTAACCTGTACCCTCAGTATATAGTCTCATTACTAACCTGTACCCTCAGTATATAGTCTCATTACTAACCTGTACCCTCAGTATATAGTCTCATTACTAACCTGTACCCTCAGTATATAGTCTCATTACTAACCTGTACCCTCAGTATATAGTCTCATTACTAACCTGTACCCTCAGTATATAGTCTCATTACTAACCTGTACCCTCAGTATATAGTCTCATTACTAACCTGTACCCTCAGTATATAGTCTCATTACTAACCTGTACCCTCAGTATATAGTCTCATTACTAACCTGTACCCTCAGTATATAGTCTCATTACTAACCTGTACCCTCAGTATATAGTCTCATTACTAACCTGTACCCTCAGTATATAGTCTCATTACTAACCTGTACCCTCAGTATATAGTCTCATTACTAACCTGTACCCTCAGTATATAGTCTCATTACTAACCTGTACCCTCAGTATATAGTCTCATTACTAACCTGTACCCTCAGTATATAGTCTCATTACTAACCTGTACCCTTGACAGTATAGTATATAGTCTCATTACTAACCTGTACCCTCAGTATATAGTCTCATTACTAACCTGTACCCTCAGTATATAGTCTCATTACTAACCTGTACCCTCAGTATATAGTCTCATTACCCTCAGCACCTGTACCCTCAGTATATAGTCTCATTACTAACCTGTACCCTCAGTATATAGTCTCATTACTAACCTGTACCCTCAGTATATAGTCTCATTACTAACCTGTACCCTCAGTATATAGTCTCATTACATTACTAACCTACTAACCTGTACCCTCAGTATATAGTCTCATTACTAACCTGTACCCTCAGTATATAGTCTCATTACTAACCTGTACCCTCAGTATATAGTCTCATTACTAACCTGTACCCTCAGTATATAGTCTCATTACTAACCTGTACCCTCAGTATATAGTCTCATTACTAACCTGTACCCTCAGTATATAGTCTCATTACTAACCTGTACCCTCAGTATATAGTCTCATTACTAACCTGTACCCTCAGTATATAGTCTCATTACTAACCTGTACCCTCAGTATATAGTCTCATTACTAACCTGTACCCTCAGTATATAGTCTCATTACTAACCTGTACCCTCAGTATATAGTCTCATTACTAACCTGTACCCTCAGTATATAGTCTCATTACTAACCTGTACCCTCAGTATATAGTCTCATTACTAACCTGTACCCTCAGTATATAGTCTCATTACTCAGTATATAGTCTCATTACTAACCTGTACCCTCAGTATATAGTCTCATTACTAACCTGTACCCTCAGTATATAGTCTCATTACTAACCTGTACCCTCAGTATATAGTCTCATTACTAACCTGTACCCTCAGTATATAGTCTCATTACTAACCTGTACCCTCAGTATATAGTCTCATTACTAACCTGTACCCTAGTATATAGTCTCATTACTAACCTGTACCCTCAGTATATAGTCTCATTACTAACCTGTACCCTCAGTATATAGTCTCATTACTAACCTGTACCCTCAGTATATAGTCTCATTACTAACCTGTACCCTCAGTATATAGTCTCATTACTAACCTGTACCCTCAGTATATAGTCTCATTACTAACCTGTACCCTCAGTATATAGTCTCATTACTAACCTGTACCCTCAGTATATAGTCTCATTACTAACCTGTACCCTCAGTATATAGTCTCATTACTAACCTGTACCCTCAGTATATAGTCTCATTACTAACCTGTACCCTCAGTATATAGTCTCATTACTAACCTGTACCCTCAGTATATAGTCTCATTACTAACCTGTACCCTCAGTATATAGTCTCATTACTAACCTGTACCCTCAGTATATAGTCTCATTACTAACCTGTACCCTCAGTATATAGTCTCATTACTAACCTGTACCCTCAGTATATAGTCTCATTACTAACCTGTACCCTCAGTATATAGTCTCATTACTAACCTGTACCCTCAGTATATAGTCTCATTACTAACCTGTACCCTCAGTATATAGTCTCATTACTAACCTGTACCCTCAGTATATAGTCTCATTACTAACCTGTACCCTCAGTATATAGTCTCATTACTAACCTGTACCCTCAGTATATAGTCTCATTACTAACCTGTACCCTCAGTATATAGTCTCATTACTAACCTGTACCCTCAGTATATAGTCTCATTACTAACCTGTACCCTCAGTATAGTATATAGTCTCATTACTAACCTGTACCCACATCTGTTATGATCATTACTAACCTGTACCCTCAAACACTCATTACTAACCTGTACCCTCAGTATATAGTCTCATTACTAACCTGTACCCTCAGTATATAGTCTCATTACTAACCTGTACCCTCAGTATATAGTCTCATTTTAACCTGTACCCTCAGTATATAGTCTCATTATATGTACCCTCAGTATATAGTCTCATTACTAACCTGTACCCTCAGTATATAGTCTCATTACTAACCTGTACCCTCAGTATATAGTCTCATTACTAACCTGTACCCTCACTCATTACTAACCTGTACCCACAGTATATTCTCATTACTAACCTGTACCCTCAGTATATAGTCTCATTGACTAACCTGCCCCCTATATAGTCTCATTACTAACCTGTACCCTCAGTATATAGTCTCATTACTAACCTGTACCCTCAGTATATCGTCTCATTTTTGTACCCTCAGTAAGATAGTCTCATTACTAACTTGTACCCTGGTATATAGTCTCATTACTAACCTGTACCCTCAGTATATAGTCTCATTACTAACTTGTACCCTCAGTATATAGTCTCATTACTAACCTGTACCCTCAGTATATAGTCTCATTACTAACCTGTACCCTCAGTATATAGTCTCATTACTAACCTGTACCCACAGTATATAGTCTCATTACTAACCTGTACCCCCAGTATATAGTCTCATTACTAACCTGTACCCTCAGTATATAGTCTCATTACTAACCTGTACCCTCAGTATATAGTCTCATTACTAACCTGTACCCTCAGTATATAGTCAACATTCACAGAGAGACTACACACATCTGTTATGATGGGTCTAACGGTACAAAACACACATCACATCAACAATGGCAAACAACACACATCCAACTGGCGTTCTGTTCTCATTTTCACTTCAAGATAAGATTATATTCACCATGAAGCATAACATCTGTCTTTTCATAGGTGTTTAGCAGTCGTTTGATTGACAAGGCTCTTCTGGGAGATAATGTGTGACTAGATTTGACGCTCTTGGAATGGTTGTATATCGATTTTTGTAAACAGAAAGAGAAGATCAGGTCAGACATGGTGAGAGGCGTAGGTGAAAGAGGGATGTGTGGTGTGTATGTACGGAGTGTGTGTATGTACGGAGTGTGTGTATGTACGGAGTGTGTGTATGTACGGAGTGTGTGTGCGTACGGAGTGTGTGTGCGTACGGACTGTGTGTATGTACGGAGTGTGTGTGCGTACGGAGTGTGTGTATGTACGGAGTGTGTGTATGTACGGAGTGTGTGTATGTACGGAGTGTGTGTATGTACGGACTGTGTGTATGTACGGAGTGTGTGTATGTACGGAGTGTGTGTATGTACGGAGTGTGTGTGCGTACGGAGTGTGTGTATGTACGGAGTGTGTGCGTGTGGGTGTGTGTATGTACGGAGTGTTTGTGCGTGTGGATGTACGGAGTGTGTGTGCGTACGGAGTGTGTGTGCGTACGGACTGTGTGTGCGTACGGACTGTGTGTATGTACGGAGTGTGTGTGCGTACGGAGTGTGTGTATGTACGGAGTGTGTGTATGTACGGAGTGTGTGTATGTACGGAGTGTGTGTATGTACGGACTGTGTGTGCGTACGGACTGTGTGTATGTACGGAGTGTGTGTGCGTACGGAGTGTGTGTATGTACGGAGTGTGTGTGCGTACGGAGTGTGTGCGTACGGACTGTGTGTATGTACGGAGTGTGTGTGCGTACGGAGTGTGTGTATGTACGGAGTGTGTGTATGTACGGAGTGTGTGTATGTACGGAGTGTGTGTGCGTACGGACTGTGTGTGCGTACGGAGTGTGTGTATGTACGGAGTGTGTGTGCGTACGGAGTGTGTGTATGTACGGAGTGTGTGTATGTACGGAGTGTGTGTATGTACGGAGTGTGTGTATGTACGGAGTGTGTGTATGTACGGACTGTGTGTATGTACGGAGTGTGTGTATGTACGGAGTGTGTGCGTGTGGGTGTGTGTATGTACGGAGTGTTTGTGCGTGTGGATGTACGGAGTGTGTGTGCGTACGGAGTGTGTGTGCGTACGGAGTGTGTGTGTGTGTGGGTGTGTGTATGTACCGAGTGTGTGTGCGTACGGAGTGTGTGTGCGTACGGAGTGTGTGTGCGTACGGAGTGTGTGTATGTACGGAGTGTGTGTGCGTACGGAGTGTGTGTATGTACGGAGTGTGTGTATGTACGGAGTGTTTGTGCGTACGGAGTGTGTGTGCGTGTGGGTGCGTGTATGTACGGAGTGTTTGTGCGTACGGAGTGTGTGTGCGTATGGAGTGTGTGTGTATGTACGGAGTGTGTGTGCGTACGGAGTGTGTGTGCGTACGGAGTGTGTGTGTATGTACGGAGTGTGTGTATGTACGGAGTGTTTGTGCGTACGGAGTGTGTGTGCGTGTGGGTGTGTGTATGTACGGAGTGTGTGTGCGTACGGAGTGTGTGTGCGTATGGAGTGTGTGTGCGTGTGGGTGTGTGTATGTACGGAGTGGGTGTATGTATGGAGTGTGTGTGCGTACGGAGTGTGTGTGCGTACGGAGTGTGTGTGCGTGTGGGTGTGTGTATGTACGGAGTGTGTGTGCGTACGGAGTGTGTGTGTATGTACGGAGTGTGTGTGCGTACGGAGTGTGTGTATGTACGGAGTGTGTGTATGTACGGAGTGTTTGTGCGTACGGAGTGTGTGTGCGTGTGGGTGTGTGTATGTACGGAGTGTGTGTGCGTACGGAGTGTGTGTGCGTATGGAGTGTGTGTGCGTGTGGGTGTGTGTATGTACGGAGTGTGTGTATGTATGGAGTGTGTGTGCGTACGGAGTGTGTGTGCGTACGGAGTGTGTGTGCGTATGGAGTGTGTGTGCGTGTGGGTGTGTGTATGTACGGAGTGTGTGTATGTATGGAGTGTGTGTGCGTACGGAGTGTGTGTGCGTGTGGGTGTGTGACAGACCAAGGTAAACGTGTATGTGTAAGGCTTGGTAAGTAAACAGCGATGAGAAGACAGACTGTCAGAGAGAAGAGAGAGAAAGAAAGGTAAATCACCTGGTGTCTTCGTGTTGTCTCACCTTTCTGCTTAGATACCTTCCTCACAGTCAGAGCTGCCTGACGCTTCTGGTACTCTGAGATCTCAAACCCTGAAACACACAAGCTCTATGGTAACCTTGAAATAATGCAGAGAGTACACCATGACAACAAGCGTATCGGGCAGCACAGAAATAGAATAGAACATAATTGTTCATTATAAAATGAACATTTAACATCACCACAAGTAGGTAAAAAATGTGTGACTGATAACCATCAAACGGTGTGTGTGTGTGTGTGTGTGTGTGTGTGTGTGTGTGTGTGTGTGTGTGTGTGTCTGTAAGTGTTTAAGAATGTGTGTGTGTGTGTAAGTGTGTAAGTGTGTGAATGTGTTTGTGTGTGTGTGTGTGTATGTGTGTGTTGTGTGTTGTGTGTTGTGTTTGTGTGTGTGTGTGTGTGTGTGTGTGTGTGTGTGTGTGTGTGTGTCTGTAAGTGTTTAAGAATGTGTGTGTGAGTGTGTGTGTGTCTGTAAGTGTGTAAGAATGTGTAAGAATGTGTGTGTGTGTGTGTGTGTGTGTGTCTGTAAGTGTGTAAGAATGTGTAAGAATGTGTAAGAATGTGTGTGTGTGTGTGTGTGTGTGTGTGTGTGTGTGTGTGTGTGTGTGTGTGTCTGTAAGTGTGTAAGAATGTGTGTGTGTGTCTTTAAGTGTGTAAGAATGTGTGTGTGTGAGTGAGTGTGTGTCTGTAAGTGTGTAAGAATGTGTGTGTGTGTGTCTGTAAGTGTGTAAGAATGTGTGTGTGTGAGTGAGTGAGTGTCTGTAAGTGTGTAAGAATGTGTGTGTGTGAGTGAGTGAGTGTCTGTAAGTGTGTAAGAATGTGTGTGTGTGAGTGTGTGTGTGTCTGTAAGTGTGTAAGAATGTGTAAGAATGTGTGTGTGTGTGTGTGTGTGTGTGTGTGTGTGTGTGTGTGTGTGTGTGTGTGTGTGTGTGTGTGTGTGTGTGTGTGTGTGTGTGTCTGTAAGTGTGTAAGAATGTGTAAGAATGTGTGTGTGAGTGTGTGTGTGTCTGTAAGTGTGTAAGAATGTGTAAGAATGTGTGTGTGTGAGTGTGTGTGTGTCTGTAAGTGTGTAAGAATGTGTAAGAATGTGTTTGTGTGTCTGTAAGTGCGTAAGAATGTTTGTGTGTGAGTGTGTGTGTCTGTAAGTGTGTAAGAATGTGTAAGAATGTGTGTGTGTGTCTGTAAGTGTGTAAGAATGTGTGTGTGTGTGTGTGTGTGTGTGTGTGTGTGTGTGTGTGTGTGTGTGTGTGTGTGTGTGTGTGTGTGTGTGTGTCTGTAAGTGTGTAAGAATGTGTAAGAATGTGTGTGTGTCTAACCGATTTTCTCATCCTCCTGCACCATCTTTCTCTCCTCGTGGAAAGCCCGGAGCCATCGCATCTTCTCCTCCTGTTTCTTGGACAGGAAGATGTGGAGCTCCTCGCTGTCTTTGTTGTGCAATTTGAACGCGTTCTTCACGCTCACGTTGAAGTCGTCATCGCGTCCGTCGATGGCGTCCCGCACGTCATAGCGGTCCATGTCGATACGGCCCTTATAGTACAGGATGTCCCTACGAATCAGATCCTAGAGGAGAGAGAGGTTGTTAGGCCCTTATAGTACAGGATGTCCCTATGAATCAGGTCCGAGAGAGAGGTGTTGTTAGGCCCTTATAGTACAGGATGTCCCTACGAATCAGATCCTAGAGAGAGAGGTGTTGTTAGGCCCTTATAGTACAGGATGTCCCTATGAATCAGGTCCGAGAGAGAGGTGTTGTTAGGCCCTTATAGTATAGGATGTCCCTACGAATCAGATCCTAGAGAGAGAGGTGTTGTTAGGCCCTTATAGTACAGGATGTCCCAATGAATCAGGTCCTAGAGAGAGAGGTGTTGTTAGGCCCTTATAGTATAGGATGTCCCAATGAATCAGGTCCTAGAGAGAGAGGTGTTGTTAGGCCCTTATAGTATAGGATGTCCCAATGAATCAGGTCCTAGAGAGAGAGGTGTTGTTAGGCCCTTATAGTACAGGATGTCCCAATGAATCAGGTCCTAGAGAGAGAGGTGTTGTTAGGCCCTTATAGTATAGGATGTCCCAATGAATCAGGTCCTAGAGAGAGAGGTGTTGTTAGGCCCTTATAGTACAGGATGTCCCAATGAATCAGGTCCTAGAGAGAGGTGTTGTTAGGTCCTTATAGTAGCCTGCAGGATGTCCCTACGAATCAGATCCTTAGAGAGACTCTCCATCTGTCACACCCTTATAGTACAGGATGTCCCTATGAATCAGGTCCTAGAGAGAGAGTGGTGTCACACCGTGTGTCCCTCCCGTGTGTGTTGGGTCTTTGAGAGGTTGTAGCCTGCAGGCGTTTCCCCCTTTATTATCTTCCCTCCCTCCCTTATTATCTTATGCAACACTCTCCATCTGTCACACAAACACACAACAACAATTCCCTTCCCTCCCTCCCTCCCTCCCTCTCTCTCTCTCCTCTCCTCTCCTCTCTCTCTCTCTCTCTCTCTCTCTCTCTCTCTCTCTCTCTCTCTCTCTCTCTCTCTCTCTCTCCCTCTCTCTCTCCTCTCTCTCTCTCTCTCCCTCCTCTCTCTCCTCCCTCTCCTCCCTCTCTCTCCCTCCCTCTCTCTCCTCCCTCCTCTCCTCTCCCTCCCTCCCTCCCTCTCTCTCCTCTCTCTTCTCTCCTTCTTCCTTCCTTCCCTCCCTCCCTCCCTCCCTCCCTCCCTCCCTCCCTCCTCTCCTCTCTCTCTCTCTCTCTCTCTCTCTCTCTCTCTCTCTCTCTCTTCTCTCTCTCTCTCCCTCCCTCCCTCCCTCCCTCCATCCCTCCCTCCCTCCTCTCTCTCTCTCTCTCTTTTTCTCTGTCCTCAACACCCTCCCTTCCTCCCCTCCCTCCCTCTCTCTCTCTCTCTTTTTTTCTGTCCTCAACAGCAAACCTGTCTCCTCTCAAAACTAAAGCCCTGGTTTAAAGCTAGCTCACAAACCTCAAGCTCCATAAATCATTAAGCAACAGAGATATGTACAGCTGTGAACTACAGACTTCTTATACCAGTGGGCATTCAACACAATGACACAGAGATGGGAACAATACTGCACTTATTAAAGCATTAAGACTTCAGGTATCATCCTAAAATATCTTCAACATTATATAAAGATCATGTCTGGTAGTCCAGCCTGTTTAGGACAGACAGAGAGTTAGTCTGGTAGCCCAGCCTGTTTAGGACAGACAGAGAGTTAGTCTGGTAGCCCAGCCTGTTTAGGACAGACAGAGAGTTAGTCTGGTAGCCCAGCCTGTTTAGGACAGACAGAGAGGTAGTCTGGTAGCCCAGCCTGTTTAGGACAGACAGAGAGTTAGTCTGGTAGTCCAGCCTGTTTAGGACAGACAGAGAGTTAGTCTGGTAGTCCAGCCTGTTTAGGACAGACAGAGAGTTAGTCTGGTAGCCCAGCCTGTTTAGGACAGACAGAGAGGTAGTCTGGTAGTCAATCCTGTTTAGGGCTCTGTCTGGGCTGTGTACTGGGCTCTGTACTGGGCTGTGTACTGGGCTCTGTCTGGGCTGTGTACTGGGCTCTGTACTGGGCTGTGTACTGGGCTCTGTCTGGGCTGTGTACTGGGCTCTGTACTGGGCTCTGTCTGGGCTGTGTACTGGGCTCTGTCTGGGCTGTGTACTGGGCTCTGTCTGGGCTGTGTACTGGGCTCTGTACTGGGCTGTGTACTGGGCTCTGTCTGGGCTGTGTACTGGGCTCTGTACTGGGCTGTGTACTGGGCTCTGTACTGGGCTGTGAATCTTCTAGAATGTTCTGTAGCATTAATGATGATATGGATAAGAGAGGAAAGACACACCACATTCAAAAGTATGTGGACTGGAACTCTCATTAATATGGAGGGCCCCTAGCCTCCACTCTTCTGTTAACTTTCCATGAAAAACAGCTCTTCTGGGAAGGCTTTCCAAGTTTGGAACATTGCACTTGCTGCCACTCAGCCACAAGAGCATAAGGTTGGGTACAGTTGGGCACTGGCTACAGGGTGTTTGATGGGTTTGAGGTCAGGGCTCTGTGCAGGCCAGTCAAGTTCTTCCACACCGATCTCGACAAACTATTTCTGTATGGACAGGGCTGTTGCCACAGCTGGAAGCACAGAATCTTCTAGAATGTTCTGTAGCATTAAGATTTCACTTCACTGGAACTAATGGGCCTAGTCCGAACCATGAAAAACAGCTCCTAGAAGTTTTCACTTCACAATAACAGCACTTACAGTTGACCAGGGCAGCTCTAGTAGGGCAGAAATTTGACAAACTGACTTGTTGGAAAGGTGCATCCTCTGACGGTGCCACGTTGAAAGTCACTGAGCTCTTCGGTCGTTCTACAACCAATGTTTGTCTATGGAGATTACATGGCTGTGTGCTCGGTTTTATACACCTGTCAGCAATGGGTGTGGCTGAAATAGACAAATCTACTATTTTGAAGGGGTGTCTACATAAACTCAACAAAAAAAGAAACGTCCCCTTTTCAGGACCCTGTCTTTCAAAGATAATTAATAAAAATCCAAATAATTTCACAGATCTTCATTGTCAAGTGTTTTAACACTGTTTCCCATGCTTGTTCAACTAACCATAAACAATTAATGAACATGCACCTGTGGAATGGTCGTTAAGACAGAGAGTTAAGGTCACAGTTATGAAAACTTAGTACACTAAAGAGGCCTTTCTACTGACTCTGAAAAACACAAAAAATAAAGATGCCCAGGGTCCCTGCTCATCTGCATGAATGTGCCTTAGGCATGCTGCAAGGAGGCATGAGGACTGCAGATGTGGCCAGGGCAATAAATTGCAATGTCCGTACTGTGAGACGCCTTAGACAGCGCTACAGGGAGACAGGATGGACAGCTGATCGTCCTCGCAGTGGCAGACCACGTGTAACAACACCTGCACAGGATCGGTACATCCGAACATCACACCTGCGGGACAGGCACAGGATGGCAACAACAACTGCCCGAGTTACACCAGGAACACACAATCCCTCCATCAGTGCTCAGACTGTCCGCAATAGGCTGAGAGAGGCTAGACTGAGGGCTTATAGGCCTGTTGTAAGGCAGGTCCTCACCAGACATCACCGGCAACAACGTCGCCTATGGCCACAAACCCACCGTCGCTGGACCAGACAGGACAGGCAAAAAGTTTTCTTTCCTGATGAGTCGCGGTTTTGTCTCACCGGGTGTGATGGTTGGATTCACGTTTATCGTTGAAGGAATGAGCGTTACACTGAGGCCTGTTCTCTGGTCTGGGGCGGTGTGTCACAACATCACTGAGCTTGTTGTCATTGCAGGCAATCTCAACTCTGTGCATTACAGGGAAGACACCCTCCTCTCTCATGTGGTACCCTTCCTGCAGGCTCATCCTGACATGACCCTCCAGCATGATAATGCCACCACTGCTCATTCTGTGTGTGATTTCCTGCAAGACAGGAATGTAAGTGTTCTGCCATGGCCAGCGAAGAGCCCGGATCTCAATCCCATTGAGCACGTCTGGGACCTGTTGGATTGGAGGGTGAGGGCTAGGGCCATTCCCCCCAGAAATGTCTGGGAACTTGCAAGTGCCTTGGTGGAAGAGTGGGGTAACATCTCACAGCAAGAACTGGCAAATCTGGTGCAGTCCATGAGGAGGAGATGCACTGCAGCACTTAATGCAGCTGGTGGCCACACCAGATACTGACTGTTACTTTTGATTTTGACCCCCCCTTTGTTCAGGAACACATTATTCCATTTCTGTTAGTCACATGTCTGTGGAACTTGTTCAGTTTATGTCTCAGTAGGTGAATCTCCTTATGTTCATACAAATATTTACACGTGAAGTTTGCTGAAAATAAATGCAGTTGACAGTGAGAGAACATTATTTTTTTTGCTGAGTTTACATGTGTATATAGTGTATTTAAAATAGAGAAAATACATGTCCCAGCATGATTCAGTAAATTAGCCTGTTGAGATCAGATATGTCTGGTCTCCACGTACTGTTAAGGATGAGAGGATGAGAGGAGAGGAGGAGATTTGAGGAGGAGGGGGAGGAGAGGAGGAGAGGAGGAGAGAAGGAGAGAAGGAGAGGATGAGAGGAGGGGAGGAGAGGATGAGAGGAGGAGGGGAGAAGGAGAGGGTGAGAGGAGGAGGGGAGAAGAGGAGGAGAGAAGGAGAGGAAGAGAGGAGGGGGGGAAAAGAGGAGTGAAGGAGAGAATGAGAGGAGGAGGGGAAAAGAGGAGGAGAGAAGGAGAGGATGAGAGGATAGGATGAGAGGATGAGGGGAGGAGAGGAGGAGAGAAAGAGAAGATGAGAGGAGGGGAGGAGAGGATGAGAAGAGGAGAGGAGGAGAGGATGAGAGGAGGAGATTGGATGGGAGGAGAGGAGGGGAGGAGAGGAGGAGAGAAGGAGAGGAGGAGGGGAGGAGAGGATGAGAAGATGAGGGGAGGATGAGAGGATGAGAGGAGAGGAGGAAAGGAGGAGAGAATGAGGGGAGGATGAGAGAAGGAGAAGAGGAGAGGATGAGAGGAGGAAGGAATAATGGAAGAGAGAGAGAGGAGCATGCAACAGGCCACCAACACGCCCTGAGGGCAGCCATTACACATGTTGTGTTGCACATTGTGAGTAGTAAGAAACTCAAGAACAGAGATGAGGGATTCATAATTAAGCATGTCCCGCAGACATCCCCGAGCAGTGTGTGTGTGTGTGTGTGTGTGTGTGTGTGTGTGTGTGTGTGTGTGTGTGTGTGTGTGTGTGGCCAGAGAGGGGAGGTTTCAGGACAGAGAGGGGAGGTTTCATACCCTCTATATATACCTGAACTGGTTTGGAACAGGACAGAGAGGGGAGGTTTCATACCTTCTATATATACCTGAACTGGTTTGGAGCAGGACAGAGAGGAGAGGTTTCATACCCTCTATATATACCTGAACTGGTTTGGAGCAGGACAGAGAGGGGAGGTTTCAGGACAGAGAGGGGAGGTTTCATACCTTCTATATATACCTGAACTGGTTTGGAGCAGGACAGAGAGGGGAGGTTTCATACCTTCTATATATACCTGAACTGGTTTGGAGCAGGACAGAGAGGGGAGGTTTCAGGGAGGTTTCATACCTTCTATATATACCTGAACTGGTTTGGAGGACAGGAGGGGAGGTTTCAGGACAGAGAGGGGAGGTTTCAGGACAGAGAGGGGAGGTTTCAGGACAGAGAGGGGAGGTTTCATACCTTCTATATATACCTGAACTGGTTTGGAGCAGGACAGAGAGGGGAGGTTTCATACCTTCTATATATACCTGAACTGGTTTGGAACAGGACAGAGAGGGGAGGTTTCATACCTTCTATATATACCTGAACTGGTTTGGAGCAGGACAGAGAGGGGAGGTTTCATATCTTCTATATATACCTGAACTGGTTTGGAGCAGGACAGAGAGGGGAGGTTTCAGGACAGAGAGGGGAGGTTTCAGGACAGAGAGGGGAGGTTTCAGGACAGAGAGGGGAGGTTTCATACCTTCTATATATACCTGAACTGGTTTGGAGCAGGACAGAGAGGGGAGGTTTCATACCTTCTATATATACCTGAATTGGTTTGGAGCAGGACAGAGAGGGGAGGTTTCAGGACAGAGAGGGGAGGTTTCAGGACAGAGAGGGGAGGTTTCATACCTTCTATATATACCTGAACTGGTTTGGAGCAGGACAGAGAGGGGAGGTTTCAGGACAGAGAGGGGAGGTTTCAGGACAGAGAGGGGAGGTTTCATACCTTCTATATATACCTGAACTGGTTTGGAGCAGGACAGAGAGGGGAGGTTTCAGGACAGAGAGGGGAGGTTTCAGGACAGAGAGGGGAGGTTTCAGGACAGAGAGGGGAGGTTTCAGGACAGAGAGGGGAGGTTTCAGGACAGAGAGGGGAGGTTTCAGGACAGAGAGGGGAGGTTTCAGGACAGAGAGGGGAGGTTTCAGGACAGAGAGGGGAGGTTTCAGGACAGAGAGGGGAGGTTTCAGGACAGAGAGGGAGGTTTCAGGTTTCAGGACAGAGGGGGAGGTTTCATACCTTCTTACAGAGGACCAGCTGGTGATTGGAGCAAAGAGGAAGAAGACCTTCTTGCTGACTGCGTCCATAAGGCTGGTAGATCCAAGACATTTCTCCTGTATAGATCAACTCTGAACTGGTTTGGCCCAGGATGTCATCACCCTGGGGACCATAATAATACATGTCTTTATTTAGCACTATTCAAGGACCTAAAGACGAGAGGGGTAAACACACACACACACAGGTTGAGGGTCGGTTAATTCCTGAGTGGTGTACAGTATGTACCTCCCAGTCCAGGACGGAGGCCTGCCATTGGGCGATCTTGTCAATGTTCTCCAGCCTCCTCTTCCTCTCGTTGATCTGCTGAGTGGGGAGGTTACGCATCACCGCCAGGTTTCGCCGACAGAGACGTAGCGATAGTCACTATGGAAACAGAACACACATTACAACCACCACGTAGCGATAGTCACTATGGAGACAGAAGACACATTACAACCACCACATAGTAATAGTCACTATGGAGACAGAACACACATTACAACCACCACGTAGCGATAGTCACTATGGAGACAGAACACACATTACAACCACCACGTAGCGATAGTCACTATGGAGACAGAAGACACATTACAACCACCACATAGTAATAGTCACTATGGAGACAGAACACAGGTAATTTCAGGGGGATGAATCACACCTTAACGCAGTCGCTATTGCTACAGGTTTGTGTGTGCCAGATCAGTGTGTGTTAGTAAGTGTGTGTGTGTGTGTTTTGTGTCTATCAGGCCTATCCTCCATCTTGCACACACACGACACACACACATACACTTTCACACTCTCCTCACAGACTGAGACAGACAGACAGACAGACAGACAGACAGACAGACAGACAGACAGACAGACAGACAGACAGACAGACAGACAGACAGACAGGGAGAGAGACATACTTAGAGGCAGACAGAGAGACAGATATCTGGCAGATAGAGTTAAGAGTGTTGGCTCCTGCCCCTGTCTGGCTGTGAGATTGAGATTTGTGAATGACCTGGAGCTGGATGAGACAAACACAGCTGAATGACTGACTTTGTGTGTGTGTGTCTATAATCCTACCTGTGCTCCTGTGCGGTGTATTTGAGCAGCTCGGCCAGCTGCAGGGGGTATTTGCAGATCTTCTGTACGGGTGTGAGGAGGAAGCCATCGATAGCGATGTCGATCATCTGCTGCAGCAGACGACAGGCCTCGAAGAAGTGCTGGTACCTCCCGTCTCTCATCAGCTTGGACAGCTCCATGCAGGCGTCCAGGTGGTTGTTACAGTACTCAGAGTAGATCCAGAAGCCGTCTTGCTGTGGGACACAACAACAATGGAGGAGATGAGGAGATGAGAAGATGGGGAGATGAGGAGATGAGGAGATGAGGAGATGGGGAGATGGGGAGATGAGGAGATGAGGAGATGAGGAGATGGGGAGATGAGGAGATGAGGAGATGGGGAGATGAGGAGATGAGGAGATGAGGAGATGAGGAGATGGGGAGATGAGGAGATGAGGAGATGAGGAGATGAGGAGATGAGGAGATGGGGAGATGAGGAGATGAGGAGATGGGGAGATGAGGAGATGAGGAGATGAGGAGATGGGGAGATGAGGAGATGGGGAGATGAGGAGATGGGGAGATGAGGAGATGAGGAGATGAGGAGGCTGAAGATGGGGAGATGAGGAGATGGGGAGATGAGCTCCTGATGAGGAGATGGGAGATGGGGAGATGAGGAGATGAGAAGATGGGGAGATGAGGAGATGAGGAGATGGGGAGATGAGGAGATGAGGAGATGAGGAGATGAGGAGATGGGGAGATGAGGAGATGAGGAGATGAGGAGATGAGGAGATGGGGAGATGGGGAGATGAGGAGATGAGATGGGGAGATGAGGAGATGAGGAGATGAGGAGATGGGGAGATGGGGAGATGAGGAGATGGGGAGATGGGGAGATGAGGAGATGAGGAGATGGGAGATGAGGAGATGAGGAGATGAGGAGATGAGGAGATGGGGAGATGGGGAGATGAGGAGATGAGGAGATGGGGAGATGAGGAGATGAGGAGATGAGGAGATGGGGAGATGAGGAGATGGGGAGATGAGGAGATGAGGAGATGAGGAGATGAGGAGATGGGGAGATGAGGAGATGGGGAGATGAGGAGATGAGGAGATGGGGAGATGGGGAGATGAGGAGATGGGGAGATGAGGAGATGAGGAGATGAGGAGATGGGGAGATGAGGAGATGGGGAGATGAGGAGATGGGGAGATGAGGAGATGGGGAGATGAGGAGATGAGGAGATGAGGAGATTTGAATTTGTGATTTGAAACAATACATCCTGCTGCAGGTATCATCATATGGTTGTTCAGCAGGCCTCTATCTTCAAATCAAATCAAATCAAATGTTATTTGTCACATGCGCCGAATACAACAGGTGTAGTAGACCTTACAGTGAAATGCTGAATACAACAGGTGTAGTAGACCTTACAGTGAAATGCTGAATACAACAGGTGTAGTAGACCTTACAGTGAAATGCTAAATACAACAAGTGTAGACCTTACAGTGAAATGCTAAATACAACAAGTGTAGACCTTACAGTGAAATGCTAAATACAACAAGTGTAGACCTTACAGTGAAATGCTTACTTACAAGCCCTGAAACAACAATGCAGTTAAGATGTTTTAAGAAAAATAAGTGTTGTGTAAAAAATAGAAACTAAAAGTAACAAATAATTAAACAGCAGTAAAATAACAATAGTGAGGCTATATACAGGGTGTTACGGTACAGAGTCAGTGTGGAGACTATATACAGGGTGTTACGGTACAGAGTCAATGTGGAGGCTATATACAGGGTGTTACGGTACAGAGTCAGTGTGGAGGCTATATACAGGGGGTACCGGTACAGAGTCAGTGTGGAGGCTATATACAGGGTGTTACGGTACAGTCAATGTGGAGGCTATATACAGGGTGTTACGGTACAGTCAGTGTGGAGGCTATATACAGGGTGTTACGGTACAGAGTCAATGTGGAGGCTATATACAGGGTGTTACGGTACAGAGTCAGTGTGGAGGCTATATACAGGGTGTTACGGTACAGTCAGTGTGGAGGCTATATACAGGGGGTACCGGTACAGAGTCAATGTGGAGGCTATATACAGGGTGTTACGGTACAGAGTCAGTGTGGAGGCTATATACAGGGTGTTACGGTACAGAGTCAATGTGGAGGCTATATACAGGGTGTTACGGTACAGAGTCAGTGTGGAGGCTATATACAGGGTGTTACGGTACAGAGTCAATGTGGAGGCTATATACAGGGTGTTACGGTACAGAGTCAATGTGGAGGCTATATACAGGGTGTTACGGTACAGAGTCAATGTGGAGGCTATATACAGGGTGTTACGGTACAGTCAGTGTGGAGGCTATATACAGGGTGTTACGGTACAGTCAATGTGGAGGCTATATACAGGGGGTACCGGTACAGAGTCAATGTGGAGGCTATATACAGGGTGTTACGGTACAGTCAGTGTGGAGGCTATATACAGGGAGTACCAGTACAGAGTCAATGTGGAGGCTATATACAGGGTGTTACGGTACAGAGTCAATGTGGAGGCTATATACAGGGTGTTACGGTACAGTCAGTGTGGAGGCTATATACAGGGAGTACCAGTACAGAGTCAATGTGGAGGCTATATACAGGGTGTTACGGTACAGTCAGTGTGGAGGCTATATACAGGGAGTACCAGTACAGAGTCAATGTGGAGGCTATATACAGGGTGTTACGGTACAGAGTCAATGTGGAGGCTATATACAGGGTGTTACGGTACAGTCAGTGTGGAGGCTATATACAGGGAGTACCAGTACAGAGTCAATGTGGAGGCTATATACAGTGTGTTACGGTACAGAGTCAATGTGGAGGCTATATACAGGGTGTTACGGTACAGAGTCAATGTGGAGGCTATATACAGGGTGTTACGGTACAGTCAGTGTGGAGGCTATATACAGGGAGTACCAGTACAGAGTCAATGTGGAGGCTATATACAGGGTGTTACGGTACAGAGTCAATGTGGAGGCTATATACAGGGTGTTACGGTACAGTCAGTGTGGAGGCTATATACAGGGAGTACCAGTACAGAGTCAATGTGGAGGCTATATACAGTGTGTTACGGTACAGAGTCAATGTGGAGGCAATATGGGGGTACCGGTACAGAGTCAATGTGGAGGCTATATGGGGGTTCCGGTACAGAGTCAATGTGGAGGCTATATACAGGAGGTACTGGTACAGAGTCAATGTGGAGGCTATATGGGGGTTCCGGTACAGAGTCAATGTGCGGGGACACCGGTTAGTTGAGGTAATATGTACATGTAGGAAGAGTTAAAGTGACTATGCATAGATACTAAACAGAGAGTAGCAGCAGCGTAAAAGAGGGGTCTGGGTAGCCCTTTGATTAGCTGTTCAGGAGTCTTATGGCTGGGGGTTGGAAGATGGTAAGAAGCCTCTTGGACCTAGACTTTGCGCTCCGGTACCGCTTGCCGTGTGGTAGCAGAAAGGACAGTCCATGACTAGGGTGGCTGGAGTCTTTGACAATTTTTAGGGCCTTCCTCTGACACTGCCTGGTATAGATGTCCTGGATGGCAGGATGCTTGACCCCAGTGATGTACCCTCTGTAGTGTCTTGTGGTCTGAGGCCGAGCAGTTGCCATACCAGCCAAATCATCTCCTTTGTCTTGATCACATTGAAGGAGATGTTGTTGTCCTGGCACCACACGGCCAGGTCTCTGACCTCCTTATAGGCTGTCTCATTGTTGTCAGTGATCAGGCCTACCATTGTTGTGTCATCGGCAACCTTGATGATGGTGTTGGAGTCGTGCCTGGCCATGCAGTCATGAGTGAACAGGGAGTACAGGAGGGGACTGAGCATGCACCCCTGAGGAGCCCCCGTGTTAAGGATCAGTGTGGCGGATGTGGTGTTACCTACCCTTACCACCTGGGAGTGGCCCGTCATGAAGCTGTTAAGGAAGCTGTTAAGGAACCTTTTGGACCTAGACTTGGTGCTCCGGTACCACTTGCCATGCGGTAGCAAAGAGAACAGTCGATGGCTTGGGTAACTGGAGTCTTTGACAATTTTTAGGGCCTTCCTCTGACACCGCCTAGTATATAAATCATGGATGTCAGGAAGTTTGGCCAAAGTGATGTACTGGGGCATACGCACTACCCTCTGTAGTGCCTTATGGTCGGTCAGATGCAGAGCAGTTGCCATACCAGGCGGTGATGCAACAGGTCAGGATGGTCTCGATGGTGCAGCTGTAGAACATTTTGAGGATCTGGGCACCCATGCCACATCTTTTCAGTCTCCTGAGGGGGAAAAGGCATTGTTGTGCCCTCTTCATTACTTTCTTGGTGTGCTTGGACCATGTTAGTTTGTTGGTGATGTGGACACCAAGGACCTTGAAGCTCTCAACCTGCTCCACTACAGCCCCGTTGATGTGAATGGGGGTGTGTTCGGCCATTCTTTTCCTGTAGTCCACAATCACCTCCTATGTCTTGCTCACGTTGAGGGAGAGGCTGTTGTCCTGGCACCACACTGCCAGGTCTCTGCCTCCTCCCTATAGGCTGTCTCATCGTTGTCGGGGATCAGGCCTACCACCAATGTGTCACCAGCAAACATAATGATGGTGTTGGAGTCGTGCTTGGCCACGCAGTCGGGGGTGAAAAGGGAGTAAAGGAGGGGACTAAACCCCGGAGGGGCCCCCGTGTTGAGGATCAACACGGCAGATGTGTTGTTGCCTACCCTTACCAGCTGGGAGCGGCTCGTCAGGAAGTCCTTGGATCCAGTTGCAGAGGGAGGTGTTTAGTCCCAGGGTCCGTAGCTTAGTGATGAGTTTTGTGGGCACTATGGTGTTGAACGCTGAGCTGCAGTCAATGAACAGATTTCACACTTTTGTCCAGTTGGGAAAGTGCAGTGTGGAGTGCGATTGAGTTTGCATCATCTGTGGATCTGTTGGGGCGGTATGGAAATTGGAGTGGGTCTAGGGTTTCAGAGATAATGGTGTTGATGTGAGACATGACCAGCCTTTCAAAGAACTTCATGACTACCGACGTGAGCGTTACGGGGCTGTAGTCATTTAGGCAGGTTACCTTCACTTTCCTGAGAACAGGGACTATGGTGGTCTTGAAACATGTAGGTATTACAGACTCGGTCAGGGAGAGGTTGAAAATGTCAGTAAAGATACTTGCAAGTTGGCCGTGCATGCTCTGAGTACACGTTCTGGTTATCCTTCTGGCCCTGCGGTGAATGTTGACCTGTTTAAAGGTCTTGCTCACATCGGCTATGGAAAGCGTGATCACACAGTCATCTGGAACAGCTGGTCCTCTCATGCATGCTTCAGTGTTGCTTGCCTTGAAGCGAGCATAAAAGGCATTTAGCTTGTCTGGTAGGCTTGTGTCACTGGGCAGCTCGCGGCTGGGTTTCTCTTTGTCGTCCATAATAGTTTTCAAGCCCTGCCACACCCCACGAGCGTCAGAGATGGTGTAGTAGGATTCAATCTTTGCCCTGTATTGTCGCTTTTCCTGTTTGATGGTTCGTCTGAGGGCATAGCAGGATTTCTTATACGCGTGTTTAATTAGTGTTCAGCGGATGTTGCCTGTAATCCATTGCTTCTGGTTGGGATATGTACGTATGACCACTGTGGGGACGACATCGTCGAGGCACTTATTGATGAAGCAGGTGACTGAGGTGGTATACTCCTCAATGCCATTGGATGAATACCAGAACATGTCCCAGTCTGTGCTAGCAAAACAGTCCTGTAGTGTAGCATCCACGTCATCTGACCACTTCCGTATTGAGCGAGTCACTGGTATATCCTGCTTTAGTTTGTGCTTGTAAGCAGAAATCAGGAGGATAGAATTATGGTCAAATTTTCCAAATGGAGGGCGAGGGAGAGCTATGTACACGTATCTGTGTGTGGAGTAAAGGTGGTCTAGAGTTTTTTTCCCCCTGGTTGCACATGTGACATGCTGGTAGAAATTAGGTATAACATATTTAAGTTTACCTGCATTAAAGTCCCCGGCCACTAGGAGCGCCGCTTCTGGATGAGCATGTTCTTGTTTGTTTATGGCCTTATACAGCTGGTTGAGTGCGATCTTAGTGTCAGAGTCCGTTTGTGGTGGTAAATAGATGGTTATGAAAAATATAGATTGGTAGATAGTGTGGTCTGCAGCTTATAATGAGGTACTCTACCTCAGGTGAGCAATACCTTGAGACTACGTTAATATTAGACATTGACACACACTCCCACTTCTCGTCTTACCAGACACAGCTGTTCTGTCCTGCTGATTCATGGAAAACCCAGCCAACTGTTTATTATGTGTTGTGGTTCAGCCACGACTCGGTGAAACATGAGATGTTACAGGTTTTAATGTCCCGCTGGTAGGATAGTCTTTAATGGAGCTCATCCAGTTTATTCTCCAGTGATTGTACGTTGGCCAATAGGACGGATGGTAGAGGCGGTTACACACTCGCCGACGAATTCTCACCAGGCACCCTGATCTGTGTCCCCTACATTTCCTTATTTTCTTCATGTGAATGATGGGGATTTCGGCCTTGTCTGGGATCAACATTATATTCTTCACGTCAGACTCATTAAAGAAAATATCTTTATCCAGTTTGAGGTGAGTAATCGCTGTTCTGATATCCAGAAGCTCTTTTCGGTCAAAAGAGACAGTAGCATCAACATTATGTACAAAATAAGTTACAAATAGGGGCCTCCCGGGTGGCACAGCGGGGGGGGGGCTTTACGTGGCTCATCGTGCTCTAGCGACTCCTTGTGGAGGACCGGGTGCCTGCAGGCTGACTTCGGTCGTCAGTTGAAAGGTGTTTCTTCCGACACATTGGTGCGACTGGCTTCCAGATTAAGCGAGCAGGGTCCCATCTAGGTAGTAACTTACCTGTTCTAGAAAGCAGAGTCCTATCTAAGTAGTAACTTACATGTTCTAGAAAGCAGAGTCCTATCTAGGTAGTAACTTACCTGTTCTAGAAAGCAGGGTCCTATCTAGGTAGTAACTTACCTGTTCTAGAAAGCAGAGTCCTATCTAGGTAGTAACTTACATGTTCTAGAAAGCAGGGTCCTATCTAGGTAGTAACTTACCTGTTCTAGAAAGCAGAGTCCTATCTAGGTAGTAACTTACATGTTCTAGAAAGCAGAGTCCTATCAAGGTAGTAACTTACCTGTTCTAGAAAGCAGGGTCCTATCTAGGTAGTAACTTACCTGTTCTAGAAAGCAGGGTCCTATCTTGGTAGTAACTTACATGTTCTAGAAAGCAGAGTCCTATCTAGGTAGTAACTTACATGTTCTAGAAAGTAGGGTCCTATCTAGGTAGTAACTTACATGTTCTAGAAAGCAGGGTCCTATCTAGGTAGTAACTTACATGTTCTAGAAAGCAGGGTCCTATCTAGGTAGTAACTTACATGTTCTAGAAAGCAGGGTCCTATCTCAGACAGGTGTGGTTCCTCGTTGTTGTATTGTTTCTCCAGGTCTCTAACGAAGCCCATCTGGAAACGGTAGATGTCCTCGATGTTCCCAAAGATCACCCTCAGCTGGTCATCGTTAAACATGTCTACCCTCTTCCTACACTGACGCAGGTAGCCCTGGAAGAAAGATGATTATACATAGAGTAGGATGGGGATGAGCAAAGGATTGTGTGTCTGTGCGTGTGTGTCTGTGCTCATGCTTGTGTGTGTGTGTCTGAGTGTGTGTGTGTGTGTGCTGGTGTGTGGGTTCCCACATTTCAACATATTTTCCTGTACTCTCCCATATATCCCTGGAGAGAATCATGAAAGCAGATTGAGTCTAGTTTTAAACACTACTGCTATAATCAATTCACCACAGTTAGACTACTGCTATAATCAATTCACCACAGTTAGACTACTGTTCCAAGAGAGCTCACGTACCCCTGCATGTGTGTGTGTGTTTGTCGGTTTGTGTGTGTGTGTGTGTGTGTGTGTGTGTGTGTGTGTGTGTGTGTGTGTGTGTGTGTGTGTGTGTGTGTGTGTGTGTGTGTGTGTGTGTGTGTGTGTGTGTGTGTGTGTGTGTGTGTGTGTGTGTGTGTGTATGTGTGTGGTGTATTGTGTGTGTGTGTGTGTGTGTGTGCATGCATGCGTTTTCCCAAGTGTGCGAGTAGGTGTGTGTGTATGTATGCGTGTACACGTATGTACTGTAAGTGTGTGTACCTCACAGATGTCCTTGAGGTGTTTGATGTAGTGTCTCTCTGTGCTCATGATCTCATTGATGACGTTGGCTCTCATCTGGTCACGGTTCTGAAGCGGCGAGCCCAGGCACAGGCAGTCGTTGGTCGGATCCAGGTGACCGTTAGCCATTTCACTGGTCCCCTCCACAGGCTCCACCCCCCCATCCTCCTGGTTCACCCACAGCTGAGGAGACCAACACACACACTCCTGAATGGGAGATAAAATGATGACTATATACTACTACTATCAGAGGGCTTTAACACAGAAAACATCACATCCCTTAGTTCATCTCTTTCTCTTCCAGACATCTTTTAATCACTTGTTCCAGGTTCAGGTTGTAGTTGCCAGCTCTGGGGCTCAGAGGAGAGTAGACCGAGGGACAGAGGGACAGAGAGAGACAGTGGGACAGAGAGAGAGAGAGACAGAGGGACAGAGAGAGAGACAGAGGGACAGAGAGAGACAGAGGGACAGAGGGACAGAGAGAGAGAGAGACAGAGGGACAGAGAGAGAGAGAGAGAGACAGAGGGACAGAGAGAGAGGCAGAGGGACAGAGAGAGACAGAGGGACAGAGAGAGAGAGAGACAGAGGGACAGAGAGAGAGAGAGACAGAGGGACAGGGAGAGAGACAGAGGGGATCTTTGTTCCAGCATTGAGCTGTAGACACACTCACACATACATCCAAAACACACCGCTCAGCTTGAGGTAGAGTTAGAGTTAGGTTAGAGGTAGGTTAGAGGTAGGTTAGAGGTAGGTTAGAGCTAGGTTAGAGTTAAGTTAGAGGTAGGTTAGAGGTAGGTTAGAGGTTAGAGGTAGATTAGAGTTAGGTTAGAGGTAGGTTAGAGGTTAGAGGTAGGTTAGAGTTAGGTTAGAGCTAGGTTAGAGGTAGATTAGAGTTAGGTTAGAGTTAGGTTAGAGGTACGTTAGAGGTAGGTTAGAGGTTAGAGGTAGGTTAGAGTTAGGTTAGAGTTAGGTTAGAGGTACGTTAGAGGTAGGTTAGAGGTTAGAGGTAGGTTAGAGTTAGGTTAGAGGTAGGTTAGAGAGGATCAGATGCCTGGTACAGTAGCCAAGCCAACACCTGATGATGAAACACTGTGTGCCTACTGAACATCTAAGAGGCGACGGTTGTAATGCCAAACACACGACGCCATGCAGCTTCACAACAACAAGCAGAGACGGGTGGAGACAACTGGTGCTACTGTGCTAATGTGCTAATGTGCTACTGTGCTAATGTGCTAATGTGCTACTGTGCTAATGTGCTACTGTGCTAATGTTCTAATGTGCTACTGTGCTAATGTGCTAATGTGCTACTGTGCTACTGTGGAAGAGGGTGCTCCCAAATTGTACCATATTCCCTTTATAGTGCACTACTTTCAACCACTATATAGGTAAAAAGGGTGCCATTTGGGACGCATCGTGGAGGAGAAGACGGTACGGTACGAAGACTCAGTTATAAACAAACTATAAAAAGAGTAAAAATGGTAATATATAAAAAAGGAGTAATACAGAAAGGAGAAGGCTGTAACTTCTCTATAAAATATCCTGTTGAGATGATTCCCAATCTTGTGTCTCAGGTTCTGGAAACGTTAGATGTGCGTTGGTTGATTGGTTGGGTAATGTTTGGGAGAAGTTGCGTTGACAGACTGAGGTGGTGGGTGGAGTATGGCTGGATGGTTGATTGGTTGGGTAATGTTTGGGAGACGTTGCGTTGGCAGACTGAGGCGGTGGGTGGAGTATGGCTGGGTGGTTGATTGGTTGGGTAATGTTTGGGAGAAGTTGCGTTGGCAGACTGAGGCGGTGGGTGGTGGGTGTAGTATGGCTGGATGGTTGATTGGTTGGGTAATGTTTGGGAGACGTTGCGTTGGCAGACTGAGGCGGTGGGTGGAGTATGGCTGGGTGGTTGATTGGTTGGGTAATGTTTGGGCGACGTTGAGTTGGCAGACTGAGGCGGTGGGTGGTGGGTGGTGGGTGGAGTATGCCTGGGTGGTTGATTGGTTGGGTAATGTTTAGGAGACGTTGCGTTGACAGACTGAGGCGGTGGGTGGTGGGTGGTGGGTGGAGTATGGCTGGATGGTTGATTGGTTGGGTAATGTTTGGGAGACGTTGCGTTGGCAGACTGAGGCGTTGGGTGGTGGGTGGAGTATGGCTGGATGGTTGATTGGTTGGGTAATGTTTGGGAGACGTTGCGTTGGCAGACTGAGGCGGTGGGTGTAGTATGGCTGGGTGGTTGATTGGTTGGGTAATGTTTGGGAGACTTTGCGTTGGCAGACTGAGGAGTTGGGTGGTGGGTGGAGTATGGCTGGATGGTTGATTGGTTGGGTAATGTTAGGGAGACATTGCGTTGGCAGACTGAGGCGTTGGGTGGTGGGTGGAGTATGGCTGGATGGTTGATTGGTTGGGTAATGTTAGGGAGACATTGCGTTGGCAGACTGAGGCGTTGGGTGGTGGGTGGAGTATGGCTGGATGGTTGATTGGTTGGGTAATGTTAGGGAGACATTGCGTTGGCAGACTGAGGCGTTGGGTGGTGGGTGGAGTATGGCTGGATGGTTGATTGGTTGGGTAATGTTAGGGAGACATTGCGTTGGCAGACTGAGGCGTTGGGTGGTGGGTGGAGTATGGCTGGATGGTTGATTGGTTGGGTAATGTTAGGGAGACATTGCGTTGGCAGACTGAGGCGTTGGGTGGGTGGTGGAGTATGGCTGGATGGTTGATTGATGACGTGGGAAACGCACCTTAGACGTAGTGTTTTGGAACCGAGGAGTTGCTATGGGGTTGATATAGAAAAGCTGT
>NC_068450.1:14404521-14447021 GCF_023373465.1 Oncorhynchus keta | reverse complement strand
ACACACACACACATGTAAACACATACACAAATGTAAACACTCAAGTAAACACACAAGTAAACACAGACGCACACGTAAACACGCACACACACGTAAACACACACACACAAGTAAACACACACGTAAACACGCACACACAAGTAAACACACACGTAAACACGCACACACACGTAAACACACACACAAACACACACGTAAACACACAAGTAAACACACACGTAAACACAGACGCACACGTAAACACACACACACACACGTAAACACACACAAACACACACGTAAACACGCACACACGTAAACACACACACAAACACGCACACAAACACACACGTAAACACACACACAAACACACACGTAAACACACACGTAAACAGAAACACAAATGTAAACACATACATGCAAACACCTAATAATTGCACACATGAATTAACATACACACTACCACCAGTCTGTAAGTATCATCCTACCATCTCTACCAACCCAACAACTGTCTGTACCATAGATTCATGAACACTGTTATGGTCCTGTTGAAAGTCTGTGGATATCTCTCCACAGAGACTACAGACAGCACTATACTATAGAGTGGATATCTCTCCACATAGACTACAGACAGCACTATACTATAGAGTGGATATTTCTCCACAGAGACTACAGACAGCACTATACTATAGAGTGGATATCCCTCCACAGAGACTACAGACAGCACTATACTATAGAGTGGATATCCCTCCACAGAGACTACAGACAGCACTATACTATAGAGTGGATATCTCTCCACAGAGACTACAGACAGCACTATACTATAGAGTGGATATCTCTCCACATAGACTACAGACAGCACTATACTATAGAGTGGATATCTCTCCACATAGACTACAGACAACACTATACTATAGAGTGGATATCCCTCCACAGAGACTACAGACAGCACTATACTATAGAGTGGATATCTCTCCACAGAGACTACAGACAGCACTATACTATAGAGTGGATATCTCTCCACAGAGACTACAGACAGCACTATACTATAGAGTGGATATCTCTCCACATAGACTACAGACAGCACTATACTATAGAGTGGATATCTCTCCACATAGACTACAGACAGCACTATACTATAGAGTGGATATCTCTCCACATAGACTACAGACAGCACTATACTATAGAGTGGATATCTCTCCACATAGACTACAGACAACACTATACTATAGAGTGGATATCCCTCCACAGAGACTACAGACAGCACTATACTATAGAGTGGATATCTCTCCACAGAGACTACAGACAGCACTATACTATAGAGTGGATATCTCTCCACAGAGACTACAGACAGCACTATACTATAGAGTGGATATCCCTCCACAGAGACTACAGACAGCACTATACTATAGAGTGGATATCCCTCCACAGAGACTACAGACAGCACTATACTATAGAGTGGATATCTCTCCACATAGACTACAGACAGCACTATACTATAGAGTGGATATCCCTCCACAGAGACTACAGACAGCACTATACTATAGAGTGGATATCTCTCCACAGAGACTACAGACAGCACTATACTATAGAGTGGATATCTCTCCACATAGACTACAGACAGCACTATACTATAGAGTGGATATCCCTCCACAGAGACTACAGACAGCACTATACTATAGAGTGGATATCCCTCCACAGAGACTACAGACAGCACTATACTATAGAGTGGATATCTCTCCACATAGACTACAGACAGCACTATACTATAGAGTGGATATCCCTCCACAGAGACTACAGACAGCACTATACTATAGAGTGGATATCCCTCCACAGAGACTACAGACAGCACTATACTATAGAGTGGATATCTCTCCACATAGACTACAGACAGCACTATACTATAGAGTGGATATCTCTCCACAGAGACTACAGACAGCACTATACTATAGAGTGGATATCCCTCCACAGAGACCACAGACAGCACTATACTATAGAGTGGATATCTCTCCACAGAGACTACAGACAGCACTATACTATAGAGTGGATATCCCTCCACAGAGACTACAGACAGCACTATACTATAGAGTGGATATCCCTCCACAGAGACCACAGACAGCACTATACTATAGAGTGGATATCTCTCCACATAGACTACAGACAGCACTATACTATAGAGTGGATATCCCTCCACAGAGACTACAGACAGCACTATAGTATAGAGTGGATATCCCTCCACAGAGACTACAGACAGCACTATACTATAGAGTGGATATCCCTCCACAGAGACTACAGACAGCACTATACTATAGAGTGGATATCCCTCCACAGAGACTACAGACAGCACTATACTATAGAGTGGATATCTCTCCACAGAGACTACAGACAGCACTATACTATAGAGTGGATATCCCTCCACAGAGACTACAGACAGCACTATACTATAGAGTGGATATCTCTCCACAGAGACTACAGACAGCACTATACTATAGAGTGGATATCTCTCCACAGAGACTACAGACAGCACTATACTATAGAGTGGATATCCCTCCACAGAGACTACAGACAGCACTATACTATAGAGTGGATATCTCTCCACATAGACTACAGACAGCACTATACTATAGAGTGGATATCCCTCCACAGAGACTACAGACAGCACTATACTATAGAGTGGATATCCCTCCACAGAGACTACAGACAGCACTATACTATAGAGTGGATATCCCTCCACAGAGACTACAGACACCACTATACTATAGAGTGGATATCCCTCCACAGAGACTACAGACAGCACTATACTATAGAGTGGATATCCCTCCACAGAGACTACAGACAGCACTATACTATAGAGTGGATATCTCTCCACATAGACTACAGACAGCACTATACTATAGAGTGGATATCTCTCCACAGAGACTACAGACAGCACTATACTATAGAGTGGATATCCCTCCACAGAGACCACAGACAGCACTATACTATAGAGTGGATATCTCTCCACAGAGACTACAGACAGCACTATACTATAGAGTGGATATCCCTCCACAGAGACTACAGACAGCACTATACTATAGAGTGGATATCCCTCCACAGAGACTACAGACAGCACTATACTATAGAGTGGATATCCCTCCACAGAGACCACAGACAGCACTATACTATAGAGTGGATATCTCTCCACATAGACTACAGACAGCACTATACTATAGAGTGGATATCCCTCCACAGAGACTACAGACAGCACTATAGTATAGAGTGGATATCCCTCCACAGAGACTACAGACAGCACTATACTATAGAGTGGATATCCCTCCACAGAGACTACAGACAGCACTATACTATAGAGTGGATATCCCTCCACAGAGACTACAGACAGCACTATACTATAGAGTGGATATCTCTCCACAGAGACTACAGACAGCACTATACTATAGAGTGGATATCCCTCCACAGAGACTACAGACAGCACTATACTATAGAGTGGATATCTCTCCACAGAGACTACAGACAGCACTATACTATAGAGTGGATATCTCTCCACAGAGACTACAGACAGCACTATACTATAGAGTGGATATCCCTCCACAGAGACTACAGACAGCACTATACTATAGAGTGGATATCTCTCCACATAGACTACAGACAGCACTATACTATAGAGTGGATATCCCTCCACAGAGACTACAGACAGCACTATACTATAGAGTGGATATCCCTCCACAGAGACTACAGACAGCACTATACTATAGAGTGGATATCCCTCCACAGAGACTACAGACACCACTATACTATAGAGTGGATATCCCTCCACAGAGACTACAGACAGCACTATACTATAGAGTGGATATCCCTCCACAGAGACTACAGACAGCACTATACTATAGAGTGGATATCTCTCCACAGAGACTACAGACAGCACTATACTATAGAGTGGATATCTCTCCACAGAGACTACAGACAGCACTATACTATAGAGTGGATATCCCTCCACATAGACTACAGACAGCACTATACTATAGAGTGGATATCTCTCCACAGAGACTACAGACAGCACTATACTATAGAGTGGATATCTCTCCACAGAGACTACAGACAGCACTATACTATAGAGTGGATATCCCTCCACATAGACTACAGACAGCACTATACTATAGAGTGGATATCTCTCCACAGAGACTACCAGCAGCACTATACTATAGAGTGGATATCTCTCCACATAGACTACAGACAGCACTATACTATAGAGTGGATATCTCTCCACAGAGACTACCAGCAGCACTATACTATAGAGTGGATATCCCTCCACAGAGACTACCAGCAGCACTATACTATAGAGTGGATATCCCTCCACAGAGACTACAGACAGCACTATACTATAAAGTGGATATCCCTCCACAGAGACTACCAGCAGCACTATACTATAGAGTGGATATCCCTCCACAGAGACTACAGACAGCACTATACTATAGAGTGGATATCCCTCCACAGAGACTACAGACAGCACTATACTATAGAGTGGATATCCCTCCACAGTGACTACAGACAGCACTATACTATAGAGTGGATATCCCTCCACAGAGACTACAGACAGCACTATACTATAGAGTGGATATCCCTCCACAGAGACTACAGACAGCACTATACTATAGAGTGGATATCTCTCCACATAGACTACAGACAACACTATACTATAGAGTGGATATCTCTCCACATAGACTACAGACAACACTATACTATAGAGTGGATATCTCTCCACATAGACTACAGACAGCACTATACTATAGAGTGGATATCCCTCCACAGAGACTACAGACAGCACTATACTATAGAGTGGATATCTCTCCACAGAGACTACAGACAGCACTATACTATAGAGTGGATATCCCTCCACAGAGACTACAGACAGCACTATACTATAGAGTGGATATCTCTCCACATAGACTACAGACAGCACTATACTATAGAGTGGATATCCCTCCACAGAGACTACAGACAGCACTATACTATAGAGTGGATATCCCTCCACAGAGACTACAGACAGCACTATACTATAGAGTGGATATCTCTCCACAGACTACAGACAGCACTATACTCTCCACAGAGACTACAGACAGCACTATACTATAGAGTGGATATCTCTCCACAGAGACTACAGACAGCACTATACTATAGAGTGGATATCCCTCCACAGAGACTACCAGCAGCACTATACTATAGAGTGGATATCTCTCCACAGAGACTACAGACAGCACTATACTATAGAGTGGATATCCCTCCACAGAGACTACAGACAGCACTATACTATAGAGTGGATATCTCTCCACAGAGACTACAGACAGCACTATACTATAGAGTGGATATCCCTCCACAGAGACTACAGACAGCACTATACTATAGAGTGGATATCCCTCCACAGAGACTACAGACAGCACTATACTATAGAGTGGATATCCCTCCACAGAGACTACAGACAGCACTATACTATAGAGTGGATATCTCTCCACAGAGACTACAGACAGCACTATACTATAGAGTGGATATCCCTCCACAGAGACTACAGACAGCACTATACTATAGAGTGGATATCTCTCCACAGAGACTACAGACAGCACTATACTATAGAGTGGATATCCCTCCACAGAGACTACAGACAGCACTATACTATAGAGTGGATATTTCTCCACAGAGACTACAGACAGCACTATACTATAGAGTGGATATCTCTCCACAGAGACTACAGACAGCACTATACTATAGAGTGGATATCCCTCCACAGAGACTACAGGCAGCACTATACTATAGAGTGGATATCTCTACACAGAGACTACAGACAGCACTATACTATAGAGTGGATATCCCTCCACAGAGACTACAGACAGCACTATACTATAGAGTGGATATCTCTCCACAGAGACTACAGACAGCACTATACTATAGAGTGGATATCCCTCCACAGAGACTACAGACAGCACTATACTATAGAGTGGATATCTCTCCACATAGACTACAGACAGCACTATACTATAGAGTGGATATCTCTCCACAGAGACTACAGACAGCACTATACTATAGAGTGGATATCTCTCCACAGAGACTACAGACAGCACTATACTATAGAGTGGATATCCCTCCACAGAGACTACCAGCAGCACTATACTATAGAGTGGATATCCCTCCACAGAGACTACAGACAGCACTATACTATAGAGTGGATATCTCTCCACAGAGACTACAGACAGCACTATACTATAGAGTGGATATCCCTCCACAGAGACTACAGACAGCACTATACTATAGAGTGGATATCCCTCCACAGAGACTACCAGCAGCACTTGGTGTTGTCCATCTTCATCAGGGCAGCACTACATGGATAGCTCTGAGCTCTGAGCCTGCAGGGCTTTATATCTGATAGCTCTGAGCCTGCAGGGCTTTATATCTGATAGCTCTGAGCCTCCAGGGCTTTATATCTGATAGCTCTAAGTCTGTAGGGCTTTATATCTGATAGCTCTAAGCCTGCAGGGCTTTATATCTGATAGCTCTGAGCCTCCAGGGCTTTATATCTGATAGCTCTAAGTCTGTAGGGCTTTATATCTGATAGCTGCAAGTCTGCAGGGATTTATATCTGATAGCTCTGAGCCTGCAGGGCTTTATATCTGATAGCTCTGAGCTCTGAGCCTTCTGGGGCTTTACACCTGATAGCTCTGAGACTTCTGGGGCTTTAATCACATCTATATCTAACTCTCATACCATACAACATTTATAAACCTCACTTTCCATCAGATATTAAGACAGTCTCATAGTAAAGGTAAATGCACAGATTATATATGTTTAATGATAATATGTTATACAATTGCTTGTTAATGTGTGTAGTTTAGAATAATGACAGTTCTATCCATCTCTATTTATTCATACCGGTTTATTGTATTTGAAATGCATTCACAGGCAGGTGTTGAGACATAGAGTAATGGTGAATGTAGAATGGGGGAGATGTACATAGATAAATGTTGTATGGTTTAAAATATGGGGAACCATGTGTGTGTGTGTGTGTGTGTGTGTGTGTGTGTGTGTGTGTGTGTGTGTGTGTGTGTGTGTGTGTGTGTGTGTGTGTGTGTGTGTGTGTGTGTGTGTGTGTGTGTGTGTGTGTGTGTGTGTGTTGGAGCATTGAGGGCCTCCTCTAGCTGGCTTGATAACGTCCAATGTGAAGGATTATGTTCTGCTTCATTAGAACATATTGGAACACTTTAACACATGCAGAAATCCTTCTAAATGCTCCACTAGTAAATCACAATAAAAAAATCCCTTATAGTGGGGATATAAGGATGAATTGTTGTTGCTGAATATAAAACAATAGCATTATTACAGACCGTCAAAGCATCCCAAATAATAGCTACGCACGAAATACCGTTAGACATTCCGGAGAAAAACATTTCCAGGAAAAACCAGTGCACAATTTAGTACTATTGCTCACATAGATACACAATACAACATTGAGGAGAGAATGGGAGAGCGGGCAGGCATGAGGGATAAAACACGGCCTTAAGAGGGAATATGGTGAATTCTCTACAATCACCAGGGAAACATCGCAGAGCGTTAACCGCACAACCATCACCACCAAAACAGCATCAGCTACACACGGTCAGAGGACGAGACAACGGGAGGATTCATGGGATACACTGGACATAAATACACATATATTGTACCAACGTCATTCATTTCACTGTGTGGCCATGTTGAAGATGCGATGGGGGTCCCGCTCTCAACGAACGAATGAACGCTCGCCTGCTCCCTCTCTCTCAAACGGTTGTGTTGCGCGAACTGGGCCCCGAGCGCCGGTCCGGTTAACGCGTACCGAGGATGAACATTAACAGAACGTTCACAAGCACCAGAACCGCGATCACAGTGAACACAACGAATGTCTGGACATCCAAGGCCATGGTGCAACGCTGCAAGGCGAGAGGGATGCGGCTGCTGCCGTGTCTGTGTGCTCCTTGTCCGGATGACGGGAGGCGCGCGCTGCTGCTCTGCTCCGGTCTCGACCGGGACTGTTTGAATTTAACGGTCCAGACAGCATCCACCATTTGGCTACAGATTGAAAAGAAAAAGACAGCGGAAAAAACGGCCTCCCAGGCTACGCTTCTTGTCTTCACCCTACACGCGCTATTGCAGCTCATAAAAGGCTCGGGGAGAGATGCATCATCATCATCCTCACCATCATCATCCTCATCACCATCCGTCAGCAGCACCGATTATTCTCCTCGGGTCAACACCCGCCAGTGTTCGCTTTTTCTCCCCCTGATCCGACACTGTCAGGATTCAGGCCAGCTGACACTCAACAACACACGAGAGTATTGTCTGTCTTTCTTTCTGTCTGTCTGTCTGCGGGCTGCGCGCGAGCTGCTGAGCCTTCTGCTTGACTTGGACCGGAGAACAGAGAGAGAGCGGCTGTGAAGCAGAGCGAGCTTGAGAGGCGGTCCTGCCAGAATACTGATCAGCGCTCAGCCGCGAGACAACCGGGATCACTGACCACGGAGGAGAGGAGGGAGGCGGAGGGACAGTGCTCGAAGCTCACAAACAATATTTACCTCTGAGTGAGGCCAAACCAAATCATAACCCTATTCAACCAAAAACCAAAACAATATCCTATCCACCTCACCTCTTAAATATTTTTTAGAATATCACATTACTCTATGAATCATTTATCATGCCCAAACTTTATTATCCTCAACCTGTGATGAAGGTCAATTCATGTCAGATTTAATTAATGGTTTTATTTCCCTGTGAAATTACCATTGGCATTTTCCTGACAGATTCTTACAGTAGGCCTAATCAATCTGACTCTATGCCCTAGGTGATCTAATTGACAGCCCTATAACTCCATAGATATATTCTATAAACAATGGCAGACACAGCCCTATAACTCCATAGATAGATTCTATAAACAATGGCAGACATAACACTATAACTCCATAGATAGATTCTATAAACAATGGCAAACACAGCCCTATAACTCCATAGATAGATTCTATAAACAATGGCAGACATAACACTATAACTCCATAGATAGATTCTATAAACAATGGCAAACACAGCCCTATAACTCCATAGATAGATTCTATAAACAATGGCAGACATAACACTATAACTCCATAGATAGATTCTATAAACAATTGCAAACACAGCCCTATAACTCCATAGATAGATTGTATAAACAATGGCAGACATAACACTATAACTCCATAGATAGATTCTATAAACAATTGCAAACACAGCCCTATAACTCCATAGATAGATTGTATAAACAATGGCAGACATAACACTATAACTCCATAGATAGATTGTATAAACAATGGCAGACATAACACTATAACTCCATAGATAGATTCTATAAACAATGGCAGACATAACACTATAACTCCATAGATAGATTCTATAAACAATGGCAGACATAACACTATAACTCCATAGATAGATTCTATAAACAATGGCAGACACAGCCCTATAACTCCATAGATAGATTCTATAAACAATGGCAGACATAACACTATAACTCCATAGATAGATTCTATAAACAATGGCAGACATAACACTATAACTCCATAGATAGATTCTATAAACAATGGCAGACACAGCCCTATAACTCCATAGATAGATTATATAAACAATGGCAGACATAACACTATAACTCCATAGATAGATTCTATAAACAATGGCAGACACAGCCCTATAACTCCATAGATAGATTCTATAAACAATGGCAGACATAACACTATAACTCCATAGATAGATTCTATAAACAATGGCAGACACAGCCCTATAACTCCATAGATAGATTCTATAAACAATGGCAGACATAACACTATAACTCCATAGATAGATTCTATAAACAATGGCAGACATAACACTATAACTCCATAGATAGATTCTATAAACAATGGCAGACACAGCCCTATAACTCCATAGATAGATTCTATAAACAATGGCAGACATAACACTATAACTCCATAGATAGATTCTATAAACAATGGCAGACACAGCCCTATAACTCCATAGATAGATTCTATAAACAATGGCAGACATAACACTATAACTCCATAGATAGATTCTATAAACAATGGTAGACACAGCCCTATAACTCCATAGATAGATTCTATAAACAATGGCAGACATAACACTATAACTCCATAGATAGATTCTATAAACAATGGCAGACACAGCCCTATAACTCCATAGATAGATTCTATAAACAATGGCAGACACAGCCCTATAACTCCATAGATGTTGTATCGAAGACCACTCCTCTGCACTTCTTGTTCCAGGCCACTCCCCTTGGCACTTCACCTGTTCCCACACCTGTTGTCACTCCAGAATCACCAATCCTCAGGTTTTTCTCACTCTTCATCTTGCCATCTAACATCTTGCCTTCACCTTTTCCCTTCCTGAACCAAATCCTTTGATGGTAATGCAACGGGTGGCATCTCTTTCCTTCCCTATTGTGTGTGATATAATCAGTACACGCCCAGTTGTTATAGTGCTGTTTCTGTACATATACTATGCTGCCAGTTCCTCTAGTCTATTACTAAACATGTATTATACTGCCAGTTCCTCTAGTCTATTACTAAACATGTATTATACTGCCAGGTCCTCTAGTCTATTACTAAACATGTATTATACTGCCAGGTCCTCTAGTCTATTACTAAACATGTATTATACTGCCAGGTCCTCTAGTCTATTACTAAACATGTATTATACTGCCAGGTCCTCTAGTCTATTACTAAACATGTATTATACTGCCAGGTCCTCTAGTCTATTACTAAACATGTATTATACTGCCAGGTCCTCTAGTCTATTACTAAACATGTATTATACTGCCAGGTCCTCTAGTCTATTACTAAACATGTATTATACTGCCAGGTCCTCTAGTCCAGGTATTCCCAAACTGGAAGGCCCGTATCCATAGAGACACATACCAGCTCTACTGGTACCCCTGCTACTACCAGCAGTACTACACCTGCACCTGTCGACGACACAAGTTGTTCTGCTTCCACGAGCACATCCAATGCTAGCATCAGTAATTCTACATTTGTTGTTAGCCCAGCTAGCATGGACACTGACAGTTGTGAATCTGATGCAGTCAAAGAGCTACTGCCCCCTTACCTGGGAAAGCAGCGAACAACAGACAGGGATGTTGGACCATTGAAGAGGTGCAAATATGATGAGAACTACAATTGATTTGGGGTTCACTTATGTTGGGAGTAGTGCCATTCCTCAGCCACAGTGTATTATATGTGCAAAAGTATTATCTCACAACTCGATGAACCCTTCACTCTTGCGCAGACATTTAGAAACAAAACATGACTATTTGAAAAATAAGCCACAGGAGTTTTTTGAGCGAGAATAAAGATGACTTTCGAGTAGTAAGACATGTTTAAAATCAACAGATACCATTAATAAGAAGGGGCTAGAAACAACTTATATGGTGAGCTACTGAGTGGCTAGAACAGGCAAGTCCCATACTATTGTGGACGACTTAATATGGCTGGGACAATGTTGGGGGAAAAGGACAAAAAACTATACAGACAATGCCTTCATCAAACAACACTGTTTCACGATGCATCAGTGATATGGCAGGAGATGTTTTGAAACAATTACTGCTTCGCATACAAGCCAGTGAATTCTATGTGTTACAGCTGGATGAGTCAACAGACGTGGTGGGCCTGGCACAGCTCCTGGTATATGTCTGTTACAGCTGGATGAGTCAACAGGCCTGGCGGGCCTGGCACAGCTCCTGGTATATGTCCGTTACAGCTGGATGAGTCAACAGGCCTGGCGGGCCTGGCACAGCTCCGGGTATATGTCTGTTACAGCTGGATGAGTCAACAGGCCTGGCACAGCTCCTGGTATATGTCTGTTACAGCTGGATGAGTCAACAGGCGTGGAGGGCCTGGCACAGCTCCTGGTATGTCTGTTACAGCTGGATGAGTCAACAGAAGTGGCGGGCCTGGCACAGCTCCTGGTATATGTCTGTTACAGCTGGATGAGTCAACAGACGTGGCGAGCCTGGCACAGCTCCTGGTATATGTCTGTTATGTCTATGGGGGGTCAATTAAGGAAGACATCCTCTTCTGCAAACCACTGGAAACCAGGACAGCATGACAGGATATTTTTAAAGTGCTGGACAGCTTTGTGACATCAAATGGACATTGGTGGTCAAGATGTGTTGGTATCTGTACTGATGGCACAAAAACAATGACAGGGAGACATAGTGTAAGCAGTGGCTCCCGACGCCACCTGGGTACACTGCAACATCCACTGAGAGGCTCTTACTGCCAAGGGAATGCCTGACAGCTTGAAAGAAGTTTTGGACACTACAGTGAAAATGGTTAACTTTGTTAAAGCAAGGCCCCTGAACTCTCATGTATTTTCTGCACAATGCAATGATATGGGCAGCGACCATGTAACACTTTTACAACATACAGAAGTGAGCTGGTTATCAAGGAGCAAAGTATTGACACATTTTTTTTAATTGAGAGACAAGCTTAAAATGTTCTTTACTGACCATCATTTTCACTTGTCTGACCGCTTGCATGAAGACGAGTTTCTCATACGACTGGCCTATCTGGGTGATGTTTTTTCTCGCCTGATTGATCTGAATCTAGGACTACAGGGACTCTCCACAACTATATTCAATGTGCAGGACAAAATTGAGGTTATGATTAAGAAGTTGGAGCTCTTGTCTGTCTGCATTAACAAGGACAACACACAGGTCTTTCCATCATTGTATGATTTTTTTGTGTGCAAATGAACTCAAGTTTATGGACAATGTCAAATGTGATATAGCGAAGCACCTGAGAGAGTTGGGTGCACAATTACGCAGGTACATTCCCGAAACAGTTGACACAAACAACTGGATTTGTTATCTCTTTCATGCCCTGCCTCCAGTCCACTCACTAATATCTGAACAAGAGAGCCCCATCGATATTGCAACAAGCGGTTCTGTGAAATTTGAATTGAATCAGAAGCCAGTGCCAGATTTCTGGATAGGGCTGCGCTCAGAGTATCCTGCTTCGGCAAATCGCGCTGTTAAGACATGTGAGAGTGGATTCTCGGACCTCACCAGCATGAAAAATAAATACAGGCACAGACTGTGTGTGGAAAATGATTTAAGACTGAGACTCTCTCCAACACAACCCAACATTGCAGAGGTATGTGCATTCTTTCAAGCACACCCTTCTCATTAACCTGTAGTGAGTTATTCACACATTTAACAAATAAGGTTTTATATGTAAGATGGTTAAATAAAGAGCAAAATGATTGATTATTATTATATTATTATTTGTGCCCTGGTCCTATAAGAGCTCTTTGTCACTTCCCACGAGCTGGGTTGTGACAAAAACTCACACATTCTTATGTTTAATACATTTATTGTATATTGTGTGTGTGGCAGGCTTACAATGATGGCAAAAAAAAACACATCTCAGAGTGCACTGACCCTGGTGCTAGAGAGGGGTACTCAGCTGGAGGTTGAATGTTTGAAGGGGTACGGCACTATAAAATGTTTGGGAACCACTGCTCTAGTCTATTGCTAAACATGTATTGTGCTGCCAGTTCTTCCAGTCTATTGCTAGAGGTTTTGGCAGTTGTCAGGAGAACGCTATAACTGCCCAAATGGTGGAGGAGGAATAATGGTCTGGGGCTGTTTTTCATGGTTCAGGTTAGGCCCTTTCGTTCCAGTGAAGGGAGATCTTAACGCTACAGCATACAATGCCATTCTATATGATTCTGTGCTTCCAACTTTGTGGCAACCGTTGGGGAAGGCCCTTTCCTGTTTCAGCATGACAATGCCCCCATGCACAAAGCGAGATCCAAACAGAAATGGTTTGTTGAGATCAGTGTGGAAGAACTTGATTGGCCTGCACAGAGCCCTGACCTCAACCCCATTGAACACCTTCGGGATGAATTGGAACGCAGACTGCAAGCCAGGCCTAATCGCCCAACATCAGTGCCCGACCTCAATAATGCTGAAAGCAAGTCCCCGTAGCAATGTTCCAACATCTAGTGGAAAGCCTTCCCAGAAGAGTGGGGGTTGTTATAGTCGCAAAGAACGGACCAACTACATATTAATGCCCATGATTTTCAAACAAGAGGTGTCCACATCCTTTTGAAGTTTATGACACCCTACCTACCTGGTTAGTTGGTCTAGCAGCCCCTTCTCTTACATGTTGTCAACTGGCATCTCAACTGAGATTTATCCTTGAGTTCTGTATTGAAAATCCAAATTCATTTTAATGATGAATCAGCTACTCTTGTAAAAATCCCACTCAATAACCTTTTATACCCCAGACAAAGATAGCCAAACCGACTAAAGACAATTATGTGCTGAAGAACTTGCTCTATTTGGATGTATATCAGGACGATAGAAGGGCATCATCTTTGTTTCTCAGTAATGGCCCCGTTGCATGAGAACCCTGATTTTCGACCGGATGGGCGGATGCTTCTCAACATGGATGAGTAAAAGGGCATCAATGTCGTTGAACATATTGTTCAGGGTGATACAATTCTAACATTTGACCATATTGTTAGTAAATTTGGCATCTTTAAGAGTGACTTTCAAAAATTCTTTCAAATTCTTAATTTCATAATTGCATCCAGATGGCTTTTCCATCTCTCCTATTGAGAACCTCTTGAAGAATAAAGCAGCTGAAATCTACCACTCAACACTTTTATAATTTACTGGACAATCTGAAGAAACACAACACAGACAAAACTAAGGTGATAGTGGAGGCTGATAGGCTCCCAATAGAGCTTGCAGACTCGGAAGAAAAATGTGTGTACAACCATCCCATTTTCTAGCTTGCAACTCGGCCTGGGAAATGCAATTTAATATCCTACATCGACTGCATGTCACTCCTGTATCTAGACATAGAACGAACCCTAATTTGTCTAGTCTTTGTAATAAGCGTCAGGGTGAGGAAGGTTCTCTTATACATTGTTTCTGTCTTACATAAAGGACAATCCCACAGGTTCTTCAGGAGACAGATTCTGTTTTTGAATGCCCTCCAGCTGAGTGCAACATCTTGTATTCTAGGAGCCAGAGATGAGCTGCCTCTTACATGATGTTATTCACATCTTTTACACATTTTACTACATTGTGCAGAAAAGTGTATTCTGCTGTGGATATGTGATCAGGCACCCTCATGGAGTGAATGGGAACAAAGGGTTGAAAAATAAGACTTATCAATTCTTTAAGTTGTGGGAACTCTTCTTGAAGTATGTTGGGCAAAACAAAGCCCAAATGTTCATGTGTAGGCTCTATGTAGACTAGGATCCTACTCTATATAGGCTCTATGTAGACTAGGATCCTACTCTATATAGGCTCTATGTAGACTAGGATCGTACTCTATATAGGCTCTATGTAGACTAGGATCCTACTCTATATAGGCTCTATGTAGACTAGGAGGCTACTCTATATAGGCTCTATGTAGACTAGGATCCTAGTCTATATAGGCTCTATGTGGGCTATGATCCTACTCTATGTAAGCTATGATCCTAGTCTATATAGGCTCTATGTAGGCTATGATTCTACTCTATATAGGCTCTATATAGACTATAATCCTACTCTATATAGGCTCTATGTAGACTAGGATCGTACTCTATATAGGCTCTATGTAGACTAGGATCCTAGTCTATATAGGCTCTATGTGGGCTATGATCCTACTCTATGTAAGCTATGATCCTACTCTATATAGGCTCTATGTAGACTATGATACTACTCTATATAGACTATGATTCTACTCTATGTAGGCTATGATCCTACTCTATGTAGACTATGATCCTACTCTGTGTAGGCTATGATCCTACTCTATGTAGGCTATGATCCTACTCTATGTAGACTATGATTCTACTCTATGTAGACTATGATCCTACTCTATGTAGGCTATGATCCTACTCTATGTAGACTATGATTCTACTCTATGTAGACTATGATCCTACTCTATGTAGACTATGATTCTATTCTGTGTAGACTGGGATCCTACTCTCTGTAGGCTCTATGTAGGCAATGATCCTACTCTATGTAGACTAGGATCCCCTATGTAGACTATGATTCTAGACCATGTAGCAACTATGTAGACTATGATCCTACTCTATGTAGACTATGATCCCCTATGTAGACTAGGATCCCCTATGTAGACTATGATTCTAGACCATGTAGCAACTATGTAGACTATGATCCTACTCTATGTATTTTTTATTTTTTTATTGATCCGTTATTTTACCAGGTAAGTTGACTGAGAACACGTTCTCATTTGCAGCAACGACCTGGGGAATAGTTACAGGGGAGAGGAGGGGGATGAATGAGCCAATCGTAAACTGGGGATTATTAGGTGACCATGATGGTTTGAGGGCCAGATTGGGAATTTAGCCAGGACACCGGGGTTAACACCCCTACTCTTACGATAAGTGCCATGGGATCTTTAATTACCCCAGAGAGTCAGGACACCCGTTTAACGTCCCATCCGAAAGACGGCACCCTACACAGGGCAGTCTCCCCAATAGCTGCCCTGGGGCATTGGTATATTTTTTTAGACCAGAGGAAAGAGTGCCTCGTACTGGTTCTCCAACACCACTTCCTGTAGACTATGTAGACTATGATCCTACTCCATGTAGGCTAACAATCTACTCTATGTAGACTCTAGGTAGACTATGATCCTACTCTATGTAGACTCTAGGTAGACTATGATCCTACTCTATGTAGACTCTAGGTAGGCTATGATCCTACTCTATGTAGACTCGAGGTAGGCTGTAATCCTACTCTATGTAGACTCTAGGTAGGCTAAGATCCTACTCTATGTAGACTCTAGGTAGGCTATGATCCTATTCTATGTAGACTCTAGGTAGGCTATGATCCTACTCTATGTAGACTCTAGGTAGGCTAAGATCCTACTCTATGTAGACTCTAGGTAGGCTATGATCCTACTCTATGTAGACTCTAGGTAGGCTATGATCCTATTCTATGTAGACTCTAGGTAGGCTATGATCCTACTCTATGTAGACTCTATGTGGGCTATGATCCTACTCTAGGTAGGCTATGATCCTACTCTATGTAGACTCTAGGTAGGCTATGATCCTATTCTATGTAGACTCTATGTGGGCTATGATCCTGCTCTAGGTAGGCGATGATCCTACTCTATGTAGACTCTATGTGGGCTATGATCCTACTTTAGGTAGACTCTATGTGGGCTATGATCCTACTTTAGGTAGACTCTATGTGGGCTATGATCCTACTCTAGGTAGGCTATGATCCTACTCTATGTAGACTCTAGGTAGGCTATGATCCTATTCTATGTAGACTCTATGTGGGCTATGATCCTGCTCTAGGTAGGCTATGATCCTACTCTAGGTAGACTCTAGGTAGACTATGATCCTACTCTATGTAGGCTATGATCCTACTCTAGGTAGGCTCTATGTAGACTATGATTCTACTCTATATAGGCTCTATGTGGGCTATGATCCTACTCTATGTAGACTCTAGGTAGACTATGATCCTACTCTATGTAGGCTATGATCCTACTCTATGTAGGCTATGATTCTACTCTATGAAGACTCTATGTGGGCTATGATCCTACTCTATGTAGGCTATGATCCTACTCTATGTAGGCTATGATCCTACTCTATGAAGACTCTATGTGGGCTATGATCCTACTTTAGGTAGACTCTATGTGGGCTATGATCCTACTTTAGGTAGACTCTATGTGGGCTATGATCCTACTCTAGGTAGGCTATGATCCTACTCTATGTAGACTCTAGGTAGGCTATGATCCTATTCTATGTAGACTCTATGTGGGCTATGATCCTGCTCTAGGTAGGCTATGATCCTACTCTAGGTAGACTCTAGGTAGACTATGATCCTACTCTATGTAGGCTATGATCCTACTCTAGGTAGGCTCTATGTAGACTATGATTCTACTCTATATAGGCTCTATGTGGGCTATGATCCTACTCTATGTAGACTCTAGGTAGGCTATGATCCTACTCTATGTAGACTCTAGGTAGACTATGATCCTACTCTATGTAGGCTATGATCCTACTCTATGTAGGCTATGATTCTACTCTATGAAGACTCTATGTGGGCTATGATCCTACTCTATGTAGGCTATGATCCTACTCTATGTAGGCTATGATCCTACTCTATGAAGACTCTATGTGGGCTATGATCCTACTCTATGAAGACTCTATGTGGGCTATGATCCTACTCTATGAAGACTCTATGTGGGCTATGATCCTACTCTATGAAGACTATATGTGGGCTATGATCCTACTCTATGAAGACTCTATGTGGGCTATGATCCTACTCTATGAAGACTCTATGTGGGCTATGATCCTACTCTATGAAGACTCTATGTGGGCTATGATCCTACTCTATGAAGACTCTATGTGGGCTATGATCCTACTCTATGAAGACTCTATGTGGGCTATGATCCTACTCTATGTAGACTCTATGTAGACTATGATCCTACTCTATGAAGACTATGATCCTACTCTATGTAGACTATGATCCTACTCTATGTAGCCTCTATGTAGACTATTATCCTACTCTATGTAGACTCTATGTGGGCTATGATCCTACTCTATGAAGACTCTATGTAGACTATGATCCTACTCTATGTAGGCTATGATCCTACTCTATGTAGACTATGATCCTACTCTATGTAGACTATGATCCTACTCTATGAAGACTATGATCCTACTCTATGTAGACTATGATCCTACTCTATGTAGACTATGATCCTACTCTATGTAGCCTCTATGTAGACTATGATCCTACTCTATGTAGCCTCTATGTAGACTATGATACTACTCTATGTAGACTCTATGTGGGCTATGATCCTACTTTATGAAGACTCTATGTAGACTATGATCCTACTCTATGTAGGCTATGATCCTACTCTATGAAGACTCTATGTAGACTATGATCCTACTCTATGTAGACTATGATCCTACTCTATGTAGACTATGATCCTACTCTATGAAGACTCTATGTAGACTATGATCCTACTCTATGTAGACTATGATCCTACTCTATGTAGACTATGATCCTACTCTATGTAGGCTATGATCCTACTCTATGTAGACTATGATCCTACTCTATGTAGACTATGATCCTACTCTATGTAGACTATGATCCTACTCTATGTAGACTATGATCCTACTCTATGTAGACTATGATCCTACTCTATGTAGACTAGGATCCTACTCTATGTAGACTATTTGTTCAATGTTTTTATTTGTATTGTTGTCTTGTCTGTCAGTTTGTTTGACATCTTTATTCATCTATTTGCATATTTTTGTATCTGTTAGTTATGCTGTTTCTGTATGGTATATTGATATATTTATGATATATTGATATATATATATATGATATATGATATATTGACATGCTATATTGATATGATACCAAAATGTCATATCAATACATTATATACATTTATCATAAATATATCATATAAATATATCATATATATATATATATATATATATATATATATATATATATATATCATGATACATGTATGATATATTTACATAGATATGATATATTTATATAAATATAAATATGATATACTGATATGATATATTAATATTATATATCTATATATATCAAATCAATATATCATATATAATTAAATATATCATATAAATATACAATAGCAATATATCATATCAGTATATCATATATAAATAAATATATCATAAATATATCTAATCAATATATCATATGAATAAATCATATCAATATATCTTATCAATATATCATATGAATAAATCATATCAATTTATGAAATCAATATATCATATCATGTATGATATATTTACATATATAATATTTAAATATAAATATGATATACTGATAAATATTAATATTATATATCTAATCAATATATATCATATATAATTAAATATATCATATAAATATACAATATATCATATATCATATATAAATAAATATATCATAAATATCATATATCATATGAATAAATCATATCAATTTATGAAATCAATATATCATGATATATATATATGATCTATTTATATTATATATTTATGATAAATGTATATAATATATTGATATTTTTTTTATTTTATTTCACCTTTATTTAACCAGGTAGGCTAGTTGAGAACAAGTTCTCATTTGCAACTGCGACCTGGCCAAGATAAAGCATAGCAGTGTGAACAGACAACACAGAGTTAGACATGGAGTAAACAATTAACAAGTCATGACATTTTGGTTTGATATATTGACATATTTATGATATGTTGATATGATATATTTATGAGTATTTGTCTTACTGTAAAAGCCACAAAAGTTCATACAAATAATAATATTACAAAATCAACACATCCCTATAACACCATAGACTGTAAAACACATCCCTATAACACCAGACTGTAAAACACATCCCTATAACACCAGACTGTAAAACACATCCCTATAACACCAGACTGTAAAACACATCCCTATAACACCAGACTGTAAAACACATCCCTATAACACCAGACTGTAAAACACATCCCTATAACACTAGACTGTAAAACACATCCCTATAACACCATAGACTGTAAAACACATCCCTATAACACCAGACTGTAAAACACTTCCCTATAACACCAGACTGTAAAACACATCCCTATAACACCAGACTGTAAAACACATCCCTATAACACCAGACTGTAAAACACATCCCTATAACACCAGACTGTAAAACACATCCCTATAACACCAGACTGTAAAACACATCCCTATAACACCAGACTGTAAAACACATCCCTATAACACCAGACTGTAAAACACATCCTATATAAAACACATCCCTATAACACCACTGTAAAACACATCCCTATAACACCAGACTGTAAAACACATCCCAGACTAAAACACATATAACACCAGACTGTAAAACACATCCCTATAACACCAGACTGTAAAACACATCCCTATATAACACCAGACTGTAAAACACATCCCTATAACACCAGACTGTAAAACACATCCTATAACACCAGACTGTAAAACACATCATCCCTATAACACCAGACTGTAAAACACATCCCTATAAACACATCCCTATAACACCAGACTGTAAAACACATCCCTATAACACCAGACTGTAAAACACATCCCTATAACACCAGACTGTAAAACACATCCCTATAACACCAGACTGTAAAACACATCCCTATAACACCAGACTGTAAAACACATCCCTATAACACCAGACTGTAAAACACATCCCTATAACACCAGACTGTAAAACACATCCCTATAACACCAGACTGTAAAACACAGCCCTATAACACCAGACTGTAAAACACATCCCTATAACACCAGACTGTAAAACACATCCCTATAACACCAGACTGTAAGACACAGATAAAGAATATGGCAAGCTCAGTTCTATAATAGGTTGTATCGGCAGCGTGCAAATCCATTATTACAAGCAAGGGTGACCCCTGCAGCGCATTTGACCCCTGTGCCTACACCTCATTGTTGGTGGATGAAGAGGGGCACAATATGGTCATGAATTAATTCATGCAGGAGGATAATCTCTCTCCGTTCCGCTATAGGCCGGCCCCAGCTATGGCTTTCACACTGTGTGTGTGTGTGTGTGTGTGTGTGTGTGTGTGTGTGTGTGTGTGTGTGTGTGTGTGTGTGTGTGTGTGTGTGTGTGTGTGTGTGTGTGTGTGTGTGTGTGTGTGTGTGTGTGTGTGTGTGTGTGTGTGTGTGTGTGTGTGTGTGTGTTCCACATTCTCTAGACAGCTTTGCAATGCAGCTAGGCTACAGATCAAAGAATATTAGGTAAACAATTAAACCAGTGAAATCCACTACATCATAGGTTTATTAAGGGGCAATATACTATACAATCAATAGGAGGGTTTTTACACCACATGCGCCTCCACATGCCGAGGATAAATCCCATCCCCAAACTGCTTTCAGCAGAGCTAACAGAAGCCTTATGACAGCATCAGGGCTGGAATATGCCAGAGTTTTCTCAAAAAACCTTTTCCTCTCCCCGTCTGTCTATCTCATGCGTAGCCGCAGTTACATAAGGCTGGGAGCTCTCTCTCGGTCGGGGTGTGTGTGTGTGTGTGTGTGTGTGTGTGTGTGTGTGTGTGTGTGTGTGTGTGTGTGTGTGTGTGTGTGTGTGTGTGTGTGTGTGTGGCGCTCTTTGGGCACTCTGCTCCATCCCTGACATTTAGACAACAAAGGTCACATCTGAAAATCTAAATCTACACAGACAGCCCTGCTAATGCTTCATGAATAAAACACACACACACACACACACACACACACACACACACACACACACACACACACACACACACACACACACACACACACACACACACACACACACACACACACACACACACACACACACACACACACACACACACACGAACTCATGCATATCCAGGGAAGGGGAGTTTGTCAAACGGTCTCATCTCCTCAGCGGGAAGACAGTCAGTAGAGAGGCGTCCTGATACATGCCTATGTAAGTACGGGTCAACTTTGAACTACTGTTATGTGTGTGAGCTAAGCACAGTGTCAGCATATAAAACTCATTTTATGACTACTAAAGATGCCAATTTAAATACAGCATTTCCATAATGATGGAGGAGGGGGGACGCTTAGTTGTATTTGATACAAGTAAAGTGAGACTAAATAGTTTATTTTATTGTACGGTCGTTGTTGGTGTACATATAGTATAATTATAATAGGTTAGCTAGCCAGCTATTGTCGTTCTTTTAACGCAACGTAACGTAAACAACACTGCTAGCTAGCCAGCTAGCCCCTGAATAGTAGCACTGTAGAAAATATTACACTCAACGGAACGACTTGATTAGTGTAGTGTCAACAACGCAGCTACTGCCAGCTAGCCTACTTCAGCAGTACTGTATCATTTTAATAATTTTAGTCAATAAGATTCTTGCTACGTAAGCTTAACTTTCTGAACATTCGAGACGTGTAGTCCACTCGTCATTCCAATCTCCTTGCATTAGCGTAGCCTCTTCTGTAGCCTGTCAACTATGTGTCTGTCTATCCCTGTTCTCTCCTCTCTGCACAGACCATACAAACGCTCCACACCGCGTGGCCGCGGCCACCCTAATCTGGTGGTCCCAGCGCGTACGACCCACGTGGAGTTCCAGGTCTCCGGTAGCCTCTGGAACTGCCGATCTGCGGCCAACAAGGCAGAGTTCATCTCAGCCTATGCCTCCCTCCAGTCCCTCGACTTCTTGGCACTGACGGAAACATGGATCACCACAGATAACACTGCTACTCCTACTGCTCTCTCCTCGTCCGCCCACGTGTTCTCACACACCCCGAGAGCTTCTGGTCAGCGGGGTGGTGGCACCGGGATCCTCATCTCTCCCAAGTGGTCATTCTCTCTTTCTCCCCTTACCCATCTGTCTATCGCCTCCTTTGAATTCCATGCTGTCACAGTTACCAGCCCTTTCAAGCTTAACATCCTTATCATTTATCGCCCTCCAGGTTCCCTTGGAGAGTTCATCAATGAGCTTGATGCCTTGATAAGCTCCTTTCCTGAGGACGGCTCACCTCTCACAGTTCTGGGCGACTTTAACCTCCCCACGTCTACCTTTGACTCATTCCTCTCTGCCTCCTTCTTTCCACTCCTCTCCTCTTTTGACCTCACCCTCTCACCTTCCCCCTACTCACAAGGCAGGCAATACGCTTGACCTCATCTTTACTAGATGCTGTTCTTCCACTAACCTCATTGCAACTCCCCTCCAAGTCTCCGACCACTACCTTGTATCCTTTTCCCTCTCGCTCTCATCCAACACTTCCCACGCTGCCCCTACTCGGATGGTATCGCGCCGTCCCAACCTTCGCTCTCTCTCCCCCGCTACTCTCTCCTCTTCCATCCTATCATCTCTTCCCTTTGCTCAAACCTTCTCCAACCTATCTCCTGATTCTGCCTCCTCAACCCTCCTCTCCTCCCTTTCTGCATCCTTTGACTCTCTATGTCCCCTATCCTCCAGGCCGGCTCGGTCCTCCCCTCTCGCTCCGTGGCTCGACGACTCATTGCGAGCTCACAGAACAGGGCTCCGGGCAGCCGAGCGGAAATGGAGGAAAACTCGCCTCCCTGCGGACCTGGCATCCTTTCACTCCCTCCTCTCTACATTTTCCTCCTCTGTCTCTGCTGCTAAAGCCACTTTCTACCATTCTAAATTCCAAGCATCTGCCTCTAACCCTAGGAAGCTCTTTGCCACCTTCTCCTCCCTCCTGAAACCCCCCTCCTCCCTCTCTGCAGATGACTTCGTCAACCATTTTGAAAAGAAGGTCGACGACATCCGATCCTCGTTTGCTAAGTCAAACGACACCGCTGGTTCTGCTCACACTGCCCTACCCTATGCTCTGACCTCTTTCTCCCCTCTCTCTCAGATGAAATCTCGCGTCTTGTGACGGCCGGCCGCCCAACAACCTGCCCGCTTGACCCTATCCCCTCCTCTCTTCTCCAGACCATTTCCGGAGACCTTCTCCCTTACCTCACCTCGCTCATCAACTCATCCCTGACCGCTGGCTACGTCCCTTCCGTCTTCAAGAGAGCGAGAGTTGCACCCCTTCTGAAAAAACCTACACTCGATCCCTCCGATGTCAACAACTACAGACCAGTATCCCTTCTCTCTTTTCTCTCCAAAACTCTTGAGCGTGCCGTCCTTGGCCAGCTCTACCGCTATCTCTCTCAGAATGACCTTCTTGATCCAAATCAGTCAGGTTTCAAGACTAGTCATTCAACTGAGACTGCTCTTCTCTGTATCACGGAGGCGCTCCGCACTGCTAAAGCTAACTCTCTCTCCTCTGCTCTCATCCTTCTAGATCTATCGGCTGCCTTCGATACTGTGAACCATCAGATCCTCCTCTCCACCCTCTCCGAGTTGGGCATCTCCGGCGCGGCCCACGCTTGGATTGCGTCCTACCTGACAGGTCGCTCCTACCAGGTGGCGTGGCGAGAATCTGTCTCCTCACCACGCGCTCTCACCACTGGTGTCCCCCAGGGCTCTGTTCTAGGCCCTCTCTTATTCTCGCTATACACCAAGTCACTTGGCTCTGTCATAACCTCACATGGTCTCTCCTATCATTGCTATGCAGACGACACACAATTAATCTTCTCCTTTCCCCCTTCTGATGACCAGGTGGCGAATCGCATCTCTGCATGTCTGGCAGACATATCAGTGTGGATGACGGATCACCACCTCAAGCTGAACCTCAGCAAGACGGAGCTCCTCTTCCTCCCGGGGAAGGACTGCCCGTTCCATGATCTCGCCATCACGGTTGACAACTCCATTGTGTCCTCCTCCCAGAGCGCTAAGAACCTTGGCGTGATCCTGGACAACACCCTGTCGTTCTCAACTAACATCAAGGCGGTGTCCCGTTCCTGTAGGTTCATGCTCTACAACATCCGCAGAGTACGACCCTGCCTCACACAGGAAGCGGCGCAGGTCCTAATCCAGGCACTTGTCATCTCCCGTCTTGATTACTGCAACTCGCTGTTGGCTGGGCTCCCTGCCTGTGCCATTAAACCCCTACAACTCATCCAGAACGCCGCAGCCCGTCTGGTGTTCAACCTTCCCAAATTCTCTCACGTCACCCCGCTCCTCCGCTCTCTCCACTGGCTTCCAGTTGAAGCTCGCATCCGCTACAAGACCATGGTGCTTTCCTACGGAGCTGTGAGGGGAACGGCACCTCAGTACCTCCAGGCTCTGATCAGGCCCTACACCCAAACAAGGGCACTGCGTTCATCCACCTCTGGCCTGTTCACCTCCCTACCACTGAGGAAGTACAGTTCCCGCTCAGCCCAGTCAAAACTGTTCGCTGCTCTGGCCCCCCAATGGTGGAACAAACTCCCTCACGACGCCAGGACAGCGGAGTCAATCACCACCTTCCGTAGACACCTGAAACCCCACCTCTTCAAGGAATACCTAGGATAGGGTAAGTAATCCTTATAACCCCCCCCCCCCTAAAAAGATTTAGATGCACTATTGTAAAGTGGCTGTTCCACTGGATGTCATAAGGTGTATGCACCAAGTTGTAAGTCGCTCTGGATAAGAGCGTCTGCTAAATGACTTAAATGTAAATGTAAATAATTATACGGTTCTGACTTGGTGTACAGGGAGAATACTGTAAGAATGGCCCATGTTCTGAATTCTGTCGCTGTACATTTCAAAAGTGCTGAACAAATAGTTATATTGACTACGTTCGTCCTAACTCGCTCATTAATGTTTTAATCGAAATTATGGATTGCCTTTTATCCGCTCTCTGTCCCCTTATGCCATAGTTTGTACATCTCAAATGTCAGTAGAAACTAAATTGGTTTAAGCAAGTCAGACATATCAGCTGTTTTTTTAAAGGCAGTAAATGAGGCTGAATGAACTGTTTCACTGCCAGACAAGACTCCACTGATAGACAGGTATAGCAGTGGTAAGGTGTTGGGACTCTGCTGATAGCCAGGTGTAGCAGTGGTAAGATGTTGGGACTCTGCTGATAGCCAGGTGTAGCAGTGGTAAGGTGTTGGGACTCTGCTGATAGACAGGTGTAGCAGTGGTAAGTCGTTGGGACTCTGCTGACAGCCAGGTGTAGCAGTGGTAAGGTGTTGGGACTCTGCTGATAGACAGGTGTAGCAGTGGTAAGGTGTTGGGACTCTGCTGATAGACAGGTGTAGCAGTGGTAAGGTGATGGGACTCTACTGATAGCCAGGTGTAGCAGTGGTAAGGTGTTGGGACTCTGCTGATAGCCAGGTGTAGCAGTGGTAAGGTGTTGGGACTCTGCTGATAGCCAGGTGTAGCAGTGGTAAGGTGTTGGGACTCTGCTGATAGCCAGGTGTAGCAGTGGTAAGGTGATGGGACTCTGCTGATAGCCAGGTGTAGCAGTGGTAACTCTGGTGTGTGCAGTGGTAAGGTGTTGGGACTCTGCTGATAGACAGGTGTAGCAGTGGTAAGGTGTTGGGACTCTGCTGATAGACAGGTGTAGCAGTGGTAAGGTGTTGGGACTCTGCTGATAGCCAGGTGTAGCAGTGGTAAGATGATGGGACTCTGCTGATAGCCAGGTGTAGCAGTGGTAAGGTGTTGGGACTCTGCTGATAGCCAGGTGTAGCAGTGGTAAGGTGTTGGGACTCTGCTGATAGACAGGTGTAGCAGTGGTAAGGTGTTGGGACTCTGCTGATAGCCAGGTGTAGCAGTGGTAAGGTGTTGGGACTCTGCTGATAGACAGGTGTAGCAGTGGTAAGGTGTTGGGACTCTGCTGATAGCCAGGTGTAGCAGTGGTAAGGTGTTGGGACTCTGCTGATAGCCAGGTGTAGCAGTGGTAAGGTGTTGGGACTCTGCTGATAGCCAGGTGTAGCAGTGGTAAGGTGTTGTGACTCTGCTGATAGACAGGTGTAGCAGTGGTAAGGTGATGGGACTCTGCTGATAGCCAGGTGTAGCAGTGGTAAGGTGTTGGGACTCTGCTGATAGCCAGGTGTAGCAGTGGTAAGGTGTTGGGACTCTGCTGATAGCCAGGTGTAGCAGTGGTAAGGTGTTGGGACTCTGCTGATATCCAGGTGTAGCAGTGGTAAGGTGTTGGGACTCTGCTGATAGCCAGGTGTAGCAGTGGTAAGGTGTTGGGACTTCTTCTAACATTACCACTGTACTCATATAGGAATTGGTAATGGTTTACAAGTCGCTAGCTATCCCATAAAGCCATTACCTAAAACCACATAACTTCTTCTAACATTACCACTGTACTCATATTGGAATGGGTAATGGTTTACAAGTCGCTAGCTATCCCATAAAGCCATTGCCTAAAACCACATAACTTCTTCTAACATTACCACTGTACTCATATAGGAATGGGTAATGGTTTACAAGTCGCTAGCTATCCCATAAAGCCATTGCCTAAAACCACATAACTTCTTCTAACATTACCACTGTACTCATATTGGAATGGGTAATGGTTTACAAGTCGCTAGCCATCCCATAAAGCCATTACCTAAAACCACATAACTTCTTCTAACATTACCACTGTACTCATATAGGAATGGGTAATGGTTTACAAGTCGCTAGCTATCCCATAAAGCCATTACCTAAAACCACATAACTTCTTCTAACATTACCACTGTACTCATATTGGAATGGGTAATGGTTTACAAGTCGCTAGCTATCCAATAAAGCCATTGCCTAAAACCACATAACTTCTTCTAACATTACCACTGTACTCATATAGGAATGGGTAATGGTTTACAAGTCGCTAGCTATCCCATAAAGCCATTGGCTAAAACCACATAACTTCTTCTAAATTTGGCAGCGCAACAAATCCAACGGCAAAATAAATTTTAAGTGCTCCGCACGCAGCCGCAAACAGGTACCTCCGTTGCTACGTTAGAGGTTCTTCCAGGAACCCCTCTGGCTGTTAAAATGGCTCTAATTTATTCTAGTAGTTGTTGTATTCGCCCAACACCTATTATTTGCCCAACACCCGTACTTGTATTGGCCAATCACAGTTGGCCATTCCCCATGCATCTTACTGAGCTCCAGTCGTCAGAGTGAAACCGTGGTATGAAGAGAATTACTCATTGAACTGTTCTTCACCAACCTGCATTTGACCTGTATTTAGTGTGTGCATCTACTTGTATGTAGTGTCTGACATACCATTGCATGTTGTCGTTGAGTGTTGCTAAGGCAGTCAAGTTCATATCTACCATGTTTAACACGACTATATGTATAAACAGACAATACAAACAGCATACATTTCCCTTGACACAATACATGATTCCAAGATGGCGTAGCAGTCGGACGTGTGTTTTGTCTTGTCCCGTCCTGTCTAGTGTAAATATAGTTTTCTTCGTTTTTTTTTCTGTATATATTTCGTACATATTTTAATCTCACTTTCCAACTAGAGCTGAATATACTCTCCTGCAACCCGCATCACCCAATGTGGTACGGATCTGCTTTTTCTATACTTTACTTTAGAACCGGAACCACCATCAGAAGCTAGCCAGCTAACTAGCTACTAGCTAGTACTCAGTTAGCCATTGCTAGCGGTCTTCAAAGCTAACTAGGACACCAGCGCGACATCAACCCAGAGCATATCAGACTGCTCTTTCTCTACCACATCTCCGGATTCCTACCGCAAGCTCTGAACCTTTACACCGGATCATCGCAACTAGCTAGCTGCAATACGAGTGGCTACTCCTGGCTAACGTCTCTGTCCCAAAACAAGCAACAGTTAGCCTTGAGCTAAGCCCATCTCCCGACTAGCCGAAGAGGCCCAACAATACCTCTTTTGCCAATTGGCCTGGACCCTTTACTGCCGACACGGAGCCCCGCCGATCCATCACGACTGGTCCGCCGACATAATCGTCCGAGGTGGTTTCAACAGGCTTTTTCGTTGCGACATCGCCAAAGATCCATCTGCTGGCCAAGGCCCGCGAGCTTTCTGAAACGCTGTGTCTCCAGCTCACCTAGCGTACTAGAGCACCTGTAGCATACTCCTGGGCTACAATTACCCGGGCCCACGACCGGTCTGTCGATGTCACCGCAAGAAGAGGAATAAACAGACTCACCCCATCGCGACGTCCCCCAAAGGTTAGCTCTCTAGCCCTCGCTATCTCCCTGCTTGCTAATTCGGCCTGCTAACGGCTAGCTTGTCTAGCCCGGGCCTACGAACTGTTAGCTTGTTAGCACAGGCCTGCTAACCATCTGAATCACCGCATCCCAAACACTCTGAACCCATTTACTTTCTATCTCTCTTTGATTTTTATTTTGTTTATACCTTCCGGAAACCTGCCTCACCCACTGTGATACGGAATCGCTATTACTCTTAATTTTTTATTTTATTTTTATGACACACTCAAGAACCTCCAGACGCTAACCAGCTAACTAGCTACAAGCTATTTAGTCATTGTTAGTTTTTAAAAAAAACCTGGATAACACTCGCCAGCCCAGCTTCCCTGCCCATCCACCGCTACCCCCTGGACACTGATCTCTTGGCTACATAGCTGACGCACGCTGGACTGTCCATTAATCACGGTACCCCATTCTGCTTGTTTGTTTATCTGTCGGCCCAGTTGCCTAGTCAACGCCATTTTACCTGCTGATTGTTGTGCTAGCTGATTAGCCTCGCCTACTGTTTTTAGCTAGCTTTCCCAATTCAACACCTGTGATTACTGTATGCCTCGCTGTATGTCTCTCCCAAATGTCAATATGCCTTGTATACTGTTGTTCAGGTTAGTTATCATTGTTTTAGTTCACAATGGAGCCCCTAGATCCACTCTGCATACCCCTGTTACCTCCTTTGTCCCACCCCCCACACATGCGGTGACCTCACCCATTACAACCAGCATGTCCAGAGATACAACCTCTCTCATCATCACCCAGTGCCTGGGCTTACCTCCGCTGTACCCGCACCCCACCATACCCCTGTCTGCGCATTATGCCCTGAATATATTCTACCATGCCCAGAAACCTGCTCCTCTTATCCTCTGCCCCCAACGCTCTAGGCGACCAGTTTTGATAGCCTTTAGCCGCACCCTCATACTACTCCTTCTCTGTTCCGCGGGTGATGTGGAGGTAAACCCAACCCTGCATGTCCCCAGGTACCCTCATTTGTTGACTTCTGTGATCGAAAAAGTATTGGTTTTATGCATGTCAACATCAGAAGCCTCCTCCCTAAGTTTGTTTTACTCACTGCTTTAGCACACTCTGCTAACCCTGATGTCCTTGCCGTGTCTGAATCCTGGCTCAGGAAGGCCACCAAAAATTCAGAGATTTCCATACCCAACTATAACATCTTCCGTCAAGATAGAACTGCCAAAGGGGGCGGAGTCGCAGTCTACTGCAGAGATAGCCTGCAAAGTAATGTCATACTTTCCAGGTCCATACCCAAACAGTTTGAACTACTAATTTTGAAAATTACTCTCTCCAGAAACAAGTCTCTCACTGTTGCCGCCTGCTTCCGACCCCCGTCAGCTCCCAGCTGTGCCCTGGACACCATTTGTGAATTGATCGCCCCCCATCTAGCTTCAGAGTTTGTTCTGTTAGGTGACCTAAACTGGGATATGCTTAACACCCCGGCAGTCCTACAATCTAAGCAAGATGCCCTCAATCTCACTCAAATCATCAAGGAACCCACCAGGTACAACCCTAACTCTGTAAACAAGGGCACCCTCATAGACGTCATCCTGACCAACTGGCCCTCCAAATATACCTCCTCTGTCTTCAACCAGGATCTCAGTGATCACTGCCTCATCGCCTGTATCCGCCACGGAGCCGCAGTCAAACGACCACCCCTCATCACTGTCAAACGCTCCCTAAAACACTTCTGTGAGCAGGCCTTTCTAATCGACCTGGCCCGTGTATCCTGGAAGGACATTGACCTCATCCCGTCAGTTGAGGATGCCTGGTCATTCTTTAAAAGTAACTTCCTCACCATTTTAGATAAGCATGCTCCGTTCAAAAAATGCAGAACCAAGAACAGATACAGCCCTTGGTTCACTCCAGACCTGACTGCCCTCGACCAGCACAAAAACATCCTGTGGCAGACTGCAATAGCATCGAATAGCCCCGTGATATGCAACTGTTCAGGAAGTCAGGAACCAATACACGCAGTCAGTCAGGAAAGCTAAGGCCAGCTTCTTCAGGCAGATGTTTGCATCCTGTAGCTCCAACTCCAAAAAGTTCTGGGACACTGTGAAGTCCATGGAGAACAAGAGCACCTCCTCCCAGCTGCCCACTGCACTGAGGCTAGGAAACACGGTCTCCACCGATAAATCCATGATTATCGAAAACTTCAATAAGCACTTCTCAACGGCTGGCCATGCCTTCCGCCTGGCTACTCCAACCTCGGCCAACAGCTCCGCCCCCCCCGTAGTTCCTCACCCAAGCCTCTCCAGGTTCTCCTTTACCCAAATCCAGATAGCAGATGTTCTGAAAGAGCTGCAAAACCTGGACCCGTACAAATCAGCTGGGCTTGACAATCTGGACCCGCTATTTCTGAAACTATCTGCCGCCATTGTCGCAACCCCTATTACCAGCCTGTTCAACCTCTCTTTCATATTGTCTGAGATCCCCAAGGATTGGAAAGCTGCCGCAGTCATCCCCCTCTTCACAGGGGGAGACACCCTGGACCCAAACTGCTATAGACCTATATCCATCCTGCCCTGCCTATCTAAGGTCTTCGAAAGCCAAGTCAACAAACAGGTCACTGACCATCTCGAATCCCACCGTACCTTCTCCGCTGTGCAATCTGGTTTCCGAGCCGGTCACGGGTGCACCTCAGCCACACTCAAGGTACTAAATGATATCATAACCGCCATCGATAAAAGACAATACTGTGCAGCCGTCTTCATCGACCTCGCCAAGGCTTTCGACTCTGTCAATCACCATATTCTTATCGGCAGACTCAACAGCCTCGGTTTTTCGGATGACTGCCTTGCCTGGTTCACCAATTACTTTGCAGACAGAGTTCAGTGTGTCAAATCGGAGGGCATGCTGTCCGGTCCTCTGGCAGTCTCTATGGGGTGCCACAGGGTTCAATTCTCGGGCCGACTCTTTTCTCTGTATATATCAATGATGTTGCTCTTGCTGCGGGCGATTCCCTGATCCACCTCTACGCAGACGACACCATTCTATATACTTTCGGCCCGTCATTGGACACTGTGCTATCAAACCTCCAAACGAGCTTCAATGCCATACAGCACTCCTTCCGTGGCCTCCAACTGCTCTTAAACGCGAGTAAAACCAAATGCATGCTTTTCAACCGATCGCTGCCTGCACCCGCATGCCCGACTAGCATCACCACCCTGGATGGTTCCGACCTTGAATATGTGGACATCTATAAGTACCTAGGTATCTGGCTAGACTGCAAACTCTCCTTCCAGACTCACATCAAACATCTCCAATCAAAAATCAAATCAAGAGTCGGCTTTCTATTCCGCAACAAAGCCTCCTTCACTCACGCTGCCAAGCTTACCCTAGTAAAACTGACTATCCTACCGATCCTCGACTTTGGCGATGTCATCTACAAAATGGCTTCCAACACTCCACTCAGCAAACTGGATGCAGTCTATCACAGTGCCATCCGTTTTGTCACTAAAGCATCTTATACCACCCACCACTGCGACTTGTATGCTCTAGTCGGCTGGCCCTCACTACATATTCGTCGCCAGACCCACTGGCTCCAGGTCATCTACAAGTCCATGCTAGGTAAAGCTCCGCCTTATCTCAGTTCACTGGTCACGATGGCAACACCCATCCGTAGCACGCGCTCCAGCAGGTGTATCTCACTGATCATCCCTAAAGCCAACACCTCATTTGGCCGCCTTTCGTTCCAGTACTCTGCTGCCTGTGACTGGAACGAATTGCAAAAATCGCTGAAGTTGGAGACTTTTATCTCCCTCACCAACTTCAAACATCAGCTATCCGAGCAGCTCACCGATCGCTGCAACTGTACATAGTCTATAGGTAAATAGCTCACCCATTTTCACCTACCTCATTCCCATACTGTTTTTATACTGTTTTTATTTATTTACTTTTCTGCTCTTTTGCACACCAATATCTCTACCTGTACATGACCATCTGATCATTTATCACTCCAGTGTTAATCTGCAAAATTGTATTATTCGCCTACCTCCTCATGCCTTTTGCACACATTGTATATAGACTGCCCATTTTTTCTACTGTGTTATTGACTTGCTAATTGTTTACTCCATGTGTAACTCTGTGTTGTCTGTTCACACTGCTATGCTTTATCTTGGCCAGGTCGCAGTTGCAAATGAGAACTTGTTCTCAACTAGCCTACCTGGTTAAATAAAGGTGAAATAAAAAATAAAAAATAAAACATGTGAGCTTCAGCACCAGGTCTAACGAGCCAATATTACTGGCTAACATTACTGGCTAACATTACTGGCTAACATTACTGGCTAACATTACTGGCTAATATTACTGGCTAACATTACTGGCTAACATTACTGGCTAATATTACTGGCTAACATTACTGGCTAACATTACTGGCTAACATTACTGGCTAACATTACTGGCTAAAATTACTGGCTAATATTACTGGCTAACATTACTGGCTAACATTACTGGCTAATATTACTGGCTAAAATTACTGGCTAACATTACTGGCTAACATTACTGGCTAGCTGACATTACTGGCTAAAATTAGTTATTTGCCTTATGTACAGTCCCTACCATGTGTTGTATTTGCCTTATGTACAGTCCCTACCATGTGTTGTATTTGCCTTATGTACAGTCCCTACCATGTGTTGTATTTGCCTTGTGTATAGTCCCTACCATGTGTTGTATTTGCCTTGTGTACAGTCCCTACCATGTGTTGTATTTGCCTTGTGTACAGTCCCTACCATGTGTTGTATTTGCCTTGTGTACAGTCCCTACCATGTGTTGTATTTGCCTTGTGTATAGTCCCTACCATGTGTTGTATTTGCCTTGTGTATAGTCCCTACCATGTGTTGTATTTGCCTTATGTATAGTCCCTACCATGTGTTGTATTTGCCTTGTGTATAGTCCCTACCATGTGTTGTATTTGCCTTGTGTACAGTCCCTACCATGTGTTGTATTTGCCTTGTGTACAGTCCCTACCATGTGTTGTATTTGCCTTGTGTACAGTCCCTACCATGTGTTGTATTTGCCTTGTGTACAGTCCCTACCATGTGTTGTATTTGCCTTGTGTACAGTCCCTACCATGTGTTGTATTTGCCTTGTGTACAGTCCCTACCATGTGTTGTATTTGCCTTGTGTACAGTCCCTACCATGTGTTGTATGTGCCTTGTGTAAAGGCCCTACCATGTGTTGTATTTGCCTTGTGTACAGTCCCTACCATGTGTTGTATGTGCCTTGTGTAAAGGCCCTTCAGAAAGTTTTAAGACTCTTTCCATATTTTATTGTGTTGCAAAGTGGGATTAAAAATGGGTTCATTTGTAATTTTCTGTCAAACGATATACACAAAATAATATGTAACGTCAAAGTGGAAGAAAAATGTGAACATTTGTAAAAGAATGATGAAAAATACATCTTGATTCGATAAGTATTCGACCCCCTGAATCAATACATGTTAGATTCACCTTTTGGCAAGCCTAAATCACCAAGCTTACTGGTTGTTTACAGCAGTATCTTGCCAGGTTGTTTACAGCAGTATCTTGTCAGGTTGTTTACAGCAGTATCTTGCCAGGTTGTTTACGGCAGTATCTTGCCAGGTTGTTTACGGCAGTATCTTGCCAGGTTGTTTACAGCAGTATCTTGCCAGGTTGTTTACGGCAGTATCTTGCCAGGTTGTTTACGGCAGTATCTTGTCAGGTTGTTTACAGCAGTATCTTGCCAGGTTGTTTACAGCAGTATCTTGCCAGGTTTTTACGGCAGTATCTCAGCAGATGACAACATGACCTTTTGTCACAGCTGTGGATGTGATCTGGTGTCAGTTTAAATGTGCATCCCAAATGGCGCCTTATTCCCTACACATTGCACTACTTCTGACCAGAGCCTTATGGGTCCTGATCAAAAGTAGTGCACTATACTGTATTGAGAATAAGGGACCATTTGGGACATACCAAGTATTTCCTCTCCTACCCTGGCCTGAGGCCATTCTATACTCCACCTTAGAGCTTCAGCTCTCTCTAGGAGACGCGCATGTGTGTGTGTGTGTGTGTGTGTGTGTGTGTGTGTGTGTGTGTGTGTGTGTGTGTGTGTGTGTGTGTGTGTGTGTGTGTGTGTGTGTGTGTGTGTGTGTGTGTGTGTGTGTGTGTGTGTGTGTGTGTGTGTGTGTGTGCGTGCGTGTGTCTAGAGCGAATAAGAGACTCCGACATGTTTTATTCTGCTGTAGCCTGTTAGTAAATTATTCTACTTATTCTTCTGTAGCCTGTTAGTAGATTATTCTACTTATTCTGTTGTAGCCTGTTAGTAGATTATTCTACTTATTCAGCTGTAGCCTGTTAGTAAATTATTCTATTTGAGGCTCATGATTTGGTAATGGAGGGAGAAAGACCAGGCACCCCACCCTTCCCATTTCCCTTCTGAACAGACTGCTTCTTTTATCTCCCCTCCCTATCCCCACGACAACCACAATCCCCCCTCGCCGCCCTGGACAACCACGCTGACTTCCTGCATCCTCCCGCCGACCTCAGAGAAACGCTACACAGACACAGACACACACACACACAAAACACCTAAAAATAAAATGTTGGATGCAGCACAGTGATGTCACCATTGTTTAGCCATCAGCTGTTTATTCATTTAAGATGTAGCAGTATCAAATCAGTGTAGAAAGAGGGTCAGAGAGACATGACAGAGAGAACAGAGAGAGAGATAACATAGAAAACAGAGAGAGATGAGAGAGATGAGAGAGATAACATAGAAAACAGAGAGAGATGAGAGAGAGAACAGAGAGAGATGAGAGAGACAATGGAGAGAGATGAGAGAGACAACAGAGAGAGGTAACATAGAAAACAGAGAGAGATGAGATAGACAACAGAGAGAGACGAGAGAGACAACAGAGAGACAACAGAGAGAGATGAGAGAGAACAGAGAGAGAGATAACATAGAAAACAGAGAGAGATGAGAGAGACAACAGAGAGAGATGAGAGAGACAACAGAGAGAGATGAGATAGACAACAGAGAGAGATGAGAGAGAACAGAGAGAGATGAGAGAGACAACGGAGAGAGATGAGAGAGACAACAGAGAGAGATGAGAGAGACAACAGAGAGAGATGAGAGAGATGAGAGAGAGAACAGAGAGAGATGAGAGAGACAACAGAGAGAGATGAGAGAGACAACAGAGAGAGATGAGAGAGACAACAGAGAGAGACGAGAGAGACAACAGAGAGAGATGAGAGAGAGAACAGAGAGAGATGAGAGAGACAACGGAGAGAGATGAGAGAGACAACAGAGAGAGAGTAACATAGAAAACAGAGAGAGATGAGAGAGACAACAGAGAGAGACAGAGAGACAGAGAGACAACAGAGATAGATGAGAGAGAACAGAGAGAGATAACAGAAAACAGAGAGAGATGAGAGAGACAACAGAGAGATGACAACAGAGAGAGATGAGATAGACAACAGAGAGAGATGAGAGAGAACAGAGAGAGATGAGAGAGACAACGGAGAGAGATGAGAGAGACAACAGAGAGAGATGAGAGAGACAACAGAGAGAGATGAGAGAAACAGAGAGAGATGAGAGAGACATAGAAAACAGAGAGAGAATGAGAGAGACAACAGAGAGACAACAGAGAGAGATGAGAGAGAGAAAAGAGAGAGATGAGAGAGACAACAGAGAGAGATGAGATGAGAGAGACAACAGAGAGAGATGAGAGAGAGAACAGAGAGAGATGAGAGAGACAACAGAGAGACAACAGAGAGAGATGAGAGAGAACAACATAGAAAACAGAGAGAGATGAGAGAGACAACAGAGAGAGATGAGAGAGACAACAGAAAGATGAGAGAGAGATGAGAGAGACAACAGAGAGAGATGAGAGAGACAACAGAGAGAGATGAGAGAGAGAACAGAGAGAGATGAGAGAGACAACAGAGAGAGATAACATAGAAAACAGAAAGAGATGAGAGAGACAACAGAGAGAGATTAGAGAGACAACAGAGAGAGATGAGAGAGACAACAGAGAGAGATGAGAGACAACAGAGAGAGATGAGAGAGATGAGAGAGATAACATAGAAAACAGAGAGAAATGAGAGAGACAACAGAGAGAGATGAGAGAGACAACAGAGAGAGATGAGAGAGAGAAAAGAGAGAGATGAGAGAGACAACAGAGAGAGATGAGAGAGATGAGAGAGACAACAGAGAGAGATGAGAGAGAGAACAGAGAGAGATGAGAGAGACAACAGAGAGACAACAGAGAGAGATGAGAGAGAACAGAGAGAGATAACATAGAAAACAGAGAGAGATGAGAGAGACAACAGAGAGAGATGAGAGAGACAACAGAGAGAGATGAGAGAGATGAGAGAGAGAAAAGAGAGAGATGAGAGAGACAACAGAGAGAGATGAGAGAGACAACAGAGAGAGATGAGAGAGAGAACAGAGAGAGATGAGAGAGACAACAGAGAGAGATAACATAGAAAACAGAGAGAGATGAGAGAGACAACAGAGAGAGATTAGAGAGACAACAGAGAGAGATGAGAGAGACAACAGAGAGAGATGAGAGAGACAACAGAGAGAGATGAGAGAGACAACAGAGAGAGATGAGAGAGATGAGAGAGATAACAGAGAGAGATGAGAGAGAGAGAACAGAGAGACAACAGAGAGAGATGAGAGAGACAACAGAGAGAGATGAGAGAGACAACAGAGAGAGATGAGAGAGATGAGAGAGATAACATTGAAAACAGAGAGAGATGAGAGAGACAACAGAGAGAGATGAGAGAGACAACAGAGAGAGATGAGAGAGACAACAGAGAGAGATGAGAGAGACAACAGAGAGAGAGACAACAGAGAGAGATGAGAGAGACAACAGAGAGAGATGAGAGAGACAACAGAGAGAGAGATAACAGAGAGAACAGAGAGAGATGAGAGCGACAACAGAGAGAGATGAGAGAGAGAACAGAGAGAGATGAGAGAGACAACAGAGAGACATGAGAGAGACAACAGAGAGAGATTAGAGAGAGAACAGAGAGAGATGAGAGAGAACAGAGAGAGATGAGAGAGACAACAGAGAGAGATGAGAGAGACAACAGAGAGAGATGAGAGAGACAACAGAGAGAGATGAGAGAGACAACAGAGAGAGATGAGAGAGACAACAGAGAGAGAGATAACAGAGAGAACAGAGAGAGATGAGAGCGACAACAGAGAGAGATGAGAGAGAGAACAGAGAGAGATGAGAGAGACAACAGAGAGACATGAGAGAGACAACAGAGAGAGATGAGAGAGAGAACAGAGAGAGATGAGAGAGAACCGAGAGAGATGAGAGAGACAACAGAGAGAGATCAGAGAGAGACAACAGAGAGAGATGAGAGAGACAACAGAGAGAGATGAGAGAGAGAACAGAGAGAGATGAGAGAGACAACAGAGAGAGATGAGAGAGAGAACAGAGAGAGATTAGAGAGAGAACAGAGAGAGATGAGAGAGACAACAGAGAGAGATGAGAGAGACAACAGAGAGAGATGAGAGAGATGAGAGAGATAACATTGAAAACAGAGAGAGATGAGAGAGAGAACAGAGAGAGCATTGGAACAGGATGTGTAGTGTTGGAACAGGATATGTAGTGTTGGAACCGGATATGTAGCGTTGGAACAGGATGTGTAGCGTTGGAGAGTTGGAACAGGATGTGTAGTGTTGGAACAGGATGTGTAGTGTTGGAGAGTTGAAACAGGATGTGTAGATTGGAACGTTGGAACAGAATGTGTAGCATTGGAAGAGGATGTGTAGCATTGGAAGAGGATGTGTAGCAATGGAACAGGATGTGTAGCATTGGAACAGGATGTGTAGCATTGGAACAGGATGTGTAGCGTTGGAATGTTGGAACAGGATGTGTAGCATTGGAACAGGATGTGTAGCATTGGAGCGTTAGAACAGGATGTGTAGCGTTGGAACAGGATGTGTAGCGTTGGAACAGGATGTGTAGCATTGGAACAGGATGTGTAGCGTTGGAACGTTGGATCAGGATGTGTGGCGTTGGAGAGTTGGAACAGGATGTGTAGTGTTGGAACAGGATATGTAGCGTTGGAACAGGATATGTAGCGTTGGAACAGGATGTGTAGCGTTGGAACAGGATGTGTAGCGTTGGAACAGGATGTGTAGCGTTGGAACAGGATGTGTAGCGTTGGAACAGGATGTGTAGCGTTGAAACAGGATGTGTAGTGTTGGATCAGGATATGTAGCGTTGGAACAGGATGTGTAGCGTTGGAACAGGATGTGTAGCGTTGGAACAGGATGTGTAGCGTTGGAACAGGATGTGTAGCGTTGGAACAGGATGTGTAGCGTTGGAGAGTTGAAACAGGATGTGTAGTGTTGGATCAGGATGTGTAGCGTTGGATCAGGATGTGTAGCGTTGGAGAGTTGGAACAGGATGTGTAGTGTTGGAACAGGATGTGTAGTGTTGAAGAGTTGAAACAGGATGTGTAGTGTTGGAGAGTTGAAACAGGATGGGTAGCATTGGAGAGTTGGAACAGGATGGGTAGTGTTGGAACAGGATATGTAGCGTTGGAACAGGATGGGTAGCGTTGGAGAGTTGAAACAGGATGTGTAGCGTTGGAACAGGATGTGTAGCGTTGGAACAGGATGTGTAGCGTTGGAACAGGATATGTAAACAGAATGGGTAGCGTTGGAGAGTTGGAACAGGATGGGTAGCGTTGGAGAGTTGAAACAGGATGGGTACGTTGGAGAGTTGAAACAGGATGTGTAGCGTTGGAACAGGATATGTAGCGTTGGAACAGGATATGTAGCGTTGGAACAGGATATGTAGTGTTGAACAGAATGGGTAGGATTGGAACAGGATGGGTAGTGTTGGAACAGGATGGGTAGCGTTGGAACAGGATGTGTAGCGTTGGAACAGGATATGTAGCGTTGGAACAGAATGGGTAGCGTTGGAGAGTTGGAACAGGATGGGTAGTGTTGGAACAGGATGGGTAGCGTTGGAACAGGATGGGTAGCGTTGGAACAGGATGGGTAGCGTTGGAACAGGATATGTTGGAACAGGATGTGTAGTGTTGGAACAGGATATGTAGTGTTGGAACAGGATATGTAGCGTTGGAACAGGATGGGTTGGAGAGTTGGAACAGGATGTGTAGCGTTGGAGAGTTGAAACAGGATGTGTAGTGTTGGATCAGGATGTTGTGTTGGAACAGGATGTGTAGTGTTGGAACAGGATATGTAGTGTTGGAACCGGATATGTAGCGTTGGAACAGGATGTGTAGCGTTGGAGAGTTGGAACAGGATGTGTAGTGTTGGAACAGGATGTGTAGTGTTGGAGAGTTGAAACAGGATGTGTAGTGTTGGAGAGTTGAAACAGGATGTGTAGCGTTGGAGAGTTGGAACAGGATGTGTAGCGTTGGAGAGTTGAAACAGGATGTGTAGTGTTGGATCAGGATGTGTAGCGTTGGATCAGGATGTGTAGCGTTGGAGAGTTGGAACAGGATGTGTAGTGTTGGAACAGGATGTGTAGTGTTGGAGAGTTGAAACAGGATGTGTAGTGTTGGAGAGTTGAAACAGGATGTGTAGCGTTGGAGAGTTGGAACAGGATGTGTAGCGTTGGAGAGTTGAAACAGGATGTGTAGTGTTGGATCAGGATGTGTAGCGTTGGATCAGGATGTGTAGCGTTGGAGAGTTGGAACAGGATGTGTAGTGTTGGAACAGGATGTGTAGTGTTGAAGAGTTGAAACAGGATGTGTAGTGTTGGAGAGTTGAAACAGGATGGGTAGCGTTGGAGAGTTGGAACAGGATGTGTAGCGTTGGAGAGTTGAAACAGGATGTGTAATGTTGGATCAGGATGTGTAGTGTTGGAGAGTTGGAACAGGATGTGTAGAGTTGGAACAGGATGTGTAGTGTTGGAGAGTTGGAACAGGATGTGTAGAGTTGGAACAGGATGTGTAGTGTTGGAGAGTTGGAACAGGATGTGTAGAGTTGGAACAGGATGTGTAGTGTTGGAGAGTTGGAACAGGATGTGTAGTGTTGGATCAGGATGTGTAGCGTTGGAACAGGATGTGTAGCGTTGGAACAGGATATTCAGCGTTGGAACAGGATGTGACTCCCCCATAGCTGAGCAGAGGGGGAACTGGACCTCCCCATAACTGAGCAGAGGGGAACTGGACCTCCCCATAGCTGAGCAGAGGGGGAACTGGACCTCCCCATAACTGAGCAGAGGGGAACTGGACCTTCCCATAGCTGAGCAGAGGGGAACTGGACCTCCCCATAGCTGAGCAGAGGGGGAACTGGACCTCCCCATAACTGAGCAGAGGGGGAACTGGACCTCCCCATAGCTGAGCAGAGGGGGAACTGGACCTCCCCATAACTGAGCAGAGGGGAACTGGACCTCCCCATAACTGAGCAGAGGGGAACTGGACCTCCCCATAGCTGAGCAGAGGGGAACTGGACCTCCCCATAGCTGAGCAGAGGGGGAACTGGACCTCCCCATTGCTAAACAGAAGGGACCTCTCTAATGGTGAAAAAGAGTACCAACTCACTGGCTAGTTTCTTATTGAGAGTCTGTCTTGTGTAAAGTTGATGCATTAAGCTATAAGATATCCGGAGGAAGAGAGGTTCAGAGGAAGAGAGGTTCAGAGGAAGAGAGGTTCAGGGGAAGAGAGGTTCAGAGTAAGAGAGGTTCAGGGGAAGAGAGGTTCAGGGGAAGAGAGGTTCAGAGGAAGAGAGGTTCAGGGGAAGAGAGGTTCAGGGGAAGAGAGGTTCAGAGGAAGAGAGGTTCAGGGGAAGAGAGGTTCAGGGGAAGAGAGGTTCAGAGGAAGAGAGGTTCAGGGGAAGAGAGGTTCAGAGGAAGAGAGATTCAGGGGGAGAGA
>NC_068450.1:14274521-14399521 GCF_023373465.1 Oncorhynchus keta | reverse complement strand
GCCCCGGAGAGAGGTGCATCATGGGACCAGGCCTGCGTCTGTGCCGGCACAGAGAGCCCCCCTTGGCCTGCTGGATAACGGCAAACACACAGCCCTCTGGGAAGGGACTGCAGACTCGGAGGTCGACCAGGGCTGAGGAGGGACGGGGGCGAGGGTGGGGGGGCTTGGGAGGGTCAGGGGTCTTCACTGGACAAGAACAGGACTGGACTGACTTGGGTCTCTTCAAAACACTGCCTGATAGAGCTCCCTAGTCAATCAATTAATTAATCAATAAATCCATCAATTGAGCAATCAATCAATCCATCAATCTGGTTATATAAAACATTTCCATCTAACTCCATTCACAACCCTGATTTCCATAGTTAGTTTCCATTTTATTTTCCTTAGAGGAGAATCCACTGTTAGACAAAGCCCAGTATTACTCTACAGGAGAATCCACTGTTAGACCAAGCCCAGTATTACTCTACAGGAGAATCCACTGTTAGACCAAGCCCAGTATTACTCTACAGGAGAATCCACTGTTAGACCAAGCCCAGTATTACTCTACAGGAGAATCCACTGTTAGACCAAGCCCAGTATTACTCTACAGGAGAATCCACTGTTAGACCAAGCCCAGTATTACTCTACAGGAGAATCCACTGTTAGACCAAGCCCAGTATTACTCTACAGGAGAATCCACTGTTAGACCAAGCCCAGTATTACTCTACAGGAGAATCCACTGTTAGACCAAGCCCAGTATTACTCTACATGAGAATCCACTGTTAGACCAAGCCCAGTATTACTCTACAGGAGAATCCACTGTTAGACCAAGCCCAGTATTACTCTATAGGAGAATCCACTGTTAGACCAAGCACAGTATTACTCTACAGGAGAATCCACTGTTAGACCAAGCCCAGTATTACTCTACAGGAGAATCCACTGTTAGACCAAGCCCAGTATTACTCTACAGGAGAATCCACTGTTAGACCAAGCCCAGTATTACTCTACAGGAGAATCCACTGTTAGACCAAGCCCAGTATTACTCTACAGGAGAATCCACTGTTAGACCAAGCCCAGTATTACTCTACAGGAGAATCCACTGTTAGACCAAGCCCAGTGCAGTACAGGAGGGGCTGACATGTCCTGACTTGCTGTGAGAGAGAGACCAGAGGGGAGATCAGATGAGAAATCTGAACACGGTGTGGGGGGAGGGAGGTGTGTGTGTAGCTGCAGTTAGAGTGTGGGCAGTCTCACACACACACACACACACTGTTTTCCGTTGCACATATTTGCACTACAACTCCTGATTTTACTAACGGACGACTGGAAAATGAGTTGACCAGCTGAGCCAGGTGCTCTGGAGCTGGAATAGAATTACATATCTGGAATGTCTAAGGGAGCTGTGAGGAATGGGTTGAATAGAATATATATCTGGAATGTCTAAGGGAGCTGTGAGGAATGGGTTGAATAGAATATATATCTGGAATGTCTAAGGGAGCTGTGAGGAATGGGTTGAATAGAATATATATCTGGAATGTCTAAGGGAGCCGTGAGGAATGGACTTTCAGAACTAGATTCCTATGTTTTTTAGGACCAGATTTCCTGGTGTGTTTCTGTGTGGAGGAGACAGGAAGAGGCAGGAAAGACAGACTACTGTTGTCTAATGAACACTCTCCACACAGAAACATCTGACTCTACTTCCTCTTCTGGCCAACAGGTGGGGCAAAAGAATACCCACAATACACCCTCTGTAACAGACACACCCTCTACACCCTCTGTAACAGACACACCCTCTGTAACAGACCCACCCTCTGCCTCTGTAACAGACACACCCTCTGCCTCTGTAACAGACACACCCTCTGCCTCAGTAACAGACACACCCTCTGCCTCAGTAACAGACACCCTCTGTAACAGACACACCCTCTGCCTCTGTAACAGACACACCCTCTGCCTCAGTAACAGACACAACTTCTGCCTCAGTAACAGACACCCTCTGTAACAGACACACCCTCTGCCTCTGTAACAGACACACCCTCTGCCTCAGTAACAGACACACCCTCTGCCTCTGTAACAGACACACCCTCTGCCTCAGTAACAGACACACCCTCTGCCTCTGTAACAGACACACCCTCTGCCTCAGTAACAGACACACCCTCTGCCTCAGTAACAGACACACCCTCAGTAACAGACACACCCTCAGTAACAGACACACCCTCAGTAACAGACACACCCTCAGTAACAGACACACCCTCAATAACAGACATATAGTCTACTTATTCAACGTTGTACAGTTCAAGTAACTGTTGTGAGACTTACATGAAGTATTTAGATGATTGCTGTAGTTTTTCAAAAGCAAAAGAATGATGAAGGTTAAAAAGGTTAACAATGAGACAATGTTGTCATGTAATAGTTACATGATCACATGATTTGATAATGACGTAAAAGGAATTATTGATTTGATGGGACTGATTCAAATGAGGCGATGACTTACAATAACACATAATGTAATCATTACCAGGCACAGATTACAAGGAATTTACAACTATTTGAATTCCTTATCAGCTGAATGGATGTATTTGCAGTCCCTTATAAAAGTGTTTGTGGCAAATTAGCTGCAGACAAAATAGAGTGCCACAAAATGTTGCCAGAAGTTTGCAAATGTTTGCCACTTGTGATGAGCTTGCGGCAAACCTTTGGCAACAGTCATATGTATTGCCACTAGTGGTAAACAGTTCACTAGAGCTCCTTTCTGGCAGACAAGTCTCTCAAGATTCTATTTGAATCTGTGGCAAACTTGTGGCCAAAATATTTATTGCCAGTAGTGACAATCATGTTTAACGGAAGCCGTTTCGAGTGAACACATGAATTCCAAGACAAGTAACTGTTGATGAGCAATGAAGGTGATTATAAAATTTGTTGGAAAAATTCAAACCAAGCTAGCTACCTACAAAAGTTGTCCGGTGAGTATCTAACTTATTAATAAACTTCCTAATACATGTTAAAATGACATGAACTAATTTATGGCTAGTTAACAATGGAATGTATTATGGGATAGAATGATAAGAGTTATTTTATTTTGGAATTGAACAAGTCAGTAAAAACAAACGATGTTGTCCAGTCTGAGTTGCCCCCCTCCGGATTGTGCCGTGGCGGAGATCTTTGTGGGCTATACTCGGCCATGTATCAGGATGGTAAGTTGGTGGTTGAAGATATTCCTCTAGTGGTGTGGGGGCTGTGCTTTGGCAAAGTGGGTGGGGTTGTATCTTCCTGTTTGGCCCTGTCCGGGGGTATCATCGGATGGGGCCACAGTGTCTCCTGACCCCTCCTGTCTCAGTCTCCAGTATTTATGCGGGGTAGTTTATGTGTCGGGGGGCTAGGGTCAGTTTGTTATATCTGGAGTACTTCTCCTGTCTTATCTGGTATCCTGTGTGAATTTAAGTATGCTCTCTCTAATTCTCTCTTTCTCTCTTTCTTTCTCTCTCTCTGAGGACCTGAGCCCTAGGACCATGCCTCAGGACTACCTGACAACTCCTTGCTGTCCCCAGTCCACCTGTCCATGCTGCTGCTCCTGGGTTTGGGAGTGGTAGAGATACTCTGAAGGATCGGCTATGAAAAGCCAACTGACATTTACTCCTGAGGTGCTGACTTGCTGCACCCTCGACAACTGCTGTGATTATTATTATTTGACCATGCTGGTCATTTATGAATATTTGAACATCTTGGCCATGTTCTGTTATAATCCCCACCCGGCACAGCCAGAAGAGGACTGGCCACCTCTCATAGCCTGGTTCCTCTCTAGGTTTCTTCCTAGGTTTTGGCATTTCTAGGGAGTTTTTCCCAGCCACCGTGCTTCTACACCTGCATTGCTTGCTGTTTTGGGGTTTTAGGCTGGGTTTCTGTACAGCACTTTGAGATATCAGCTGATGTGCGAACGGCTATTTAAATTTTTTGTTGTGTTTGTTGACAAAAAGTGATTTGTTGATCCAGGGAACCCCCCCATTTGTACTTCTTGTTTACACATGGAGGGAGCTTACCAAACCAGTTATTAGACCTCTTTGCCTTAGCTGTTGATGTTTTTGTTTTTTGTTGTTAGCCCTGTTGTTTATTTTCCAATACCCAACATATTCAACATGCATCATGTAGTATTGGTTGTATAACAATTACACTTACTGTAATTGAAAAAAGCTTCTCACTTTTCAATAGTTTTTTTACTGGTTTCAGTTTTGGATTTCATCACTAGGTGGAGACATTGACCATAGTACCCCACACCCTGACCTCCATCCTGTACGATTACCACACACTCTCTCATTAGCACCACCAGCTGAAGAGAGCTTTGTCCCTAATTGTCTTCCCCATGCCCCATGTGAACTTTCCCATTTCCTAAGTGATTATGCTGAAGAAGGCCATTAAGGGCCAAAACGTCAATATTTTAAACTTAACTAATAAAACTAAGATTTGTTTATGGTGAGCGAGCTTTGCACCTTTTCCTGTCCGATGATGCTTACAGATTTTTAGGTTGCACCTCAACTCATGTTGGTTGAGCACCCTTCTTTCCAAATGGGAATAGAGTGAACACATTTTATTGATACCAGTTTCAATCTGTCTGTGCCATTGACTGGCTAACACTTGGCTAGCGCTTAGCTAGCTAGCTAACGTTAGCTATCATATTTTTGCACAATTAATGTGATAGCTAGCTAGCTAACTAAGGATTTACCTAAACACTTATACTGTATTTTCTGGTGAATACGTTGCTGTCTTTAATACCAATACGCATTTCAATATGCTAGTGTCACTGTTCAATAGTATTTTAGCAAGCACACCAGCTAAGGTAACAACAATATGAGGTATTATTCTCATAAATGTAGCCCATACAGTCATCCTTTGTAACAATTAGATATTTTGTTGTATTAAACTATTGGCTAGCGCATCTTGTTCATGTGTGTTTTTCCTTCTCTCTTTCTAGAAGTAATCAGTTACAGGGCAAAATGACAGATCGAGGCCTTCAGTCGAACTGAGGAAACATGTGCACCAGGTCAACAAGACTTCTTGCATGGATGGCTTTGAGATGTAAGTTAACAATAATTCATTTTTGAATTAGGCATAACTCAATTTTATGCTTTTCTTCCACCCAAGCCGTATATTCCCGATTCAGGAAGAAGAGACAACTAGTAGACAATGATGAAGTCCCCAGTCTGGATTGAATATCATAACTAGTTAGAGAAAAATCTTGTATACTGTGGCTCTCTAGGAACAGTTGGCCACACATTAAAACGTAGATTTAGTAGGCCTAACTCCCAGTTTATGCTAACTACATCGTTTGTTTATAAAGCATTTACACAAGGCAGAAACTTTGTTTCCCCGCTGAAAAATATATAGAAGGCCAGTTTCAGTGAGAAGCATCGCAACATGCATAGCAACACGCATAGCAACATGCATAGCAACACGCATAGCAACACGCATAGAAACACACATAGCAACATGCATAGAAACACGCATAGCAACATGCATAGCAACATGCATAGAAACATGCATAGCAACATGCATAGCAACACGCATAGAAACACGCATAGCAACACGCATAGCAACACGCGTAGAAACACACGTAGCAACACGCATAGCAACACACACAGCAACACGCATAGCAACACGCATAGCAACACGCACAGCAACACGCGTAGCAACACACATAGCAACACGCACAGCAACATGCACAGCAACATGCATAGCCACCAAGGCAACTTTGTAACAGCTGACCCAGTTTTTCCTAAGCCAAACCTGCTGGGTCCAGCCGCTGAATCTACCTTTTAAGATACTAAAATCTAAAATGTTTTCAGTATGCTAACGTTGATTTTGTTTTGTGTTTTCTGATTGTTTCAGTTCATGCATTCAACAAGCTTTGGACAAAGGACTTCCATAGACTGTCATCTCCAAAGTTCACTCAAAAAGGCAATAGTTGTGAACTGGGCGATTTAGTTGTTGTTGTCTTAATTATCTACATTTTGTTAATTATCTTTTAAACATCCATTGGTTGAAAGCTATTGCTGAATTATCACTTGGCTCATGTAAATTCTGTGTTGCCCCTTTAAACATCCTAACATCTCCATAGTGTTCACATTGTAGCGACATAAACATATTAAATAAACTCTTTATTTGGGAAAGATCCCGTCTTTGCTCGTTTCATCATTAGCATAATTTTATTTATTTTTTATCTTTTAAGATATTGAATGTTGTTTAGTATATTTAGCATGTTTAGTTCTCCCTGTGAGAAGAAAGTTAGTTTAAAGTTAATTTAAAGTTAGTTTAAAGTTATATGTGATTGGGTTTATGAAGATACAACATTTCAATGTTGTTAACACACAGTAACCAAAAACCGGATCTCATTTGCATATTCATGTTCGCCGCAAGTTTCCCAGAATTGTTTGCCAGAAGTTTACAAGTTTTTTTAGATAAGGGGTTTTGAACATACAACAGTTTTCATGTTTATCATCAACATACTCACCTTAAATACTTCTAGGTGGCAGTTTCCTGCTCGTTCCCTAGTGGCTACGATCTCTCCTTCCCGTAACTCTGATTGGCCGTTTGGAAGGTGTGTCTGCTCCGAGACAGTTAGAGCATCCTTGGAATCCAGGTAATTTCCTGAGTGTCCCTCTCCTCCCTCCCCTCCCTCGCTTTCTCTCTCTTCCACTGTAGACAGACATTCTAAGGGATCTCTGTCTACCTCTGTCTCTCTCTCTTTCTGAGTCTCTCTCTCCAGCCTTGAGTGTGGCTCGTGATTCTCTACTGTGGCTACAGACGTGTGCCGCGTCTGTCTCTCTGTCTGTCTGTCCATCTGTCTGTCCGTCTCCAATGAGCTCACACACACCAGGCCGTTAACGCTTGATGAGTCTGGACTCACCCTCCAGGCCTCCAGCATCACCTGAGGAGACCGTCTGCCTATTAGAGGAGGGGGTGAGGCAGGGTCACAGGCAGGGGAGCGAGGGGAGTGAGGGGTCAGGGGTGAGGCGGGTGTTGGGGGACACTCTGGGTAGTCTTCACTGCGGAGGGTCAGGGACACACTGTGGACGTAGTCCCCCAGATGCTGCCCTGCTCTGGGGGAGCCCAGCAGCGACCGCTCCCCTCCCTCCTCTGGAGGAGAGAAGGAGCGAGAAGACGTCCGCCATTTTCTAGCCGTCTCCGCAACGTTGCTGAAGAACTTAATCAGACCCCCAAAATGTCCGCCTTTGCTGTCAGAGTGCTTTGGAGCCGCTGGTTGAAAGTCCCTGACGCTCTCGAAGTCCACCGAGCCGTAGTCAGAGTCCATGGTCTTGTCCAGTGTGTGGAGCTCTGAGTCAAAACTCCTCTCTGAGTAGGCCGGGTTCCCCTTCCCCAGGACAGAGATCCTCCTCAGGTAACTCCACACGTCAGCTCTCTTAGATCTCCTCCCACCCAGCGGGACCTTGGGGCTGCCCCTCACACTCTGCTCCTCACACACTCCTGCTGAGGTACTGTTACAGTTAGAGGAGTGGTTGGCCTGCGCCTGTGCCTGGACCTGAGGTCTCTTGGAGCAGGAGATTCTCTCTGTGGGCTTAGAGCCGTTCTGGGTAAGAGGCTCCACTAGTGAGTGAAGATGGTGTCTGTCCAGGGTAGCTGTCAGATCCATGTCCTCAAATGAGCAGTCGAACTCGGCGGTGTGTCCGGCATATGAATGCCTCTTTGCACGGTGGCGGAGTGTGCTCCTACAGGGGTGCAGGCCGGGCGAGGGGAGGAAGTCCCGGCAGAACGAGTCGTCCTCCGTCTCTCCATCTCTGAACTTAGTGCTGGACCCAGACATCTTACCCACCCTCCCCTTGAAGACACCAGGGGAGCGGAGCTTCTTGATGGAGCGGACCTTGTCAGCAAAGGACAGTTTAGGGATGAAGGCCTCCTCTCCAGGGAGGATCATGGAGTGAGGTCTTCTGTTATCCAGCTCTGAGGCCACTCTACGCCGGGTCAAGATCTTCCAGATGCCCCCAGTCGCTCTTGTTCTACGGTTGACCTCCGGGCGCTCCTTTCCAGGTGTCTGAGGGGGTACCTGGGTGTCTGCCTGTCTATCCCCAGCCTCCTGCCACTCTCTCTGGGCTTGGCCTGGCCCCGGACCTTCTCCATGACCCTCTCCCTTCCCAGTCTCCTGGATAGATACGGTGCCAGTTTCATTCTGCACATCCAGAGACACGTTGAAGACTTTATTGACGAACACATTGGGGTCGTTGCTGTGGGAGGCGGGGCTGTCCATGTGTTCCATCCTCTCTCATCTCATCCTACTACAGCTCTGTCAGTTATCAGCTCCGTCAGCTATCAGCTCAGTCAGCTATCAGCTCAGTCAGCTATCAGCTCCGTCAGCTATCAGCTCAGTCAGCTATCAGCTCCGTCAGCTATCAGCTCTGTCAGCTATCGGCTCCGTCAGCTATCGGCTCCGAACCGCACCATCTCTTTCACTCCCACACACACCTGGAGAGACAAAACACACAACACAACAATTTGTGAACTCTCTTATACTCACACACACAATTCAATTCAAATCAATTAAAGAACCCTGTATTTATCTCTGAGGGGCAATAAGAACCCTGTATTTATATCTGAGGGGCAATAAGAAACCTGTATTTATATCTGAGGGGCAATAATAACCCTGTATTTATATCTGAGGTGCAATAAGAACCCTGTATTTATCTCTGAGGGGCAATAAGAACCCTGTTTTTATATCTGAGGTGCAATAAGAAAACCGGTGCTATTGTAAAAAGTTTGGAGACTTTGCATGAGTCTTTATTCATAATATGTCATACAGACCTGACCACACATCAGATACATCACATACAGACACAGATACAGATACATATACAGATACAGATACAGATACAGATACATATACAGATACAGATACAGATACAGATACAGATACAGATACAGATACAGATACAGATGCAATACAGATACAGATACAGATACAGATACAGATACAGATACATATACAGATACAGATACATATACAGATACAGATACATATACAGATACAGATACAGATACAGATACAGATACAGATACAGATACATATACAGATACAGATACATATACAGATGCGATACAGATACAGATACAGATACATATACAGATACAGATACATATACAGATACATGTACAGATACAGATACAGATACAGATACAGATACAGATACATATACAGATACAGATACATATAAAGATACAGATACAGATACAGATACATATACAGATACAGATACATATACAGATGCGATACAGATACAGATACATATACAGATACAGATACATATACAGATACAGATACATATACAGATGCGATACAGATACAGATACGATACGGATACAGTACAGATACAGATACAGATACAGATACCGTACAGATACAGATACAGATACAGATACATGTACAGATACAGATACATATACATGTACAGATACATGTACAGATACATATACATATACATATACAGATACAGATACAGATACAGATACAGATACAGTACAGATACATATACAGATACAGATACATATACATATACAGATACAGATACAGATACAGATACAGATACAGATACAGTACAGATACATATACAGATACAGATACATATACATATACAGATACAGTACAGATACATATACAGATACAGATACAGTACAGATACAGTACAGATACATATACAGATACAGATACAGATACATATACAGATACAGATACAGATACATATACATATACAGATACAGATACATATACATATACATATACATATACAGATACAGATACAGATACAGTACAGATACATATACAGATACAGATACATATACATATACAGATACAGATACAGATACAGATACAGTACAGATACAGATACAGATACAGATACAGTACAGATACAGTACAGATACAGATACGATACAGATACATATACAGGTACAGATACAGATACAGATACAGATACAGATACATATAGAGATACAGATACAGATACAGATACGATACAGAGATACAGATATAGTACATATACAATACAGATACAGATACAGATACAGATACAGATACAGATACATATACAGATACAGATACAGATACAGATACAGATACAGATACAGATACAGATACAGATACAAATACAGATACAGATACAGATACAGATACAGATACAGATACAGATACAGATACAGATACATATAATACAGATACAGATACAGATACAGATACAGATACAGATACAGTACATATAAAGTACAGATACAGATACAGATACAGATACAGATACATATACAGATACAGATACAGATACAGATACAGATACAGATACAGATACAGATACAGATACAGATACAGATACAGTATACAGATACAGATACAGATACATATACAGATACATATACAGATACAGATACAGATACAGTACAGATACAGTACAGATACAGATACATATACATATACAGATACAGATACAGATACAGATACAGTACAGATACATATACAGATACAGATACATATACAGGTACAGGTACAGATACAGATACAGATACATATACAGATACAGATACAGATACAGATACAGATACAGATACAGATACATATACAGATACAGATACAGATACATATACAGATACAGATACAGATACATATACAGATACAGATACAGATACAGATACAGATACATATACAGATACAGATACAGATACAGATACAGATACAGATACATATACAGATACAGATACATATACAGATACAGATACAGATACAGATACAGATACAGATACAGATACAGTACAGATACAGATACAGATACAGATACGATACAGATACAGATACAGATACAGATACAGATACAGATACATATACAGATACAGATACAGATACAGATACAGATACGATTCAGATACAGATACAGATACAGTACAGATACAGTACATATAAAGTACAGATACAGATACAGATACAGATACAGATACAGATACAGTACATATAAAGTACAGATACAGATACAGATACAGATACAGATACAGATACAGATACAGATACAGTACAGATACAGTACATATAAAGTACAGATACAGATACAGATACAGATACAGATACAGTACAGATACAGTACATATAAAGTACAGATACAGATACAGATACAGTACAGATACAGATACAGATACATATACAGATACAGTACAGATACAGATACAGATACAGATACAGATACAGATACAGTACAGATACAGATACAGATACAGATACAGATACAGATACAGTACAGATACAGTACAGATACAGATACAGATACAGATACAGATACAGATACAGTACAGATACAGTACAGATACAGATACAGATACAGTACAGATACAGTACAGATACAGATACAGATACAGATACAGTACAGATACAGATACAGTACAGATACAGATACAGATACAGATACAGATACAGATACAGTACAGATACAGATACAGTACAGATACAGTACAGATACAGATACAGTACAGATACAGATATAGATACAGTACAGATACAGTACAGATACAGATACAGATACAGTACAGATACAGTACAGATACAGATACAGATACAGATACAGTACAGATACAGATACAGTACAGATACAGATACGATACAGATACATATACAGGTACAGGTACAGATACAGATACAGATACATATAGAGATACAGATACAGATACAGATACGATACAGATACAGATACGATTCAGATACAGATACAGATACAGTACAGATACAGTACATATAAAGTACAGATACAGATACAGATACAGATACAGTACAGATACAGTACATATAAAGTACAGATACAGATACAGATACAGATACAGTACAGATACAGATACAGATACATATACAGTACATATACAGATACAGATAGAGATACAGATACAGATACAGATACGATACATATACAGATACAGATACAGATACAGATACAGATACAGTACAGATACAGTACATATACAGATACAGATACAGATACAGATACAGATACAGATACAGTACAGATACAGTACATATAAAGTACAGATACAGATACAGTACAGATACAGATACAGATACATATACAGATACAGTACAGATACAGATACAGATACAGTACAGATACAGTACAGATACAGTACAGATACAGATATAGATACAGTACAGATACAGTACAGATACAGATACAGATACAGATACAGATACAGATACAGATACAGATACAGATACAGATACAGATACAGATACAGACACAGTACAGATACAGTACAGATACAGATACAGATACAGATACAGTACAGATACAGATACAGATACAGTACAGATACAGATACAGTACAGATACAGATACAGATACAGTACAGATACAGTACAGATACAGATACAGATACAGATACAGATACAGTACAGATACAGATACAGATACAGATACAGATACAGTACAGATACAGATACAGATACAGATACAGATACAGTACAGATACAGATACAGATACAGATACAGTGGAAATACAGTACAGATACAGTGGAAATACAGTACAGATTGCTGATTGCTGTTTGTGTACAGATACAGAAAGATACAGTTCAGATAGCTAGGATGCATATCAAGGCAGCCTATTTCACCACTTGTACCAGGGCCCATACAGATACAGATACAATAGGGTGCCACAGATAAGACCCATCTCTCATATACAGTAACACATGAACTAACATAGTAGTACATGGTCTTATAACATATAACATAGTAGTACATGGTCTTATAACACATAACATAGTAAGTAGTACATGGTCTTATAACACATAACATAGTAGTAGTACATGGTCTTATAACAGATAAGATACATGGTCTTATAACACATAACATATACAGTACAGTACATGGTCTTATAACATATAACATAGTAGTACAGATAACAGATAACAGATACAGATACAGTCTTATAACAGATAACAGATAAGATACATGGTCTTATAACACATAACAGTAGATACAGATATAGTACATGGTCTTATAACACATAACATAGTAGTAGTACATGGTCTTATAACAGATAACATAGTACAGATTATAACACATAACATAGTAAATAGTACATGGTCTTATAACACATAACATAGTAGAGTACATGGTCTTATAACACATACAGATACATGGTACATACAGATAACATATACAGATACATGATACAGATACACATAGTAGTACATGGTCTTATAACAGATAACATGGAAATACATGGTCTTATAACATATAAATAGTAGTAGTAGATTGCTGATTGCTGTTTGTGTAAGACTGGTCTTATAAGATATAACATAGTAGTACATGGATAACATATAACAATGGCAGCCTATTTCAACATAGTAAGTGACATGGTCTTATAACACATACAGCAGTGGTCTTATAACACATAACATAGGGAGAAGACCCTGGTCTTATCATAACGTAGTAACATGGTCTTATAACACAAACATAGTAGTACATGGTCTTATAACATATAACATAGTAGTACATGGTCTTATAACACATAACATAGTAAGTAGTACATGGTCTTATAACACATAACATAGTAGTAGTACATGGTCTTATAACACATAAGTAGTACATGGTCTTATAACACATAACATAGTAAGTAGTACATGGTCGTATAACACATAACATAGTAAGTAGTACATGGTCTTACATGGAACATTCTATACATACATAACTAGCAAACAATGTTCAGTATTTGAGATGAGCAAATGTAGGTTGACTAGAAACAAGGGAGTCTTTGTGTGCATCTTGTGTGCTGTACAGTGGTCCCCTTAAAGTGAGTCAGCATTATTTAAACCCCCACCCCCATACCCCTCTATACCCCCTTGAGCCACATTAGCCCAAGTAATTATACAGAAGACAGCGGCACACGAACACACATACACCAGGATCCTGCATTGCCGTGGAAACCGAGCTCCACGGAGGTGGTGGTGATGTGTGTGTGCAGCAGCAACGTTTGTGTGTTTTTGCATGCGTTTGTGTGTGTGTGTGTGTGTGTGTGTGTGTGTGTGTGTGTGTGTGTGTGTGTGTGTGTGCGTGCGTGCGTGCGTGCGTGCGTGCGTGCGTGCGTGCGTGCGTGCGTGCGTGTGTGTGTGTGTGCGTGTGTGTTGATATCACATGACATATCCCCTTCATCTGAGGAGGATGACTGAGAGCCCAAACTCCATTCACTCTCTGTTCCACATATTAATGCACTATACTAGTCCACGTCATTTGAGACAGGACTATGCCCTATTAGCCTACGTTATGTGAACCTACAGAGTAGACAAACATGTAGTTAGATACAGTATTATAAACTAATCTAGGAGGAATGGTTACATGTAGTTAGATACAGTATTATAAACTAAGAGGTGTAGTTAGATACGGTATTATAAACTAATCTAGGAGGAATGGCTTCATGTAGTCAGATACAGTATTATAAACTAAGAGGTGTAGTTAGATACAGTATTATAAACTAATCTAGGAGGAATGGCTTCATGTAGTTAGATACAGTATTATAAACAAATCTAGGAGGAATGGCTTCATGTAGTTAGATACAGTAGTATAAACTAAGAGGTGTAGTTAGATACAGTATTATAAACTAAGAGGTGTAGTTAGATACGGTAGTATAAACTAAGAGGTGTAGTTAGATCCAGTATTATAAACTAAGAGGTGTAGTTAGATACGGTATTATAAACTAAGAGGTGTAGTTAGATACAGTATTATAAACTAAGAGGTGTAGTTAGATATGGTATTATAAACTAAGAGGTGTAGTTAGATACGGTATTATAAACTAAGAGGTGTAGTTAGATACGGTATTATAAACTAAGAGGTGTAGTTAGATACAGTATTATAAACTAAGAGGTGTAGTTAGATACGGTATTATAAACTAATAGGTGTAGTTAGATACGGTATTATAAACTAAGAGGTGTAGTTAGATACAGTATTATAAACTAAGAGGTGTAGTTAGATACGGTATTATAAACTAAGAGGTGTAGTTAGATACGGTATTATAAACTAAGAGGTGTAGTTAGATACGGTATTATAAACTAAGAGGTGTAGTTAGATACAGTATTATAAACTAAGAGGTGTAGTTAGATACGGTATTACAAACTAAGAGGTGTAGTTAGATACAGTATTATAAACTAAGAGGTGTAGTTAGATACGGTATTATAAACTAAGAGGTGTAGTTAGATACGGTATTATAAACTAAGAGGTGTAGTTAGATACGGTATTATAAACTAAGAGGTGTAGTTAGATTCAGTTTTATAAACTAATCTAAGACGTATCCTTCACTAGAAGTTGAACAATAGTCCAAGAATGTGTCAACTGTACTATATATATATATTTTTTTTTAAAAATAATAATATGATTTAAAATGATACTATTCTATATAAATGATACTATAATTACATATAGGCCTATATACTCTATAAACTAGAACAGGTGTAATTGATTCAATATTACTTGGATTAAAATAGGTTGTTATCAAATATTCATTAAATGGAGAAGAAAAAAATACATGCCAACAAGACATTCTAAATATGAGAAATCTGCCTCACGTTATGTTTATTTATTGTTTTAAATTGGCCTGCAGAAACGTCAAAGTAAACTGAAAAGTGCATAGTTGATGAATAAATTAGGATAGGCAGCGGTAAGAATCGGCTAGAACAGTTCGGAAAATTATTGTTTTCTCATCTAAGTAATTTAACCGATCTGTTTATAGCCTCTATCGCAATTTATTGACGATAACAGACGTAACAAGCAAGAAACGTTACGGAACATGCGTTTAGAAAATTGTTGTTACTTACCAATCGGCTTTCAAGAGCTGAAACTCCTCAATAATTCTGGACAAAACGTCATCTTTCAATTACAGTAAATCGGATGCAAAAACAGCGGTTGACTTCCCACCTGGTAAACTTTTTATATCCATGAGGAACGCTGAAATTATGCTGTGGCGAGTTTTCAGGCGAAGTCTTTTGACGTGGGCTAATCTCCTTGGGTTCTAGAAATCCTCCTCAAAACTCTGACATTTTCAAAGTTTTCTCTCTGAGCAGAGAGAATGATGAACACTCTTGCCCTTTAAACTCAAGCAGCAGACGCCGACAGTCAGATGATAAAACGCTCTTACGCAGACAGTGGATAGAGGAACCGGCAACATATGATCAGCAGCCAGAGCACTCACATGCAAAACACACACACACACACACACATGCTCACACACACACACACACACGCACTCACATGCTCACACACACACACACACACACACACACACACACACACACACACACACACACACACACACACACACACACACACACACACACACACACACACACACACACACACACACACACACACACACACACACACACACACACACACACACACACACACACACACACACACACACACACACACACACACACACACACACACACAATGTACACAAACAACACACACACACAGACACACAGTTTCACACAAAAATATACACACATATCAGTGTGTGTTGAATTATACACACACACAAACTGCACACACTAGTTCATTTAAGTAGCCCACATAACACACACACACACACACAGCAATATAATGGTTCAACACAAACATGTCACACAAAACATGTGATTGACTGAACACACACACACACACACACACACACACACACACTGGACCACACTTTCAGGAATTGCTTTGAATGTGAAAATCCTTCTATTGAAAGGACACAATGGGAGACACACACACAGGGAAACTGAATTCACAGAATCTAAACAGCTTCAGAGTCTTTTACTGTGAAAGACACACACACACACACACACACACACACACACACACACACACACACACACACACACACACACACACACACACACACACACACACACATACACATACACACACACACACACACACACACACACACACACACACACACACACACACACACACACACACACACACACACACACACACACACACACACACACACACACACACACACACACACACACACACACACACACACACACACACAATAGATGTATTGAAACAAATGACCTTGATAGACCTAGTTTCCTAAAAATATGCTGTATATCAGTTTCTGTTGAATTATAATTAGTAAACTGCCCACTAGTTCATTTAAGTAGCCCAATAACCTTAGCAATATAATGGTTCAAGTTAAACATGTCAGTGAAAAGATGTGATTGACTGAACAGTGGTTTCATTGGCTGGACCCGCTTTCAGGAATTGCTTTGAATGTGAAAATCCTTCTATTGAAAGGACACAATGGGAGAGAGCACACAGGGGAAACTGAATTCACAGAATCTAAACAGCTTCAGAGTCTTTTAGCTGTGAAAGAGGAGATGGTAGGGCAGGGGACTAAATTTAAACGTTCCTCTTCTGTCTGTTTCTCCCATTGTCAGTCATCATTCTCTTCCTCTGGAAGCAGTGGATCTTACAGCAAATCCTCTTGAGGGGACTATTTGGCTGTGGCAGGAAGCTCATACTGTACAGTCATCATCCTCTTCCTTTGTAACTCATACTCTACAGTCATCATCCTCTTCCTCTGTAACTCATACTCTACAGTCATCATCCTCTTTCTGTAACTCATACTCTACAGTCCATCCTCTGGACTCAAGACCCTTAGAGTGGTCATGAAGAACCTCTGTTTTGTAATTGTCTGATATATCCTCCATCCTCTTCCTCTGTAACTCATACTCTACAGTCATCATCCTCTTCCTCTGTAACTCATACTCTACAGTCATCATCCTCTTCCTCTCTAACTCATACTCTACTGTCATCACCCTACTCTGTAACTCATACTCTACAGTCATCATCCTCTTCCTCTGTAACTCATACTCTACAGTCATCACCCTCCTCCTCTCATACTCTACTGTCAACCTCTCTGTAACTCTACAGTCATCATCCTCTTCCTCTGTAACTCATACTCTACAGTCATCATCCTCTTCCTCGGTAACTCATACTCTACAGTCATCATCCTCTTCCTCTGTAACTCATACATCCTCTTCCTCTGGTACAGTTATCATCCTCTTCCTCTGTAACTCATACTCTACAGTCATCATCCTCTTCCTCTGTAACTCATACTCTACAGTCATCATCCTCTTCCTCTGTAACTCATACTCTACAGTCATCATCCTCTTCCTCTGTAACTCATACTCTACAGTCATCATCCTCTTCCTCTGTAACTCATACTCTACAGTCATCATCCTCTTCCTCTGTAACTCATACTCTACAGTCATCATCCTCTTCCTCTGTAACTCATACTCTACAGTCATCATCCTCTTCCTCTGTAACTCATACTCTACAGTCATCATCCTCTTCCTCTGTAACTCATGCTCTACTGTCATCATCCTCTTCCTCTGTAACTCATACTCTACAGTCATCATCCTCTTCCTCTGTAATTCATACTCTACTGTCATCATCTTCTTCCTCTGTAACTCATACTCTACAGTCATCATCCTCTTCCTCTGTAATTCATACTCTACTGTCATCATCTTCTTCCTCTGTAACTCATACTCTACAGTCATCATCCTCTTCCACTGTAACTCATACTCTACAGTCATCATCCTCTTCCTCTGTAACTCATACTCTACAGTCATCATCCTCTTCCTCTGTAATTCATACTCTACTGTCATCATCCTCTTCCTCTGTAACTCATACTCTACAGTCATCATCCTCTTCCTCTCTAACTCATACTCTACAGTCATCATCCTCTTCCTCTCTAACTCATACTCTACTGTAATCAGCACGCCACTGAGGACAGTAACAGCTATTGTTTATCAAGATGACAAAGCTTAAAGGCACAATGAAGGTTTCCTGCCGTGGGCTGGCTGCCGTGGCGGTGTTGCCGTGGGCCGGGCTGCCGTGGCGGGGCTGCCGTGGCGAGGTTGCCGTGGCGGGGTTGCCGTGGGCTGAAACACAGATGCAGGATTGTGGACCGTTATAGAATAAGAGTCATGCCGTGTTTGTACTATGGTCAAATAACTTGAAAATACTTTTATAGAAAAGTACCATTATCTTTACATGATAACTTGACAGCCTTCATAATAATAACCTGAAGACTGTTCAGATGTAGGATCTTCATTTGATCACCCTGTTACAGGAGAACTTTCATGAAATGCAGGACATTTAAAACGTGTAGTGTATTTGAGGTTTAAAAAGGCTTCTGAAGTTTGTAATTTCGACTTTGAAATTTCAGGCTTGATTTTCCCTTACGAAAAATGTATCAACTCCAGCACAAATGTCTAATAATCAATTATAATCCATATTTCCTGTTGCTGCAGGATTATTTTCCTGCTGTAACAAACTGGATCAAATGAAGGTCCTACAGATCAGTATCTTATACACACTAAATGGCAGCAATTTAAAGTATTGTAATGTCTGATCATCCTCTTTCTCTATTCCAACCCTTTGAGTCCCTCATTCATAACCCTGCTTCATGTTTATGGTTAGGAACATCTCTGTCTGAGCCAGCAAGAGCCCTCTCTGTGTCTGCCGCCTGCCTCCTTTTCTCACAGAAGCCATGCAGCTTACATGCTGTCCCCTCCAGTCAGTCACAACACACACGTCCTGATCCCGGCCTAAATCTCTCTGTCTCTACTGTGGTCGTCATCTCAGGCTTCTCAGTCCAGCTCAGACCTGCTCAATCCAGACACATTACACATAGACAAACACATATATAGTAAATTACACAGACTACATACAGAGACACACTTTAAACAATTCAACGAGTGATTAGATTCATTATAAGAGTGGTGGAGGGAGAGAGAGAGAGAGAGAGAGAGAGAGAGAGAGAGAGAGAGAGAGAGAGAGATGGAGAGCAAGAGAGAGAGGGATGGAGAACAAGAGAGAGAGAGAGAGAGAGACATGGAGAGAGGAGATATGTAATATAATATGTATATAACTGTGTGTGAACATAGCTACTACTGTGTGTGAACATAGCTACTGATCTTAGAGTGTTAGAACTGTGTGTGAATATAGCTACTGCTCTTAGCAGTGATGTCATAGGCTGCACATTTTCTGAACAATTGCCGTCTTCCTGTGCTTCCTGTGACATAGTCCCGACTGACTGCAGGGATAGATAGAGATTACACACACACACACACACACACACTCACACTCACACACACACACACACACACACACACACACACACACACACACACACACACACACACACACACACACACACACACACACACACACACACCACACACACACACACACACAGGACTCAGTTTAGCTACAAACAGTTGTAATTATTTCAGCAGTATTTGTCACCAAGGGGAAACAGTGTATGAAAAGAAGAGAGAGCGAGGTTAGGACGATAAGAGGGTCAGATGCTGTATGTTATGATATGATTGTCTATAAAAGCGTGGGAACATGATTCACCATAGCTAGATAATTTGAGTGTCGTACTGTTTGTTCACACTTGCTATAGCCTTTACACGTGAACATTCGTGCTGAAATATGTTTCAAGAAGCACATGAGGAGGACTTGTTTAGACTTGTTAATGTCCTTCTTGGAACGCCAATAACAGTCATGTAGACTATTGGCAGATTGGTTAAAGGGATATTGGTGATTTAAGCTTGTTAATGATTTGTGTTGTAATCTCGACAAGGCTAATGTTCAACACACACGGTCTGGATATTAAATACATTCAGGCAATAGACACTGGCTAGTAGTAGAGGAGGGTTGGATAAAATTACACTGACATTCCTCACATTCCCTCAGAACAGGCCTGCATCCCAATTGGCTCCCTATTCCCTATATAGTGCATTACTTTTGACCAGGTGCACTACTTTTGACCAGAACCCAAAGGTAATGCACTATATAGGTTGTCACTTGTGATGTAGACCAGATCTACATTCTTTCCCTGTCCTAACTGCTCACTTATGGCACCATCACTGCCCCAGTCAACACACACACACACACACACGCACGCACGCACGCACACACACACATACACACACACATATATACACACATACACACACACACACACATGTACTCACACACACTCACACATACACACACACACACACACACACACACACACACACACACACACACACACACACACACACACACACACACACACACACACACACACACACACACACACACACACACACACACACACACACACACACACACACACACACACACACACATCACTGCTAACCCTATACCTAATCCACTGACACAACTGTTATTTCTTATTTGCTTAAAACAATGCTGAGAGGAGTTTCAGAAGCTTTGCATATTGTCTGCACATACTCGCATCATACCCCATACAACATCACGTTTAGAGTGGAAGGAATGTTTAATGAGAGAGTTTATGTCGTGTTGACAGTGGGTGGAGAGGGCCAGGCTCTGCTATCTACCTTACCTAGAGGAGAGAGACAGAGGAGCGAGAGAGGAGGGAGAGGGAGAGGGAGGTGAGAAGAGAGAGAGAGGAAGAGGGAGGTGAGAAGAGAGAGAAAGAGGGAGAGGGAGGTGAGAAGAGAGAGAGAGGAGAGAGAGAGGAGAGAGGGAGAGGGAGGTGAGAAGGGAGAGAGAGAGGAGAGAGAGAGGAGGTGAGGAGAGAGAGAGGAAGATGAGAGAGAGGGAGGTGAGAAGAAAGAGAGGAAGAGGAGAGAGAGGAGAGAGAGAGAGAGGAGCTGAGAAGAGAGAGAGGAAGATGAGAGAGAGGGAGGTGAGAAGAAAGAGAGGAAGAGGAGAGAGAGGAGAGAGAGAGAGAGGGAGGTGAGAAGGGAGAGAGAGAGGAGAGAGAGAGGAGGTGAGGAGAGAGAGGAAGATGAGAGAGAGAGACATGAGAAGAGAGAGAGGAAGATGAGGGAGAGGGAGGTGAGAAGAAAGAGAGGAAGAGGAGAGAGAGGAGAGAGAGAGAGAGGAGGTGAGAAGAGAGAGAGGAAGAGGAGAGAGAGGAGAGAGAGAGAGAGGAGCTGAGAAGAGAGAGAGGAAGATGAGAGAGAGGGAGGTGAGAAAAGAGAGAGGAAGATGAGAGAAGAAAAGGAACAGAGGAGGAGAGAGAGAGAGCCTGAGAATGACAGAGAGAGGAAGATGGAGATCTTAGCACTATCAGTAGGAATCTCAAAACAGGAAGACCAGCGCCAGTAAACAAGAGCAGCAGAAGAGAAGCACAGTTCTACTTCCTGTCCTAACTATAGAGGAAACAAAATATTTTTTAGGAATTCTAATCTGCACTAACACACTCAAGCAGTCGACACTGATTAAAACCCACTTCCATTGGCTATCTGAGGAACTCTTCTCTTAATAACAGAACTATCAGGAATGCCTTCATTCTAAAACGTCTTAGCAGCTCATCTCTATTTAGTTTAATAGGTATATGTTGTTTCTTAAGTGGTGTCCTCACTTTCTGTGGTTAGTCTGTTTCCTTTACACATTTCTGTTCTGTGTGTGTGTGTGTGTGTGTGTGTGTGTGTGTGTGTGTGTGTGTGTGTGTGTGTGTGTGTGTGTGTGTGTGTGTGTGTGTGTGTGTGTGTGTGTGTGTGTGCGTGCGTGCGTGCGTGCGTGCGTGCGTGCGTGCGTGCGTGCGTGCGTGCGTGCGTGCGTCCGTGTGTGTGTGTGTGAGTCTCCCTCTCTGTGGCAGCCAGGAGTGTGATTGGTGTGTGTTTGGAGATGTGGGGCAGATGTTTATCCTTGTCTTTGGTTGTTATCTTCTCGCTAGTCAACTGGCCCTGATCTCCCTGCTCTCTGGGCCTTGGCCTGGGTTAGGCTGGGACTGAGCTGGGGTTAGGCTGGGTTAGGCTGGGACTGAGCTGGGGTTAGGCTGGGTTAGGCTGGGACTGAGCTGGGGTTAGGCTGGGTTAGGCTGGGACTGAGCTGGTTTAGGCTGGGACTGGGCTGGGGTTAGGCTGGGACTGAGCTGGTTTAGGCTGGGACTGGGCTGGCTGGGACTGAGCTGGTTTAGGCTGGGACTGGGCTGGGGTTAGGCTGGGACTGAGCTGGTGTTAGGCTGGGACTGAGCTGGGGTTAGGCTGGGTTAGGCTGGGACTGAGCTGGGGTTAGGCTGGGACTGAGCTGGGGTTAGGCTGGGTTAGGCTGGGACTGAGCTGGTTTAGGCTGGGACAGGGCTGGGGTTAGGCTGGGACTGGGCTGGGTTTGACTGGGACTGTGCTGGGTTTGACTGGGACAGGGCTGGGTTAGGCTGGGACTGGGCTGGGCTGGGTTGACTGGGACTGGGCTGGGTTTGAGGGACTGGGACTGGGACTGCTGGGTTTGACTGGGACTGGGCTGGGTTTGACTGGGACTGGGCTGGGTTTGACTGGGACTGGGCTGGGTTTGACTGGGACTGGGCTGGGTTTGACTGGGACTGGGCTGGGTTTGACTGGGACTGGGCTGGGGTTAGGCTGGGACTGGGCTGGGTTTGACTGGGACTGTGCTGGGTTTGACTGGGACTGGGACTGGGCTGGGTTTGACTGGGACTGGGCTGGGTTTGACTGGGACTGGGCTGGGTTTGACTGGGACTGGGCTGGGTTTGACTGGGCTGGGTTTGACTGGGACTGGGTTTGACTGGGCTCAGTTTGTGGGTCAACACTTTTTCCTCTCTTACCTGTGTTTGTGTCTTGTCAGATATCTATCATCCTGGAAAGTATTTTCTTTAGTGACCAGCAGGCCATTAAAATAGTTGTTGTTTCTGGATTATTCTGCATTGACACAACAACATTGTACGGCGTCTATGTTAGTGTCCCATTAACATGGGAACATTTAAATAATGCCACATGTAGGCTAACTGTATGTCTCAAATTAGAATCCGTCTTCAGGTATGGTTAACTCTTGTGTAGATTGATGAGGAAAAACATTAAAGTAACAAAATGTGGAAAAAGTGAAGGAGTCTGAATACTTTACGAATGCACCGTACATACAGTACCAGTCAGAAGTGTGGACACACCTGCTAATTCAAGGGTTGTTCTTTATCTTTACTATTATCTACATTGGATAATAATTGTGAAGACATCAAAACTATGTAATAACACATATGGAATCATGTAGTAACCAAAAAATGGTGTTAAACAAATCAAAATATATTTTATATACTTTAAAGTAGCCATCCTTTGCATTGATGACAGCTTTACACACTCTTGTCATTCTCTCACCCAGCTTCAAGCACTAGGATAAGACAGGCTCTCATGAGGACCGCCTCAGGAAAAGAAGACCCAGAGTTACCTCTGCTGCAGAGGATAAGTTCATTAGAGTTAACTGCACCTCAGATTGCAGCCAAAATAAATGCTTCACAGAGTTCAAGTAACAGACACATCTCAATATCAACTGTTCAGAGGAAACTGCGTGAATCAGGCCTTTGTTGTTGCTTAACCAGCATGGCTACCACAGCGTTCTGCAGCGATACGCCATCCCATTTGGTTTGCGCGTAGTGGGACTACCATCTGTTTTTAAAATGTTTTCGACAGATAACAGATTCACTCCATGGAATAACAGATACACTACATGGGATAACAGATACACTACATTGAATAACAGATACACTACATGGGATAACAGATTCACTACATGGAATAACAGATTCACTATATGGAATAACAGATTCACTACATGGAATAACAGATTCACTACATGGGATAACAGATTCACTACATGGATAACAGATACACTACATGGAATAACAGATACACTACATGGAATAACAGATACACTACATGGGATAACAGATTCACTACATGGAATAACAGATACACTACATGGGATAACAGATACACTACATGGAATAACAGATACACTACATGGGATAACAGATACACTACATGGGATAACAGATACACTACATGGGATAACAGATACACTACATGGAATAACAGATACACTACATGGGATAACAGATACATGGGATAACAGATACACTACATGGAATAACAGATACACTACATGGGATAACAGATACACTACATGGAATAACAGATACACTACATGGAATAACAGATACACTACATGGGATAACAGATACACTACATGGAATAACAGATACACTACATGGGATAACAGATACACTACATGGAATAACAGATACACTACATGGATAACAGATACACTACATGGAATAACAGATACACTACATGGGATAACAGATTCACTACATGGAATAACAGATACACTACATGGGATAACAGATTCACTACATGGAATAACAGATACACTACATGGGATAACAGATACACTACATGGAATAACAGATACACTACATGGGATAACAGATACACTACATGGAATAACAGATACACTACATGGGATAACAGATACACTACATTGAATAACAGATACACTACATGGGATAACAGATTCACTACATGGAATAACAGATACACTACATGGAATAACAGATTCACTACATGGAATAACAGATTCACTACATGGAATAACAGATTCACTACATGGAATAACAGATTCACTACATGGAATAACAGATTCACTACATGGAATAACAGATACACTACATGGAATAACAGATACACTACATGGAATAACAGATACACTACATGGAATAACAGATACACTACATGGAATAACAGATTCACTACATGGAATAACAGATACACTACATGGAATAACAGATACACTACATGGAATAACAGATACACTACATGGAATAACAGATTCACTACATGGAATAACAGATTCACTACATGGAATAACAGATTCACTACATGGAATAACAGATTCACTACATGGAATAACACACTACATGGAATAACAGATACACTACATGGAATAACAGATTCACTACATGGAATAACAGATACACTACATGGAATAACAGATTCACTACATGGAATAACAGATTCACTACATGGAATAACAGATACACTACATGGAATAACAGATACACTACATGGAATAACAGATACACTACATGGAATAACAGATACACTACATGGAATAACAGATACACTACATGGAATAACAGATACACTACATGGAATAACAGATACACTACATGGAATAACAGATACACTACATGGAATAACAGATTCACTACATGGAATAACAGATTCACTACATGGAATAACAGATACACTACATGGAATAACAGATACACTACATGGAATAACAGATACACTACATGGAATAACAGATACACTACATGGAATAACAGATACACTACATGGAATAACAGATTCACTACATGGAATAACAGATACACTACATGGAATAACAGATACACTACATGGAATAACAGATACACTACATGGAATAACAGATACACTACATGGAATAACAGATACACTACATGGAATAACAGATACACTACATGGAATAACAGATACACTACATGGGATAACAGATACACTACATGGAATAACAGATACACTACATGGGATAACAGATACACTACATGGAATAACAGATACACTACATGGGATAACAGATTCACTACATGGAATAACAGATACACTACATGGAATAACACATGGAATAACAGATACACTACATGGAATAACAGATACACTACATGGAATAACAGATACACTACATGGAATAACAGATACACTACATGGGATAACAGATACACTACATGGGATAACAGATACACTACATGGAATAACAGATACACTACATGGAATAACAGATACACTACATGGGATAACAGATACACTACATGGAATAACAGATACACTACATGGGATAACAGATACACTACATGGAATAACAGATACACTACATGGGATAACAGATTCACTACATGGAATAACACATACACTACATGGGATAACAGATTCACTACATGGAATAACAGATACACTACATGGGATAACAGATACACTACATGGAATAACAGATACACTACATGGGATAACAGATTCACTACATGGAATAACAGATACACTACGTGGAATAACAGATACACTACATTGAATAACAGATACACTACATGGGATAACAGATTCACTACATGGAATAACAGATTCACTATATGGAATAACAGATTCACTACATGGAATAACATATTCACTACATGGAATAACAGATTCACTACATGGAATAACAGATTCACTACATGGAATAACAGATTCACTACATGGAATAACAGATTCACTACATGGAATAACAGATACACTACATGGAATAACAGATACACTACATGGCATAACAGATTCACTACATGGAATAACAGATTCACTACAAGGAATAACAGATTCACTACATGGAATAACAGATACACTACATGGAATAACAGATACACTACATGGAATAACAGATTCACTACATGGAATAACAGATTCACTACATGGAATAACAGATTCACTACATGGAATAACAGATGCACTACATGGAATAACAGATTCACTACATGGAATAACAGATACACTACATGGAATAACAGATTCACTACATGGAATAACAGATACACTACATGGAATAACAGATTCACTACATGGAATAACAGATACACTACATGGAATAACAGATTCACTACATGGAATAACAGATACACTACATGGGATAACAGATTCACTACATGGAATAACAGATACACTACATGGGATAACAGATACACTACATGGAATAACAGATACACTACATGGGATAACAGATTCACTACATGGAATAACAGATACACTACATGGGATAACATATACACTACATGGAATAACAGATACACTACATGGGATAACAGATTCACTACATGGAATAACAGATACACTACATGGGATAACAGATACACTACATGGAATAACAGATACACTACATGGGATAACAGATACACTACATGGAATAACAGATACACTACATGGGATAACAGATACACTACATGGAATAACAGATACACTACATGGAATAACAGATACACTACATGGGATAACAGATACACTACATGGAATAACAGATACACTACATGGGATAACAGATACACTACATGGAATAACAGATACACTACATGGGATAACAGATACACTACATGGAATAACAGATACACTACATGGGATAACAGATACACTACATGGAATAACAGATACACTACATGGGATAACAGATTCACTACATGGAATAACACATACACTACATGGGATAACAGATTCACTACATGGAATAACACATACACTACATGGGATAACAGATACACTACATGGAATAACAGATACACTACATGGGATAACAGATTCACTACATGGAATAACAGATACACTACGTGGGATAACAGATACACTACATTGAATAACAGATACACTACATGGGATAACAGATTCACTACATGGAATAACAGATTCACTATATGGAATAACAGATTCACTACATGGAATAACATATTCACTACATGGAATAACAGATTCACTACATGGAATAACAGATTCACTACATGGAATAACAGATTCACTACATGGAATAACAGATTCACTACATGGAATAACAGATACACTACATGGAATAACAGATACACTACATGGCATAACAGATTCACTACATGGAATAACAGATTCACTACAAGGAATAACAGATTCACTACATGGAATAACAGATACACTACATGGAATAACAGATACACTACATGGAATAACAGATTCACTACATGGAATAACAGATTCACTACATGGAATAACAGATTCACTACATGGAATAACAGATGCACTACATGGAATAACAGATTCACTACATGGAATAACAGATACACTACATGGAATAACAGATTCACTACATGGAATAACAGATACACTACATGGAATAACAGATTCACTACATGGAATAACAGATTCACTACATGGAATAACAGATTCACTACATGGAATAACAGATACACGACATGGAATAACAGATACACTACATGGAATAACAGATACACTACATGGAATAACATATTCACTACATGGAATAACAGATACACAACATGGAATAACAGATACACTACATGGAATAACATATACACTACATGGAATAACATATTCACTACATGGAATAACAGATTCACTACATGGAATAACAGATACACTACATGGAATAACAGATACACTACATGGAATAACAGATACACTACATGGAATAACAGATACACTACATGGAATAACAGATACACTACATGGAATAACAGATACACTACATGGAATAACAGATACACTACATGGGATAACAGATTCACTACATGGAATAACAGATACACTACATGGAATAACAGATACACTACATGGAATAACAGATACACTACATGGGATAACAGATACACTACATGGAATAACAGATACACTACATGGGATAACAGATAACATGGAATAACAGATACACTACATGGAATAACAGATACACTACATGGAATAACAGATACACTACATGGGATAACAGATTCACTACATGGAATAACAGATACACTACATGGGATAACAGATACACTACATGGAATAACAGATACACTACATGGAATAACAGATACACTACATGGAATAACAGATACACAACATGGGATAACAGATACACTACATGGAATAACAGATACACTACATGGGATAACAGATTCACTACATGGAATAACAGATACACTACATGGAATAACAGATACACTACATGGGATAACAGATACACTACATGGAATAACAGATACACTACATGGGATAACAGATACACTACATGGAATAACAGATACACTACATGGGATAACAGATTCACTACATGGAATAACACATACACTACATGGGATAACAGATTCACTACATGGAATAACACATACACTACATGGGATAACAGATACACTACATGGAATAACAGATACACTACATGGGATAACAGATTCACTACATGGAATAACAGATACACTACATGGGATAACAGATACACTACATTGAATAACAGATACACTACATGGGATAACAGATTCACTACATGGAATAACAGATTCACTATATGGAATAACAGATTCACTACATGGAATAACATATTCACTACATGGAATAACAGATTCACTACATGGAATAACAGATTCACTACATGGAATAACAGATTCACTACATGGAATAACAGATTCACTACATGGAATAACAGATACACTACATGGAATAACAGATACACTACATGGCATAACAGATTCACTACATGGAATAACAGATTCACTACAAGGAATAACAGATTCACTACATGGAATAACAGATACACTACATGGAATAACAGATACACTACATGGAATAACAGATTCACTACATGGAATAACAGATTCACTACATGGAATAACAGATTCACTACATGGAATAACAGATGCACTACATGGAATAACAGATTCACTACATGGAATAACAGATACACTACATGGAATAACAGATTCACTACATGGAATAACAGATACACTACATGGAATAACAGATTCACTACATGGAATAACAGATTCACTACATGGAATAACAGATTCACTACATGGAATAACAGATACACGACATGGAATAACAGATACACTACATGGAATAACAGATACACTACATGGAATAACATATTCACTACATGGAATAACAGATACACAACATGGAATAACAGATACACTACATGGAATAACATATACACTACATGGAATAACATATTCACTACATGGAATAACAGATTCACTACATGGAATAACAGATACACTACATGGAATAACATATACACTACATGGAATAACAGATACACTACATGGGATAACAGATTCACTACATGGAATAACACATACACTACATGGGATAACAGATACACTACATGGAATAACAGATACACTACATGGGATAACAGATTCACTACATGGAATAACAGATACACTACATAACAGATACACTACATTGAATAACAGATACACTACATGGGATAACAGATTCACTACATGGAATAACAGATTCACTATATGGAATAACAGATTCACTACATGGAATAACATATTCACTACATGGAATAACAGATTCACTACATGGAATAACAGATTCACTACATGGAATAACAGATTCACTACATGGAATAACAGATTCACTACATGGAATAACAGATACACTACATGGAATAACAGATACACTACATGGCATAACAGATTCACTACATGGAATAACAGATTCACTACAAGGAATAACAGATTCACTACATGGAATAACAGATACACTACATGGAATAACAGATACACTACATGGAATAACAGATTCACTACATGGAATAACAGATTCACTACATGGAATAACAGATTCACTACATGGAATAACAGATGCACTACATGGAATAACAGATTCACTACATGGAATAACAGATACACTACATGGAATAACAGATTCACTACATGGAATAACAGATACACTACATGGAATAACAGATTCACTACATGGAATAACAGATTCACTACATGGAATAACAGATTCACTACATGGAATAACAGATACACTACATGGGATAACAGATACACTACATGGAATAACAGATACACTACATGGGATAACAGATACACTACATGGAATAACAGATACACTACATGGGATAACAGATACACTACATGGAATAACAGATACACTACATGGGATAACAGATTCACTACATGGAATAACACATACACTACATGGGATAACAGATTCACTACATGGAATAACACATACACTACATGGGATAACAGATACACTACATGGAATAACAGATACACTACATGGGATAACAGATTCACTACATTGAATAACAGATACACTACATGGGATAACAGATTCACTACATGGAATAACAGATTCACTACATGGAATAACAGATACACTACATGGAATAACGGATACACTACATGGAATAACAGATACACTACATGGAATTACAGATACACTACATGGAATAACAGATTCACTACACTGCCTTCTAGGCAGAGTTGCAAAGAAAAAGCCATATCTCAGACTGGTCAAAAAAAATGAAAGATTAAGATGGGCAAAAGAACACAGACACTGGACAGAAGAACTCTGCCTAGAAGGCCAGCATCCTGGAGTCCCCTTTTCATTGTTGAAGTTGAGACTGGTGTTTTGTGGGTACTATTTAATGAAGGTGCCAGTTGAGAACCTGTGAGGCGTCTGATTCTCAAACTAGACACTATAATATACAAACACAGCTCTAGCTCTGTCACCATTCACGGCAGATACAGAAGTGCAACTGTGCGGTGGATTGAGAAGCATCCAATGCAAAAAAAACAGATATCTCTAGTTTTGTGGGGATTCTTGTATTATGCTAATTCGATTTCGTTGAATCTATATTATAAGACTAAGCATTCTGAGCTGTGTGAGGAGTGGAGGGAATGGTGATAGGATTGGAATCCAATCAGATGGAAGGTCTGTGGAGCAGACTAAAACATGTTCTATTATTGTGCATCTTGAAAAGGCCTACTTCCTTGCGCATGTGATCACGCATTGAATAAAATTCAGAGTTTAGTGGTCAGTCTCTTTTATGACTGTGTGATGTGGAAGGTAGTATGATTCTCTGTGTCTTCGTTGTCCACTCGTTTCACAATTCCCTGTAGTCCTGAACATCTTTGATATACTTCTCACACAGTGGTACATTGGATTGGAACTTGTTTTAAACACAGTTGTTTATGATGCACTCTTATAAAGAAAGGTTCCAACTTCCATATAGAACCTAAAAGGGTTCTATCGCTTGCGTAACATATGAAGCCATTAAAAGTACTATATAGAACCCTTTTGTAGGGTTCTTTGATCGGAACCCTGTATGGTGCCATATACAACCCTGCTATATAGAACCCTGCCATATAGAACCCTGATTGGTGCCAGATAGAACCCTGCCATATAGAACCCTGTATGGTGCCATTTACTAATTATGGCTACTAATAAATAGTAATATTTCTAGTTAAGAACATAATATACTAAACAATTCAATAAGGCGAAGGTCGAGAGCCATGCATCCTCTGAAACAGGAGACTGGAGTCAGTGTGCATGTGCCCGTACACCACAAGGAGTACCTAGAGCGCAATGGGATAAGGACATCCCAGCCGGCCAAACCCTCCACTAACCCGGGCGGCGCTGGGCCAATTGCACGCCACCTCATTTGTACCCCGGTCTCGGCCGGCTTCGACATAGCCCGGGATCGAACCTGAAGTTGTAGTGATGCCACCTTAGACCGCTGTGCCACTTGAGAGGCCCTTGACGATTTAAATTTTGGTACCAACTCTGGCTGACTTCCTTATGGAACAGCAAGTAGTCTACGGGTTGCTGCATGGAAGGTTCCAGAGAGGAAAAAAGGAGCAAAAGCATGATTTAATCTGCAGAAATATGCATTGACATAAGATATCTAAGTGTTGTTTGTCGTCCATGTCTACATATTTACCGTAGCACATATTGAGACTGAAACACTATTTTACTGTGTAGTGAAGGAGGGTTAGATCATGGTGAAGGAGGGTTAGATCATGGTGAAGGAGGGTTAGATCATGGTGAAGGAGGGTTAGATCATGGTGAAGGAGGGTTAGATCATGGTGAAGAAGGGTTAGATCATAGTGAAGGAGGGTTAGATCATGGTGAAGAAGGGTTAGATCATGGTGAAGAAGGGTTAGATAATAGTGAAGAAGTGTTAGATCATAGTGAAGAAGGGTTAGATCATAGTGAAGGAGGGTTAGATCGTGGTGAAGGAGGGTTAGATCACAGTGAAGAAGGGTTAGATCATAGTGAAGGAGGGTTAGATCTCAGTGAAGAAGGGTTAGATCATGGTGAAGAAGGGTTAGATCATAGTGAAGGAGGGTTAGATAATAGTGAAGGAGGGTTAGATGACAGTGAAGAAGGGTTAGATCATAGTGAAGGATGGTTAGATAATAGTGATGGAGGGTTAGATCTCAGTGAAGAAGGGTTAGATCATAGTGAAGGAGGGTTAGATCATGGTGAAGGAGGGTTAGATCTCAGTGAAGAAGGGTTAGATCATGGTGAAGAAGGGTTAGATCATAGTGAAGGAGGGTTAGATAATAGTGAAGGAGGGTTAGATGACAGTGAAGAAGGGTTAGATCATAGTGAAGGATGGTTAGATAATAGTGATGGAGGGTTAGATCATAGTGAAGGAATGTTGGATAATTGTGAATGGTTGTATTGTACTTCATCAACACTATGGTAGCTGCTAGGGAGGATTTATACAGTCCAATGGATTCTCTATATCATGGGACCACTGATATTGTTTTTACACTTACAACATGTGAATGAAAGGGTTGTTCCCAATGATGTTCTTTCTTTATAGTTGCACACATAAGCTTGATTACAGACGGAAGATCATAACTCTTCAACAACTTGATATGCATTTGGTCGTGTAGCGAAATGCTTCTAGTTCCGACAGTGCGGTAATATGGGGCAGCAGGGTAGCCTAGTGGTGGGTGGATCATTCGCAGAGGAACTAAAAACAGTCAATGTGGATAGGGGGGTGCTCCCTCTGCTGTTTTCTGAAGTCACTCTTCCACATGTGGACAGTCCGTAGCCCTTCCCTGCAGTCAAATGACCGAGTGGCCTCATGGGTGGATTGTTATTCATATTTCTCATAATTTCAAAATTAATCAACATATTTTCAAGAAACATACAGAAAATCTGGTGTTTCTATGTCAAACGGTTTTGTTATATTTCAGTCTTCTGTGACGTATATAAAGTATAATATTGGGATGCAAACTCAAAATGTAATACACTTCAACTCTATATCTGACATGGTGCAGGTGTCTTCTTTTGTTAAGCCCATAACCATGTGTGTGACGTTTATACTTTTGTTTCTAAATAGATTTGTTTTTAGACTACCAAGAAACACTCTGTGTGACCCTGATTCCTCTTTCTTGGCCTCTTGTCACGTCGGAATGAAGAGGTTTGGGAGACAGGCGCAGGAATGTGTAATAGTTTTTTTTATTAAGCCCAAATTACAGGAAGAGACCTGTAATCATCTACGCAATCCACAATGGCACGAAAGCCCAAAACACAGAGCACAGGTACTCACACGCATCAACGGACATTGTAACAATAATGGACAGCCCAAAGGAAACCAAAGGGCACACTGATACAGGTACTAATCAGTGGGAATAGGGGACAGGTGTACGTAATGAAAGATCTGGAGGGATACGTGACACCTCTGCTATTTGAGGGGTGTGAGATGTTGATCTGTGCAGCACCAGTAAACCTGCTATTTGAGGGGTGTGAGATGTTGACCTGTGCAGCACCAGTAAACCTGCTATTTGAGGGGTGTGAGATGTTGATCTGTGCAGCACCAGTAAACCTGCTATTTGAGGGGTGTGAGATGTTGATCTGTGCAGCACCAGTAAACCTGCTACTTGAGGGGTGTGAGATGTTGATCTGTGCAGCACCAGTAAACCTGCTACTTGAGGGGTGTGAGATGTTGATCTGTGCAGCACCAGTAAACGTGTGAGAGAGATCCCCACTCACCACAGAGCTGCTTGGGTCTCACCACAGATCAGCTTCTCAAGGAATGCCTAAAGAAAGTACAGGATATGTAAGTGCGATTGGCAACATTCAATAGCCTATAATACCTTTATCCACACAGTGATCCACAGATGTCATTGGTCCAATAATGTTGTTGTCACACTATTGCAGGGGTAGGCAACCCTGGTTCTGGAGAGTTTTTGATTTAACTGGAAGAAGACCAGGTGTGTTGAATTTAGTCAATCACTGAACTGATCAAGTGGCTCAGTTGGTCAGGTGAGGTGCCTAGTTGGGACAACATCCTGCAGTAATAGACAGGACTCCAGGGACAGGGTTGTCTAGCCCTGTACTATGGTCTTATGGTCAATGTTCTATAGTGACAACATTGTACTTGCTACAAAGGCCTTTTGTTTTTATTTTATTTTTTATTGAACCTTTATTTATCTCGGCAAGTCAATTAAGAACAAATTCTTATTTACAATGACGGCCTACCCCGGCCAAACCCGGACGACGCCGAGCCAACTGTGTGACGCCCTTAGGCCTACTGTACTGAAAGTGTGTTGTTAATTTAAATTGGATAACTGAGATCTGGACCCATATTCATAAAGTATCTCAGAGTAGGAGGATTGCTGGTCAATGATCAGTTCCCCCTGGCTTAATCATTATGATCTAAAGGCAGGGAATACATGCTCTGATGGACATCAACCACTTTCCCGACTCACAGAAGATAGCTGAGCTGGATGCAGTGTTGGTGACCGTGGCCCAGGGTGAGGAGGAAGAGGAAGCATGTCTCAGAGCCTTGGAGAAGAAGGTCCACATCAAAACATTACAGGTGAACAGCAGTCATCCACACAGCAGCTGCAGAGGGATGTGGAGCTGGAATGCAATAGGACCTGTTAGTGCTCTGGTAGAATGGCCGAGTTTGGCCGGGGTAGGCCGTCTCTCACACTCTCTCTCTCGCACTCTCTCTCTCACACGCTCTCTCTCACACTCTCTCTCTTGCACTCTCTCGCACTTTCTCTCTCTCACACTCCCTCTCTCACACACTCTCTCACACACACTCTCTCACACCCTTTCTCACACACTCTCACACACTCTCTCTCACACTTTCTCTCACTTTCTCTCACACTTTTTCTCACACTCTCTATCTATCACTCTCTCACACACTCTATCTATCACTCTCTCACACTCTCTCTCACACTGTTTCACACTCTCTTTCACACTCTTTCACTCTCTCACACTCTCTCTCACTCTCTCTCACACTCTTTCACACTCTCTCACTTTCTCTCTCACACTCCCTCACACTCTCTCTCTCACTCTCTCTCACACGCACACAAATGGTTTCAAAATTATCCATAGTTAACCAAATGTTGTCTCACTTTCACCAATTCGTAAGGTGATGTTTCTTCCTGAATGATCCTGTGCCCAGACTTTCAGCCCTGTTTCACACATTCCTTTGAGGTCGTCTGAGCCCAGCAGTCTGTCTCTGGTAACTACTATCTATTACTGTATGTAGTGGTGGACTGAGCTTCAGTGCTGCTAACGCTACAGCTGTTAGTCTGTCTGTTCTCTCTATAACTGTAGTGGTGGACTGGGCTTCAGTGCTGCTAACGCTACAGCTGTTAGTCTGTCTGTTCTCTCTATAACTGTAGTGGTGGACTGGGCTTCAGTGCTGCTAACGCTACAGCTGTTAGTCTGTCTGTTCTCTCTATAACTGTAGTGGTGGACAGCTTCAGTGCTGCTAACGCTACAGCTGTTAGTCTGTCTGTTCTCTCTATAACTGTAGTGGTGGACAGCTTCAGTGCTGCTAACGCTACAGCTGTTAGTCTGTCTGTTCTCTCTATAACTGTAGTGGTGGACTGGGCTTCAGTGCTGCTAACGCTACAGCTGTTAGTCTGTCTGTTCTCTCTATAACTGTAGTGGTGGACTGAGCTTCAGTGCTGCTAACGCTACAGCTGTTAGTCTGTCTGTTCTGTCTGTTCTCTCTCTAACTGTAGTGGTGGACTGGGCTTCAGTGCTGCTAACGCTACAGCTGTTAGTCTGTCTGTTCTCTCTATAACTGTAGTGGTGGACTGGGCTTCAGTGCTGCTAACGCTACAGCTGTTAGTCTGTCTGTTCTCTCTATAACTGTAGTGGTGGACTGGGCTTCAGTGCTGCTAACGCTACAGCTGTTAGTCTGTCTGTTCTCTCTATAACTGTAGTGGTGGACTGGGCTTCAGTGCTGCTAACGCTACAGCTGTTAGTCTGTCTGTTCTCTCTATAACTGTAGTGGTGGACTGGGCTTCAGTGCTGCTAACGCTACAGCTGTTAGTCTGTCTGTTCTCTCTATAACTGTAGTGGTGGACTGGGCTTCAGTGCTGCTAACGCTACAGCTGTTAGTCTGTCTGTTCTCTCTATAACTGTAGTGGTGGACTGGGCTTCAGTGCTGCTAACGCTACAGCTGTTAGTCTGTCTGTTCTCTCTATAACTGTAGTGGTGGACTGGGCTGGATCAGGCTAGAAGGAGACTAAAACATAGGAACCATTGACCAGTTTAACCTGCTGGGTCAGGCTAGAAGGAGACTAAAACAAAGGAACCATTGACCAGTTTAACCTGCTGGGTCAGGCTAGAAGGAGACTAAAACAAAGGAACCATTGACCAGTTTAACCTGCTGGGTCAGGCTAGAAGGAGACTAAAACAAAGGAACCATTGACCAGTTTAACCTGCTGGGTCAGGCTAGAAGGAGACTAAAACAAAGGAACCATTGACCAGTTTATCCTGCTGGGTCAGGCTAGAAGGAGACTAAAACAAAGGAACCATTGACCAGTTTAACCTGCTGGGTCAGTCTAGAAGGAGACTAAAACAAAGGAACCATTGACCAGTTTAACCTGCTGGGTCAGGCTAGAAGGAGACTAAAACAAAGGAACCATTGACCAGTTTAACCTGCTGGGTCAGGCTAGAAGGAGACTAAAACAAAGGAACCATTGACCAGTTTAACCTGCTGGGTCAGGCTAGAAGGAGACTAAAACAAAGGAACCATTGACCAGTTTAACCTGCTGGGTCAGGCTAGAAGGAGACTAAAACAAAGGAACCATTGACCAGTTTAACCTGCTGGGTCAGGCTAGAAGGAGACTAAAACAAAGGAACCATTGACCAGTTTATCCTGCTGGGTCAGGCTAGAAGGAGACTAAAACAAAGGAACCATTGACCAGTTTATCCTGCTGGGTCAGGCTAGAAGGAGACTAAAACAAAGGAACCATTGACCAGTTTATCCTGCTGGGTCAGGCTAGAAGGAGACTAAAACAAAGGAACCATTGACCAGTTTATCCTGCTGGGTCAGGCTAGAAGGAGACTAAAACAAAGGAACCATTGACCAGTTTATCCTGCTGGGTCAGGCTAGAAGGAGACTAAAACAAAGGAACCATTGACCCGTTTAGCCTGCTGGGTCAGTCTAGAAGGAGACTAAAACAAATGAACCATTGACCAGTTTATCCTGCTGGGTCAGGCTAGAAGGAGACTAAAACAAAGGAACCATTGACCAGTTTATCCTGCTGGGTCAGGCTAGAAGGAGACTAAAACAAAGGAACCATTGACCAGTTTATCCTGCTGGGTCAGGCTAGAAGGAGACTAAAACAAAGGAACCATTGACCAGTTTAACCTGCTGGGTCAGGCTAGAAGGAGACTAAAACAAAGGAACCATTGACCCGTTTAGCCTGCTGGGTCAGGCTAGAAGGAGACTAAAACAAATGAACAACTACCAACAACAAACCCTGTTGTCTCAGAGCTGCAGGAATATGTTGCCCTCAATCTTTTCTCTGTAGGTGAAACAAGTTAGCATGTAATCACAATTACAGTACCATCCCATTCCATCTCCCAGCCCGAGGGGAGCTTATCGTAGAGAAGATTAGATTTCCCTGTTCACAACGTATTAATCCGAGATAAATCCAATCTGCAGATATCACTGATACCAAATGGCCTCTTTGCTTTTAGAGGCGTGTTGTATTCAGATTCAATGGTTACATCCCAAATAGGGGGCGGCAGGGTAGCCTAGTGGTTAGAGTGTAGAGGCGGCAGGGTAGCCTAGTGGTTAGAGTGTAGAGGCGGCAGGGTAGCCTAGTGGTTAGAGTGTAGAGGCGGCAGGGTAGCCTAGTGGTTAGAGTGTAGAGGAGGCTGGGTAGCCTAGTGGTTAGAGTGTAGAGGAGGCGGGGTAGCCTAGTGGTTAGAGCGTTGGACTAGTAACCGGAAGTTCAAACCCCTGAGCTGACAAGGTACAAATATGTTGTTCTGCCCCTGACCAGGCAGTTAACCCACTGGCCGTCATTGAAAATAAGAATTTGTTCTTAATTGACTTGCCTCATAAAAAAATAGCAACATATTATATGGATGGGAGATGATTTGACACTGTAAAGTAACCACCTGTATTCAATTACCCCTCTCAGCAGACCACAGCATGGTAGCCTATGTAGAAGACAAGGCCTGGTTGGAAGGGGATGTGACTGGTGACGCAGGGTTATTCCAGGGAAATTAGAAGAATCAACATTTTTTTAAACGTTTATTATATTGTTGTAACATTATAAAAGTGTCCTTTGAAATCAAGGGGTATATTTAATTAATTGAATTCATAGCCAACAAGTCCATCATTAAAACATGCCATGATGTATGATTACAAACCACTTGGTGGTTATCTAAGCATGAAGGCAGAGACAACTGGAAAATCACTCTGTCCCTTCTTCAATCAGCAACATTATCGGCAGAACTAGGAAATAACATAAGGTTATGTTAAATAACATAAGGGTAATAATACGTATTCAGAGAAAGATAATGTATACAAATCATTTTGTAGTCAATTAGACACAGTATCTCAGGACACGAGTAGGCTAGTCCTCAATGAGTATTAGTGGCAATACTAAATTCAAACAAGTACAAGTTCAATGTGTGTGTTGTCTACCTCATGGGGACTCGTCAGTGTTCCTCCTCTCACAGTGTTTGGGGCACAGCGGGTGGTGGGGGTCTTGTTGTGATGTACCGGGGATGAGCTCCTCTCTGCCTCCTCCTGTCTCCCCCTGTAGGCTGCTGCTCAATATTACAGAGGTGGACCAGGACAGGCTGTCTCCCCCTGCAGGCTGCTGCTCAATATTACAGAGGTGGACCAGGACAGGCTGTTCCCCTGCAGGCTGCTGCTCAATATTACAGAGGTGGACCAGGACAGGCTGCAGGCTGCTGCTCAATATTACAGAGGTGGACCAGGACAGGCTGTCTCCCCTGCAGGCTGCTGCTCGTTATTACAGAGGTGGACCAGGACAGGCTGTCTCCCCCTGCAGGCTGCTGCTCAATATTACAGAGGTGGACCAGGACAGGCTGTTTGACCAAGAAGCCTGCAGTGTGTAGTTCAGGGCCGGGCTCGATGTGGGCGGAGTCAAACATTGGGCCGGGCTCAATGTAGGCGGAGTCAAACATTGGGCCGGGCTCAATGTAGGCGGAGTCAAACCCCTTTTAACCTGAACCCTTCACGTCTCCTTCAAGGTTACCCAAGTTGAGGTAAACGTCTCCTTCAAGGTTACCCAAGTTGAGGTAAACGTCTTCTTCAAGGTTACCCAAGTTGAGGTAAACGTCTCCTTCAAGGTTACCCAAGTTGAGGTAAACGTCTCCTTCAAGGTTACCCAAGTTGAGGTAAACGTCTTCTTCAAGGTTACCCAAGTTGAGGTAAACGTCTCCTTCAAGGTTACCCAAGTTGAGGTAAACGTCTTCTTCAAGGTTACCCAAGTTGAGGTAAACGTCTCCTTCAAGGTTACCCAAGTTGAGGTAAACGTCTTCTTCAAGGTCACCCAAGTTGAGGTAAAGGTCGACGGTGTCAACATCAACGAAAGCGGATCTTAATCGAACCTAACCTACATGGGATAAAAATATAAACCATGGAAGTGAGACTGTCATTATGCATAATTTACTTTGTAATATTCAAGCTACACCAGTGCAGTGGTATATTTTTATATGACCAACTACCGCACCGATGTTAGCATAGCATTAATTAGGACCTATTTGCATGTGCACTAGCTATTTGCTTACAATGAGGGAATTTTATTAGGACAAATTTGCCTACTTGAGCAGTAACCCTTGGTTCACATCCACAGTTATGTAAACGATTTGATCGGTGATTTTCTGTGTTTCTTCAATGTCTGCCTTGTTGTGTTTGGCTGGCTCTAAATGTGTATCCTTGATGCCATTCCCTTAGTTACACATAGCGAGTCTACACTAGAGGTCGACCGATTATGATTTTTCAACACCGATACCGATTATTGGAGGATACCAATTAATCGGCCGATTTATATTTATATATATTTATAATAATGACTATTACAACAATACTGAATGAACCCTTATTTTAACTTAATATAATACATCAATAAAATCAATTTTGTTTCAAATAAATAATGAAACATGTTCAATTTGGTTTAAATAATGCAAATACAAAGTGTTGGAGAAGAAAGTAAAAGTGCAATATGTGCCATGTAAGAAAGCTAACGTTTCAGTTCCTTGCTCAGAACATGAGAACATATGAAAGCTGGTGGTTCCTTTTAACATGAGTCTTCAATATTCCCAGGTAAGACGTTTTAGGTTGTAGTTATTATAGGACTCTTTCTCTCATATACCTTTGACTATTGGATGTTCTAATAGGTACTTTAGTATTGCCAGCCTAATATCGGGAGTTGATAGGCTTAAAGTCATAAACAGCGCAATGCTTGAAGCACAGCGAAGAGCCGCTGACAAACGCACGAAAGTGCTGTTTGAATGAATGTTTATGAGTCTGCTGCTGCCTACCACCGCTCAGTCAGACTGCTCTATCAAATCATAGACTTAATTATAACATAATAACACACAGAAATACGAGCCTTAGGTCATTAATATGGTCAAATCCGGAAACTATCATTTAAAAAACAAAACGTTTATTCTTTCAGTGAAATACGTAAAGTTCAGTTTTTTATCTAACGGGTGACATCCATAAGTATAAATTTTGCTGTTACATTGCACAACATTCAATGATATGTCATAGTTATGAAAAATTCTGGCAAATTAATTACGGTCTTTGTTAGTAAGAAATGGTCTTCACACAGTTCGCAACGAGCCAGGCGGCCCAAACTGCTTGTAATATAGTCTGTGTGTAGCTGGTGTAGAGGAGTCATGCGCAGGACAGCAGATATGAGTAAATAAACATATTTTAATCAAAATCGACAAATACAAATACAAAATAAGTGAGACCACATAAACGGACCGTATAACATAAAAACAATCATTCACAAACAAACATGAGGTAACAGAGGGTTAAATAATGAACAAATAATTGGGGCATTTAATCCAGGTGTGTAAGACAAAGACAAAACAAATGGAAAATGAAAAGTGGATTGGCGATGGCTAACGCCGCCCACCGAGCGCCGCCCGCCAAATGCCGCCCAAACAAGGAGACTTCAGCGGAAGTGGTGACACTGCTGCATATACCATGACTCTGCTTGCACAGAACGCAAGAGAAGTGACACAATTTCCCTAGTTAAAAGAAATTAATGTTAGCTGGCATTAACTAAATATGCAGGTTTAAAAATATATACTGATTAAGTGTATTGATTAAGAAAGGCATTGATGCAACTACAGTACTTTTTCGTGAAAACGCTTGTTAAATCATCCGTTTGGTGAAGTAGGCTGTGATTCAATGATAAATGAAGAGGCACTGCATCAATTATATGCAACTCAGGACAAGCTAGATAAACTAGTAATATCATCAACCATGGGTAGTTAGCTAGTGATTATGTTAAGATGGATTGTTTTTTATAAGTTTAATGCTAGCTCGCACCTTACCGTGGCTCCTTACTGCAATCGCATAACAGGTAGTCAGCCTGTCACGCAGTCTCCTTGTGGAGTGCAATGTAATCGGCCATAATCGGTGTCCAAAAATGCCGATTACCGATTGTTATGAAAACTTGAAATCTGCCCTAATTAAACGGCCATTCCGATTAATCGGTCGACCTCTAGTCTACGCAGTCTAAACACATGGAATACAATAATGAAATCACCTGGTCCCAACATACATGGCAAGTCAAGAAAAGTCATTGTAACTTGTCCACGATGCAAACTGAAGTAAAAAAAAATAAAAAATACTTCAAAACACATGTATGAAGAAAGCATACACATTGCTTTGAAACAGTGTCCAAGGAAAGAGTTTTGTCATGTGAGTGCATTGATGTGAGAAATGATGCATTTACGGTCGGAAATACATTTTCTGGTCCAGCAACACCCATATATGTTGTGACAAATACTCGTGCTAATTCAGTTCCAACTGTGTTCAAAACTGTTATGCATGCTGGAGTATTAAAAAGCTGTTGAATTGTACCTTTTCTGTACTTTCACATTCACAGAAACATTGCTCGGATCTTGTCCCCTGGACCTTAGAGGACTTTTGGTGTGGATGATTGATCAGGTTAGATATTCCTTTCAATGATTCCACTGAACTGTGCCATTTCATTGTCATTCCTTTATTGAAAAGTGTACCTTGTTCACACCACAGGATCTACCAAAGCAAGGTTTCTCAAACAACTGTGGGGTGTGATGGTAATATGCTGGTTATTCAGGCAATTATATTAGTCCTATTTTCTGTTATATGAAAAGTTATTATTATTATTATTTCTGTGCTTGGAGCATGCAAAGCACACTATTGTAATTGCTCATACTTTTTCTTGTTAATTATTCTTGACACTTTTTGGGACCTATTTCCTACAGTTTTTACACTACATACACAATTCATAGTCTTCTACACCCTGAAATATATTCCCGGGTGGGAGGGGGGTCTTCTACACCCTGAAATATGTTCCTGGGGGGGTCTTCTACATCCTGGAATATGTTCCTGGGGGGGTCTTCCACATCCTGGAATATGTTCCTGGGTGGGGGTCTTCTACATCCTGAAATATGTTCCTGGGGGGTCTTCTACATCCTGAAATATACTCCTGGGGGGGGTCTTCTACATCCTGAAATATGTTCCTGGGGGGGTCTTCTACATCCTGAAATATGTTCCTGGGGGGGGTCTTCTACATCTTGAAATATGTTCCTGGGGGGTCTTCTACATCCTGAAATATGTTCCTGGGGGGTTTTCTACATCCTGAAATATATTCCTGGGAGGGGGGGGGGGTCTTCTACATCCTGAAATATGTTCCTGTGGGGTTTTCTACATCCTGAAATATATTCCTGGGAGGGGGGGGGGTCTTCTACATCCTGAAATATGTTCCTGTGGGGTTTTCTACATCCTGAAATATATTCCTGGGAGGGGGGTCTTCTACATCCTGAAATATATTCCTGGGAGGGGGGTCTTCTAGATCCTGAAATATGTTCCTGCAGTATTACCATTAATGTTGTTATCAAACTTAACAACCTACTCGTTCTTAACTCACAGTACGCTCTGTGCATTTCAATGGAAGCACAGTGTGATTTCACTGAGGTATGTATAAATTATGAAATTCTCATATATATAATGTTTTTTGGGGATATCCATCCGATTGTGTGATTTTCTTTTTCAAAGGAAAACATGCAGCATATTAGGCGCCGGTGGTGCCTGGTTCCCCTGCAGAAATCTCCCACACCGTAAGTCTTGAACGTTATAAGAACTTTTCATTTGCATCCTTAAAATAACTTGTTTCACTGTAGCCAGACTGACCTGAGTATATGTTCATATTGAATGTATATAATGTGTGTCATTCACTCACTGAGGTCCGAAGAAGTGGTTGAAAGATGAAAAAATGAGGTGAAAACAAAACACACTACAGGTAGGAGGTGTCATATGATGAGTGGCATAGTCTTAAACCCCCCTTCTCATATGATGAGTGGTATAGTCTTAACCCCCCGCCCCTCTCATATGATGGATGAGTGGCATAGTCTTAAACCCACCCCCCTCTCATATGATGAGTGGCATAGTCTTAAACCCACCCCCCTCTCATATGATGAGTGGCATAGTCTTAACCTCCCCCCCTTCTCATATGATGAGTGGTATAGTCTTAACCTCCCCCTTCTCATATGATGAGTGGCATAGTCTTAATCCCCCCCTCATATGATGAGTGGCATAGTCTTAACCTCCCCCCCTTCTCATATGATGAGTGGTATAGTCTTAACCTCCCCCCCTTCTCCTATGATGAGTGGTATAGTCTTAACCTCCCCCCTTCTCATATGATGAGTGGTATAGTCTTAACCTCCCCCCTTCTCATATGATGAGTGGCATAGTCTTAACCCCCCTCTCATATGTTGAGTGGTATAGTCTTAACCCCCCTCCAATATATTTCAGGATGATGTAGAAGATGTCCCTCCCCCAAGAAGTCACAGCATTTCACATCAGCATCCAGCTCTGCAGGATCAGGTACTGTATAGACTATTAGGGCTAGGGGGCCGTATCCTGAATTTCCACCTGACTGACGTGCCCAAAGTAAACTGCTTGTTACTCAGCCAGGTTATGCACATAATTGATATCATTGGACAGAAAACACTCTGAAGTTTCTAAAACTGTTAAAATAATGTCTGTGGCTATAACAGAACTGATATGGCAGGTGAAAACCTGAAGAATTTTATTTTCAGCTCCCAGGCTCTTATTATGTAAACTTATTGTTTGTAATGGTGTCACCCAGATTGCAATTCCTATGGCTTCCACTAGATGTCAACAGTCTTTATTCAAGGTTTCAGGCCTCCATTTTGAAAAATGAACAAGTATTTGGAGTTTCTGTCAGGTTACTACCTTTATGTAAATCAGTCTTTCGGCGCATGCTTACGAATTTGGCTTTCCTATTGAACATACTTCTTTCCATGTGAAATATTACAGTTTATTTACATTTTAGAGTACCTGAGGATCAAATAGAAACATTGTTTGACTTGTTTGGACGAAGTTTAGTGGTAGCTTTTTGGACCTCTTTGTATGCCAGTTGAACAAGTGGATTACTGAAATCAATGGCGTCAACTAAACAGACTTTTTGGGATATAAAGAAGGATTTTATCGAACAAAACAACCATTCATGCTGTAGCTGGGACCCTTGGGATTGCAAACAGTGGAAGATCTTCAAAGGTACGTTATTTATTTTATTGCTATTTGTGATTTTTGTGAAGCCTGTGCTGGTTGAAAAATATGTTAATGTGGGGCACCGTCCTCAGACAATCGCTTGGTATGCTTTCGCCGTAAAGCCTTTTTGAATTCTGACGACGCAGTTAGACTAACAAGAAGTTAAGCTTTTAAATTATATAAGACACTTGTATGTTCATGAATGTTTAATATTATGAATATTTATTTGAATTATGCGCCCTCCAATTTCACCGGATGTTGTCGGCCTCGATCCCGCTAGCAGGGCGCCTAGCCCAAAGAGGCTAAAGTAAGGTGCATTCTTGTACACATATCCCTAGAGGTTCCCTTACATTACTAAATGACCACAATCTGTTTTCTTTCTAGACAATACTGAAAACAAAATGCATGGCGAACTGGGAGCTGTGAACTGGGTATGTAGTCTACTGTGTGTAATGCTATGGGCTTGATGCATGGCAAGATATAATAGTTGTGATGACTTGTTGAGTAGTTATATATATCACTGAACACCCCTTTTAGTAATAGTGGCTTTTGTTTGCATGGGGGTATTGTGAAAGTGGGGTGTAATTTGTCTTGATCACCCAATGAGGCAATACTCTTAAATATGTATTCTTCCTTTTTCTTCAAGGAAGCAGATGTTCTTCTAAGCGACACCCTAGAGTCAGCAAGGTGGTGTAAACCTCCAAAAATATGTTCTTCTAAGGGACACCCTAGAGGCAGCAAGGTGGTGCGAACTCCAAAAATATGTTCTTCTAAGGGACACCCTAGAGCAGACATGGGCAAACTACGGCCCGCCACATACGGCCCGTTAGGCTTTTTAATCCGGCCCGCCGAACTTGTCCAAATTATAGTAAAAACCTCCTTTTTCCCCTTTCCCTGCAATGCCCACGTTTCCCCAATAGATGGCGCACTCAAAACACATTGACCGTTGTTGGAGTGGCGCGTATTTCTCTTTATTTCACTTTAATTTTCACTTCGTTTCACGTCACCATTAAGCCCTTCTGTGAAAATGAGCGGACCAAAGAGAAGGAAAGTGGACAGCGAATGCCGAGTGTTTAATAAGGAGTGGACAACAAAATACTTCTTCACTGAAGTCCGATCAACGGCTGTATGTCTGATTTGCCAAGAAGCTGTTGCGGTTTTCAAAGAGTACAATATCAGCCGTCACTTTGCCACGAAGCATGCAAACTATGCTAGCAAGCAGTCAACACAAGAACGGGCGGCTACTGCTCAGAGGTTGGCAGCTAATTTACAGAGTCAACAGAACTTTTTCACCGACAAACTGCAATTCAAGAGTCAAGTACCAAGGCAAGTTATTTGCTGGCATTCAAATTAGCAAAGGCTAGCAAGCCTTTCTCCGAAGGCGAGTTTTTGAAAGAGTGCATGGCACGACCTACGTGTGAGTAGACGTTTAGTGTCATGAAAATCAACAAAGCCCATCACAGATCCAAGTTAACTGACCAACACCTCAGATCTGTCCTGAGAATTGCCACAACAAAACTAACTCCAGACTTTGATGCACTGGCAAAAAGGGAGACCAACAACACTGTTCCCACTGAAATGGTGAGTTTTTCTGCTGTGTTATGAAAAAATGCATATGGAAAGTTTGGAAGTGCGTCTTTTAATTAAGAGCCATGCGCATTTACGCACAGTAGCGGTACAGTAGCTTAATTAACACGCCGCACATCGCTCTATATTTAAATTTAAATTTTCAGCTGCAGGTAGGATATTTAATACAGCCTATGTCTGTGTGCTTGGCAACGATACACGTGTACTGTTTGCGCGTGAAGGCCAGGGCGTCCGTGGCGAGTTTGTAGAGCGCGCGGTCAGGACAATCCATCCATGATTTTGCGGAGTTTAACACAAGTAGATATTATTGAGCTGGAGTATTTCGTTGTGTAATAATATGTTTTGAATGTTGAAAGTGATTCCATTTTTCAATAAATGTTGATTTCTTTAACTTTGCACCTTCGATTGAAACTTATTAAAAACAGACGCAATCTTGATAAATCACAGTGCGTATGTTATTTTAATCTATTTACATTTCCTCCTCCCAGTATCTGCGAAATAGTATGTAAATGCCATATCTTGCATATTCCTTGAGACAAATTTATTAACTGATAAGGGATATTTTTCACATTTGAAAGACAGTTAATAAATTGGGTTGTAGTGTTCTTACTGTGCTATGAGGTTTGCACACACTACATTTAATGCTTTAGTATATCCGGCCCAAACACTCCCTCCAAATGCTCCTGGCCCGGCCCCTCTGTCAAATTTTAGAACCCATTGTGGCCCGCGAGTCAAAAGTTTGCCCACCTCTGCCCTAGAGGCAGCAAGGTGGTGTAAAACTCCAAAAAGATGTTCTTCTAAGGGACACCCTAGAGGCAGCAAGGTGGTGTGAACTCCAAACATTTAAAGGCACTGTTTCCCTCCCAGGTGTAATTGGGATGGACAGGGAAGACCGCATTACAACCTTTAAAGAATTACGGTTTTATGATGGCCTGGATGAAGAGGAACATATTCTCCTCAAGGAACCCTTCATGTTCCAGTTACAGAGAGGTTAGATGTTCTATGTGGAGGCTGTTGATGTTCTATGTGGAGGCAGTTGATGTTCTACGTGGAGACAGTTGATGTTCTATGTGGAGGCAGTTGATGTTCTATGTGGAGGCAGTTGATGTTCTATGTGGAGGCAGTTGATGTTCTATGTGGAGGCTGTTGATGTTCTATGTGGAGGCTGTTGATGTTCTATGTGGAGGCAGTTGATGTTCTATGTGGAGGCAGTTGATGTTCTATGTGGAGGCAGTTGATGTTCTATGTGGAGGCAGTTGATGTTCTATGTGGAGGCTGTTGATGTTCTATGTGGAGGCTGTTGATGTTCTATGTGGAGGCAGTTGATGTTCTACGTGGAGACAGTTGATGTTCTACGTGGAGGCAGTTGATGTTCTACGTGGAGGCAGTTGATGTTCTACATGGAGGCAGTTGATGTTCTACGTGGAGGCAGTTGATGTTCTACGTGGAGGCAGTTGATGTTCTATGTGGAGGCAGTTGATGTTCTATGTGGAGGCAGTTGATGTTCTACGTGGAGGCAGTTGATGTTCTACGTGGAGGCAGTTGATGTTCTACGTGGAGGCAGTTGATGTTCTATGTGGAGGCAGTTGATGTTCTATGTGGAGGCAGTTGATGTTCTATGTGGAGGCAGTTGATGTTCTATGTGGAGGCAGTTGATGTTCTATGTGGAGGCAGTTGATGTTCTACGTGGAGGCAGTTGATGTTCTATGTGGAGGCAGTTGATGTTCTATGTGGAGGCAGTTGATGTTCTATGTGGAGGCAGTTGACAACAAGGAAATGACTGTCTTTGCCTCTTGAGGAGCTGGAGTGAAGCCATTTTTGAGGAGTGGTCAAACCTTGTTTTTGTCTGCTGTTTTAATTGTTTAAATTGTTAATTGTGTTGTTTGGTAAAGATGACGTAGAAGTCACCCAAGTCTCTGATCTCTGTACTAGAGCTGGTATAACAATGCACAAAGCACATTCAGCTTGTCAGTATGTCTATATGGTATAGTCTGTCTCCATTCTCATGAGGAAAGTAAATAGCATTATAAATCAGGATGGGTAGTAACTGTGTATATATGCGCAATGAAATAATATAATTACAAAGTTATAACATTTATCAACACAATTTTAACAGTACATGACGTACATGAAAAGTCTGTTGTTCACTGCAATAATATCAGTAGCTTGTTTCAAATATAACATGAAGCAAAAAGTATTACAACACATCTGCTCGTACCACTTTATATAAAATTTCTTACGATCTTCAAAAATGAAATAAGTTTTGTATTCAACATGTTCCGTTGCGCAAACGTGTGTTTGTATTCAGTGGGTGACTTTCAAACCTCAGATGGACAAAACATGGTGGGTGTGGTCAAACGTCGGGCGGAGTCAATCGTTTGACACCGCCCACATTGAGCCCGCCCGAATTGCACACTGCAGTCAGAGGTACCTGGTTTGACCAGAGCTGGACTTTCATTGTCGACTCTTCAGGACCTGCTTGTCTGACCGCTCCTTCCTAAAGTTATCCTCATGCACCTTGTGCTGGACACAGGAGACCAGAGACAGTGGTTAGTTGGCTATTTTAGAAATTCATATTAAAAATATATATATTTTAAATGGAATTGAACTTTCAATGCATCTCCTAAAATGGAATGGACTCTGACCTTAGCATATAAAATAAATATGATCTTTACAACAAGGCCCTGTTGGTGCTTCCACATGCAACACTTCCAGCAGTACATCTCCCAGACGACTTCTCCTGAAACCATATGGTTGTTACGGATATGTTGTGTCCCATTCATTTCACATTCAACTTAACCCAGTGTCACTTTATGTCCTTATTTGTTACGCTACATTCTGTCTGCCCAGCTGTTTCTATTAATTCAGGTGTGTGTGTGTGTGTGTGTGTGTGTGTGTGTGTGTGTGTGTGTGTGTGTGTGTGTGTGTGTGTGTGTGTGTGTGTGTGTGTGTGTGTGTTTAAGACCAGAGGTCCCCACAAGAATAGTAAACAAACCAATATTAGACCAACTGGGGACATTTTGTTAGCCCCCACCAGTGGTGGAAAAAGGACCCAATTATCATACTTGAGTAAAAGTAAAGATACCTTAATAGAAAATGACTCCAGTAAAAGTGAGAGTCACCCAGTTAAATACTACTTGAGTAAAAGTCTACAAGTATTTGGTTTTAAATATACTTAAGTATCAAATGTAAAAGTATAAATCATTTCAAATTCCTTATATTAAGCAAACCAGAGGGCACCATTTTTGTAAATTCTTTAAATCTACGGATAGCCAGGGGGGACACTCCAACACTGAGACAGAATTTACAAACAAAGCATTTGTATGTAGTGAGTCCACCAGATCAGAGGCAGTAGAGATGACCAGGGATGTTCTCTTGATAAGTGCGTGAATTAGATCATTATCCTGTCCTGTAATGTAATGACTTTTGGGTGTCAGGGAAAATGTATGGAGTAGAAAGTACATTATTTTCTTTATGAATGAAGTGGTGTAAAAGTAAAAGTAGTCAAAAATACAAGTAGTAAAGTAAAGTACAGATACCTCATAAAACTACTTAAGTAGTACTTTTGTGTGTGTGTGTGTGTGTGTGTGTGTGTGTGTGTGTGTGTGTGTGTGTGTGTGTGTGTGTGTGTGTGTGTGTGTGTGTGTGTGTGTGTGTGTGTGTGTGTGTGTGTGTGTGTGTGTGTGTGTATCCCACCACCTGTTCCTTCAGTAGGGCCAGCTGATGTCTCATCTCCTCTCTCTCCTCCTCAGTCTCTTGTTCTCCTGCTGGGTGTGTTTGTGGTCCTTGTGCTCTGTCTGGAAGTCTGGGTCATAGATCTCTGTCTGGTAGTCTGGGTCATAGATCTCTGTCTGGTAGTCTGGGTCATAGATCTCTGTCTGGCAGTCTGGGTCATAGATCTCTGTCTGGTAGTCTGGGTCATAGATCTCTGTCTGGCAGTCTGGGTCATAGATCTCTGTCTGGTAGTCTGAGTCATAGATCTCTGTCTAGTAGTCTGTTTCATAGATCTCTGTCTAAGGACAGAGGACAGGGACACTGGTAGTTAATGCTAGATGAAACACAGTCTAGGGACAGAGGACAGGGACACTGGTAGTTAATGCTAGATGAAACACAGTCTAGGAACAGAGGACAGGGACACTGGTAGTTAACGCTCGGTGAAACACAGTAGCTGTACATGGACCAACTATTGAGTAGTTGTGATATTCAACCACTCTGTGGTGCTGTTCACCATCTAATAATCAAAGCAGGCAGGAAGACACTTGTCCTTTACCTGTACTGTGAATTACAAGATAAAAAACAATAAAAATGGAAAACTACCGGAAATCTGGCGACGCCTGTCCACTTCTTCACTGCAAATTTACAAAGGACTGCATAGTTACACTACTGCTCCTGACTGGTTCTCTACCTCTACCGATCTGCAGGGGGTATGGAGGAGGAGGAGGAAGTGGAGGGAGTATGGAGGAGGAGGAAGTGGAGGGAGTATGGAGGAGAAGGAAGTGGAGGGAGTATGGAGGTGGAGGGAGTATGGAGGAGAAGGAAGTGGAGGGAGTATGGAGGAGAAGGAAGTGGAGGGAGTATGGAGGAGAAGGAAGTGGAGGGAGTATGGAGGAGAAGGAAGTGGAGGGAGTATGGAGGAGAAGGAAGTGGAGGGAGTATGGAGGAGAAGGAAGTGGAGGGAGTATGGAGGAGAAGGAAGTGGAGGGGGTATGGAGGAGAAGGAAGTGGAGGGGGTATGGAGGAGAAGGAAGTGGAGGGAGTATGGAGGAGGAGGAAGTGGAGGGAGTATGGAGGAGGAGGAAGTGGAGGGAGTATGGAGGAGAAGGAAGTGGAGGGGGTATGGAGGAGAAGGAAGTGGAGGGAGTATGGAGGAGAAGGAAGTGGAGGGAGTATGGAGGAGAAGGAAGTGGAGGGAGTATGGAGGAGGATGAAAAGTGGAGGGAGTATGGAGGAGAAGGAAGTGGAGGGAGTATGGAGGAGAAGGAAGTGGAGGGAGTATGGAGGAGGATGAAAAGTGGAGGGAGTATGGAGGAGAAGGAAGTGGAGGGAGTATGGAGGAGAAGGAAGTGGAGGGAGTATGGAGGAGAAGGAAGTGGAGGGGGTATGGAGGAGAAGGAAGTGGAGGGGGTATGGAGGAGAAGGAAGTGGAGGGAGTATGGAGGAGAAGGAAGTGGAGGGGGTATAGAGGAGAAGGAAGTGGAGGGGGTATGGGGGAGGAGGAAGTGGAGGGAGTATGGGGGAGGAGGAGGGAGTAGAGGGGGTATGGAGGACGAGGAGGGGTGGAGGGGGTATGGAGGAGGAGGAAGTGGAGGGGGTATGGGGTGGAGGGGGTATGAAGGAGGAGGAAAAAGTGGAGGGAGTATGGAGGAGAAGGAAGTGGAGGGAGTATGGGGGTGGAGGACAAGTGGAGGGGGTGTGGGGGAGGAGGAGGGAGTGGAGGGGGTATGGGGGAGGAGGAAGTGGAAGGAGTATGGGGGAGGAGGAAAAGTGGAGGGGGTATGGGGGAGGACGGAGGGAGTAGGAAATGGAGGATGAATAGAGGAGGAGGGAGTGGAGAGGGTATGGAGGAGGAGGAAGGGAGTAGGAAATGGAGGATGAATAGAGGAGGAGGGAGTGGAGGGGGTATGGAGGAGGAGGGAGGGAGTAGGAAATGGAGGATGAATAGAGGAGGAGGGAGTGGAGGGGGTATGGAGGAGGAGGGAGGGAGTAGGAAATGGAGGATGAATAGAGGAGGAGGGAGTGGAGGGGGTATGGGGGAGGAGGGAGGGAGTAGGAAATGGAGGATGAATAGAGGAGGAGGGAGTGGAGGGGGTATGGGGGAGGAGGGAGGGAGTAGGAAATGGAGGATGAATAGAGGAGGAGGGAGAAGGGAGTGGATGGCCCTGTCCGGGGGTATCATCGGATGGGGCCACAGTGTCTCCTGACCCCTCCTGTCTCAGCCTCCAGTATTTATGCTGCAGTAGTTTATGTGTCGGGGGGCTAGGGTCAGTTTGTTATATCTGGAGTACTTCTCCTGTCCTATTCGGTGTCCTGTGTGAATCTAAGTGTGCGTTCTCTAATTCTCTCCTTCTCTCTTTCTTTCTCTCTCTCGGAGGACCTGAGCCCTAGGACCATGCCCCAGGACTACCTGACATGATGACTCCTTGCTGTCCCCAGTCCACCTGACCATGCTGGTGCTCCAGTTTCAACTGTTCTGCCTTATTATTATTCGACCATGCTGGTCATTTATGAACATTTGAACATCTTGGCCATGTTCTGTTATAATCTCCACCCGGCACAGCCAGAAGAGGACTGGCCACCACACATAGCCTGGTTCCTCTCTAGGTTTCTTCCTAGGTTTTGGCCTTTCTAGGGAGTTTTTCCTAGCCACCGTGCTTCTACACCTGCATTGCTTGCTGTTTGGGGTTTTAGGCTGGGTTTCTGTACAGCACTTTGAGATATCAGCTGATGTACGAAGGGCTATATAAATAAATTTGATTTGATTTTGATTTGATGGGGGAGGTGAAGTGACCTACCTGGTGTCTGTGGGCCTCCAGCTGCTCCTTTCAGTTTTGCACCTCCTTCTGGGGATCTGCCTGGTCCTCTAGTGCTCTGAAGGGGCTACTGCTGCTTCTACCCCCACTCCAGGCCACTCAATCTGGGGTGGAGGAGGAAAGGTGGGCCATGGCTGGAGGAGGAGGAGGAGGAGAGGCCGGGTATGGTGCAATGACTAGGGGGCTGAAAGAGATACCATACCAGGGATATGCCAGAGACTGGAGGAAGATGAGGAGAGGCCGAGGTGTGGTACGATGACTGGGGCTGGGGGACAGTCGGCCCCCGAGGTGCATCAGAGAGGGGGGTGGTTTCTGGAAGTGGTACACTTGTTTCTAGTTCAATTCCAGTAGTTTGATGCAGTGTAGTTTGGTGTGTCACCTCTTTGTTGACCTCTCACCAGCAAGGACAATCTCCTCCTCCTCATCTGCCCTGTGCGCGCGCGCACACACACACACACACACACACACACTGAGAAAATTGTGTCGGAAACCCACAGCACTCTCCTGAACATACCTTACCTGCAAACAGATATAGAATATGATATGGTAGAATATGATAGAATATTATATTTAATTTAGTTCACCTTTATTTAAACAGGTAGGCAAGTTGAGAACAAGTTCTCATTTACAATTAGGACCTGGCCAAGATAAAGCAAAGCAGTTCGACACATACAACAACACAGAGTTACACATGGAGTAAAACAGACATACAGTCAATAATACAGTAGAAAAATAAGTCTATGTACGATGTGACCAAATGAGGTGAGAAGGGAGGTAAAGGCAAAAAAAAAGAACATGTTGGCAAATAAATATAATATAGCAAGTAAAACACTGGAATGGTAGATTTGCAGTGGAAGAATGTGCAAAGTAGAAATACAAATAATGGGGTGCAAAGGAGCAAAATAAATAAATACAGTAGGAGAAGAGGTAGTTGTTTGGGCTAAATTATAAATGGGCTATGTACAGGTGCAGTAATCTGTGAGCTGCTCTGACAGCTGGTGCTTAAAGCTAGTGAGGGAGATAAGTGTTTCCAGTTTCAGAGATTTTTGTAGTTCGTTCCAGTCATTGGCAGCAGAGAACTGGAAGGAGAGGCGGCCAAAGGAAGAATTGGTTTTGGAGGTGACCAGAGAGATATACCTGCTGGAGCGCGTGCTATAGGTGGGTGATGCTATGGTGACCAGCGAGCTGAGATAAGGGGGGACTTTACCTGGCGGGGTCTTGTAGATGACCTGGATCCAGTGGGTTTGGCGACGAGTATGAAGCGAGGGCCAGCCAACGAGAGCGTGCAGGTCGCAGTGGTGGGTAGTATATGGGGCTTTGGTGACAAAACGGATGGCACTGTGATAGACTGCATCCAATTTATTGAGTAGAGTATTGGAGGCTATTTTGTAAATGACATCGCTGAAGTCAAGGATCGGTAGGATGGTCAATTTTACGAGGGTATGTTTTGCAGCTTGAGTGAAGGATGCTTTGTTGCGAAATAGGAAGCCAATTCCAGATTTAACTTTGGATTGGAGATTTTGATGTGAGTCTGGAAGGAGACCACAGGGCGTATACAAGTTGCCCGTCCAAACAACAGGACAAAAATAGTCCGGAGAATAAAGACACAAACAAAATAACACCATCCAACACAGAGTAACAAGAAACAAGCCCGCACAAATACCCAGCGGGCCTAATGCCCTTAAATAACCTACAAACAAACCCTAATACAAAACAGGTGTACCCAATTACCCAATAACCCAAAACAAACGGAAAGGGAATCGATGGCAGCTAATAGGCTGGTGACGACGACCGCCGAGCCCCGCCCGAACAGGAAGAGGCACCATCTTCGGCGAGGTTCGTGACAGGCCTTCTGTAGGTCAAGCAGTACCATTCCACCCAGATTTCCCTCATCAATCTCTTTCCCGATGAAGTCAGTCAAGTAAAGTAGACATTAATCAGTGGAGTATGTTTTTCTCAAACCCGACTGAAAATCTGACATTAGACCCTGTTTGTTAACATATTCATACATTTGCTCATGGACAATTCTCTCCAGGATATTTGATGTTACAGAGGACAGATACAGGCCTATAATTCATCACTTTCTGCTGTTCTTCCCTTGAGCATGACAGTTAACAACTGCTCCTGGTGTGCCAATAACATCCATTAAAGCAGTCCTCTCACCTCTCTGATTCAGAGTTGGGATAAACACATTTTGGTTGAATGAGTTCAGTCGTGCAATGGACCAGGTATCCCCTTTCCCTCCCCTATGTCTTGGTGCGATACAATCTGTCCAGTAGTCTGTAGCCTAAAAGCAATGGATTTATGTCTGAATAGTCATTCATTTCAGAAACCTATTTTAGACCATTGTGGGTATAGCTAATAATTCTACGTAGAAACAGTCAACCGTTGAGCTCTATCAGATAATGAAGAGACATACTGGCTGGACTGTCAGCGCCATGGACAGCAACAACAGCAACACTGGCAAGTTGCAACAAGAGGTGGGGAATCCAAAATAATTGATTCCTAGACTGCCATTTCTGGGTGTCAAGCTTCGATTCCTCTAGGAAGGAAACCATTTTCTGTAGTCTATTTAGACAACACAAACTCTTGCATTTTACAACAAATGAAGAGCAAGCTAGCATGAGAGAGAGACATGGAAGGGGCATAGCCAGGAATTTGTAGGCATCTCCGGCCACAAGGCAGACAGTCAGAACCGTGCATCGAATGATGTATTTCGCAATATCTTGGCTGCAATGTCTCACTCAAGTTCAATAAAGTAGGGGCTATCAACAGGAGTCAATTCAATTGTTGGTGGTAGGAACACAAGCATTTCGCTACATCCACAATAACATCTGCTAAATGTGTATGTGACCAATACAATTTGATTTGAATTACAACAAATTAAGAATTACAGGGGGCAGTTTGTAAAACTAATACTGTATAAAATCATCTGGAATAACGCACATGCTTGGATAATAATTACAAAACCAACGTCTCTAGTAATATCCGTCCGAATAGGGCTATAACATAGCAAATAATACGTTAATCACAGCATCATCTCATGCGATCCGTCAAAGCAGAGCACAGTAGAAATATCACTGAAAAATTATAGTTCCTACATTTCACCGTCTATATTAAAACAAAATACGCAAATGGTCAGCATCATGCACCATGCCAGTCCTCTAGAACGTAAACGCAGTGTTCCTTGTAGGACTCTGCAATATTAGGTTGGTTGTGCGTACACATCCGCTTCAGCGTGTCCTGGGAGTCGAACAAGAGTCGACTCCAATGAATCCAACCACAGAAGTCGGAGTCGACTCCAGAAATCCCGGCGTCTTGCAGCACCAGGGAAACCTGGGCAGAGCGAGTTCAGTCAGTGATTTTCCACCTTCTTTCGCGCGGTTGTATGTTTGGCGCCAGAAGTTCTCGTGCTCAGTTGCTCTCACAATTTACCTCAGTTGAAAGTTTTTCCCAAACAACGGTTTCAAAAGGCAGGTAATTTAGCTAGCTAACAAGAATAACAGGCTCAACATTGTACAACATTGCTATTTTATCGGCTATATTTAGAATAATTTGTTAGCTCGGTAATGTAGCTAGCTAAATTACCATCAACAGGTTCTCCAGTGCTAAATTAACTAGCTACTTCAACGTTACTGTACTGAAATAAATGTATAGCTAGTGGTAGCTATCTAGCTAAAAGGGTAACGCTAACTTTAGCTAGTTTACCAAAATAGTTAAATGAGCAACTTGCTGACAAATTAACAGTTGATAATGATATTAGCTAACAATTTTCCTGTATTTCGAATTTGACTAGCAATAAGTTACTGTAGCTACAAGTTCAGGGTGAAAGGACCTCAGGGACGACAACAACAGGATGAGTTCTTCGGATGAGGTGAGTTGAAAAATGCCTAGCTATCCTATCAGCTAACGGCAACTAAACAGGCATAATCAAAGTTACTGATGATGGAGAGGTAACTTAACGTTACTAACATTATAACATTTAGCCACCTATCTAGCTATGTAGCTATCTGAGATGTTCAGGTGATTCCTGCTTGTGGCATTTATACCTGGGCCAATGTCATACACCTGTGGACTCGCACTAGGATGATTTCCATGATTTGAAGACCTATTTCTCAAAGATGGAATGGACCCATCTAGTGAAATGTGAGAAAGTGCGGTACAGAAACTTGAAGAGGAACCACCTGGCTATGCTTACTATAGGTAAGTGTCCGATATTTGAATAGAGACAAAAGGACATTTGACATTTATCAGTATTACTTTCGTTTATTTTAAACTCCTGTCATAGAGGAGTCTCTCTGCCTTTGTGTTGTATTGTGCCATGTCTCTACTCACTGGCATACCACATACCCAACCAGCAGCTCCCGCAAGGAGTGGTTTCTCTTAGGGCCTCATCCCTCCAAAATACCCGGGAGGTTACCTCCCCCTCCCCTTATAGCATATGAATATGAACACAATAAAGCCCTGGCATTTGTTTTTTAGAATTACAGGAAATTCACTGTAAAACATCAACATTTTTGCTTAGACCTTGCTGGTCCCCGCAAAACTGCTCCACCTCTCTCTCTCTGTGTTGTATTGATCAGAGAATCTACTGTGTGTGCTAATGTGTCCCTCAGGGCTGAACTCCCCAGTACCTGCGTTTATGAGGAGAAGCAGGCCTAAATTGTTGAACACTGCTCCGCTTTTTGCACCCAGCGACTCAGAGGAGGATGAGTGGACCCCTCGACTGGAGAGATGCCCACCAGGTAGAGCTGTAGCAGTAAACAAGGATGTTGTAAGACGTATCATGTTAGTAGAAAGAGAAGGCCTGTTAATACTAGTCTATGATGCTTATTAACTATCAAGAGAGAAACAGAAACCTAACTCAGTATGACTACTCAGTATGACTAGTAGGTAGGACCTACCCAGATACCGCTAAGCTTGTAGACAGGTACGACCTACCCAGATACATGGAAGCTGGAGATATTTTTCCACCACTTGTTAGAGGACAACCTGCGGAACACATTATTTTACATTTTGGAGTGCCTCATTTTTATACGGGATCTCCAAAACAGAAAGAGTACCTTATCACTCATCGAATATCAGGTTGTATGTCCTGTTAAATCTAACACGGCTCAAAAAACATAAGAATATTGTGTACAGTGCATTCGTAAAGACCCCTTAACTTTTTCCACATTTTGTTCATTACAGCCTTATTCTAAAATTGATTAAATGTTTTTTTTCCCCCTCATCAATCTACACACAATAACCCATAATGACAAAGCAAAAACAGGTTTTTATTCGTTTTTACAAATGTATTAAAAAATAATAAAAACTGAAATATCACATTTACATAGGTATTCAGACCCTTTACTCAGTACTTTGTTGAAACACCTTTGGCAGCAACTACAGCCTCAAGTCTTCTTGGGTATAAAGCTACAAGCTTGGCACACCTGTATTTGGGGAGTTTCTCCCATTCTTCTCTGCAGATCCTCAAGCTCTGTCAGGTTGGATGGGGAGCGTCGCTGCACAGCTATTTTCCAGAGACATTCAGATACTTGTCCTTAAGCCACTCCTGCATTGGCTGTGTGCTTAGGGTCGTTGTTCTGTTGGAAGGTGAGCCATCGCCCCAGTCTGAGGTCCTGAGTGCTCTGGAGCAGGTTTTCATCAAGGATCTCTCTGTAATTTTCTCCGTTCATATTTCCCTCAATCCAGACTAGTCTCCCAGTCCCTGCTGCTGAAAAACATCCCCACAGCATGATGCTGCCACCACCCTGCTTCACAGTAGGGATGGTGCCAGGCTTCCTCCAGACGTGACACTTGGCATTCAGGCCAAAGAGTTCAATCTAATTGATCCATTCTGTGCCATTTTGACTATAAACTTTAATCCTGAAATCATCAATCTGAGGTCAAAGGGAGGTTATTTCCCCCAAATTCGATGCGTTCAAAACATGGGGTTGTTTAAAGTAGTAACACATACCGTCCACTTCATGGGGTTGTTTAAAGTAGTAACACATACCGTCCACTTCATGGGGTTGTTTAAAGTAGTAACACATACCGTCCACTTCATGGGGTTGTTTAAAGTAGTAACACATACCGTCCACTTCAAAGTAGTAACACATACCGGGTTGTTTAAAGTAGTAACATACCGTCCACTTCAAAGTAGTAACACATACCGTCCACTTCATGGGGGTTGTTTAAAGTAGTAACACATACCGTCCACTTCATGGGGTTGTTTAAAGTAGTAACACATACCGTCCACTTCATGGGGTTGTTTAAAGTAGTAACACATACTGTCCACTTCATGGGGTTGTTTAAAGTAGTAACACATACCGTCCACTTCATGGGGTTGTTTAAAGTAGTAACACATGTTTCATGGGGTTGTTTAAAGTAGTAACACATACCGTCCACTTCATGGGGTTGTTTAAAGTAGTAACACATACCGTCCACTTCATGGGGTTGTTTAAAGTAGTAACACATACCGTCCACTTCATGGGGTTGTTTAAAGTAGTAACACATACCGTCCACTTCATGGGGTTGTTTAAAGTAGTAACACATACCGTCCACTTCATGGGGTTGTTTAAAGTAGTAACACATACCGTCCACTTCATGGGGTTGTTTAAAGTAGTAACACATACCGTCCACTTCATGGAAAGTAGTGTAAAATACATTAATTCACATAATTAAACATCTTAAGTTAGGATGATAGTAAATTAAGCAAACTCACAGATTTTTTTATATAATCACATATATTTCTCATTAGTGTAACCATTTTAGAGATGAATAAAAAATGGTCCTAAAGACAATTTAACCAGGCACTCTAGGTTAAGGTTTGTGCAGCAGGCTGAACGTTTGACGTCCCTATAATAATAATAATAACAATAATAATAGAAGAGGTCTGTTAGTAGCTAGGTAGGACTTATATTAATTTTCTGATCTTTCGCCACAGCATCCCGGAGCTTCCGACGCCCAACCAGGAGACCAGCAGCATCTCAGGGGGTCCCTCAGCCTGACAAACCTGCCACACCTGCTACACTTACAGTACAGGTAACTGTTTTTTAAAACACCTGCACAGGTGCATGTAATACATCTTGTGAGTTTTTGTTTCTCTTCTTCACTACGCTAGCAGATACTAGTCCTGTCAATGACTGTAGCTGTGAAGTGTGAACCAATTAATTAAATTATGGTTATAAAGTGTCTTCAGAAAGTATTCATACCCCTTGACCTATTCCATATTTTGTTGTGTTACAGCTCTGAATTCAACATGTATATCATGTTCGGTATGTAATTGCTCTACTGTAGATAAAGAGGGCTGACAACTCTGTCTGTTCATCATTGTCATATTTGTCATATAACGCTCTGTCCCCCCCCCCCCTCTCCTTTGATCCTCAGCAGCCCTCCAGTGGCGAGGAGGCAGGACCCAGTAATATGGGGACAGAACCCGCCCAGCCATTAATGGAGGAGCTGACAGAAGAAGAAGTGGCCTTCCTCAGAGACGGCAGCCCAGCAGACACCCACAGTGGAGTACAGGAGGGGCTAGGAGCCACGGTGTGTGTTACTGTCATACACATAACACAACACACAATATATTTTCATTCATGTTGTTTCAAATCAAAGATGACGATGACACACAGACCAAGTGGTCAGTTTGAACTCTCCTCTTGTCTCTTTCCAGGAGGGTCAGAGTGAAGCGACCCCCAGCACCAGTGGAGGGGAGGCAGGGAGTTCCACAAAGCAAGGGGCTCGTTTGTTGCACCCCAAACCATCAACCTCAGGTAACAGAGATAGACAAGAATACACTGTTAGAGTTTGATATGGTGATTTACAACCCGTTTGTTTCATTTGGCTTCAGAGAAAATAGCTTATTTTGTGTTTGTACCAGGCCTGTCTAAGAGAGAGTGGCTGGAAAGGCAGAAAGCAGAGCTGAACACATACAAGCGCAGCAGAAATCTGAGAGACAGACCAAGAATCACTTACACAGAGGAGGAGGTCCCCAAAGATGATCACTACCTCTGTGAGTCATTATCTCTCTGTCTCTCTGTGTATCTATCGCTTTCTATCTATCTCTATCTATCTCTCTCGGAATAAAGACATTTCAAATGTCATTATGTATATATACAGTGTTGTAATGATGTGCAAATAGTTAAAGTACCAAAAGGAAAATAAATAAGCATAAATATGGGTGTATTTAGAGGTCGACCGATTATGCTTTTTCCACGCCGATACCGATTAATCTGACGATTTTTAATGACAATTACAACACTTATTTTAACTTAATATAATACTCAAATAAATAATGAAGCATGTTCAATTTGGTTTAAATAATGCAAATACAAAGTGTTGGAGAAGAAAGTAAAAGTGCAATATGTGCCATGTAAGAAAGCTAACGTTTCAGTTCCTTGCTCAGAACATGAGAACATATGAAAGCTGGTGGTTCCTTTTAACATGAGTCTTCAATATTCCCAGGTAAGACGTTTTAGGTTGTAGTTATTATAGGACTCTTTCTCTCATATACCTTTGACTATTGGATGTTCTAATAGGTACTTTAGTATTGCCAGCCTAATATCGGGAGTTGATAGGCTTAAAGTCATAAACAGCGCAATGCTTGAAGCACAGCGAAGAGCCTCTGACAAACGCACGAAAGTGCTGTTTGAATGAATGTTTATGAGTCTGCTGCTGCCTACCACCACTCAGTCAGACTGCTCTATCAAATCATAGACTTAATTATAACATAATAACACACAGAAATACGAGCCTTTGGTCATTAATATGATCGAATCCGGAAACTATAATTTCGAAAACAAAACGTTTATTCTTTCAGTGAAATACGGAACCGTTCGGTATTTTATCTAACGGGTGGCAACCTTAAGTCTAAATATTCCTGTTACATTGCACAACCTTCAATGTTATGTCATAATTACATACAATTCTGGCAAATTAGACGGCAGTAAATGTTGCATATATACTGACTCTGCGTGCAATGAACGCAAGAGAAATAACACAATTTCACCTAGTTAATATTGCCTGCTAACCTGAATTTCTTTTAGCTAAATATGCAGGTTTAAAAAATATATACTTCTGTGTATTTATTTGAAGAAAGGCATTGGTGTTAATGGTTAGGTACAGTGGTCCAACGATTGTGCTTTTTTTGCAAATGCACTTTTGTTAAATCATCCCCCAGCGCTGCATCGATTATATGCAACGCAGGACAAGCTAGATAAACAAGTAAAATCATCAACCATGTGTAGTTAACTAGTGATTATGATTGATTGATTGTTTTTTACAAGATAAGTTTAATGCTAGCTAGCAACTTACCTTGGCTTCTACTGCATTTGTGTAACAGTCAGGCTCCTCTTGGAGTGCAATGAGAGGGAGGTGGTTTGAGCGTTGGACTAGTTAACTGTAAGGTTGCAAGATTGGATCCCCCGAGCTGACACGGTGAAAATCTGTCGTTCTGCCCCTGGGCAAGGCAGTTAACCCACCGTTCCTAGGCCGTCATTGAAAATAAGAATGTGTTCTTAGCTGACTTGACTAGTTAAATAAAGGTGTAAAAAAATACAGATTTCCGATTGTTATGAAAGCTTGAAATCGGCCCTAATTAATCGGCCATTCCGATTAATCGGTCGACCTCTAGTTGTATTTACAATGGTGTTTGTTCTTCACTGGTTGCCCTTTTCTCGTGGCAACAGGTCACAAATCTTGCTGAAGCCTCTGTGATGTCACACTGTGGTATTTCACCCAGTAGATATGGGAGTTAATCAAAATTGGATTTGTTTTCAAATTCTTTGTGGGTCTGTGTAATCTGAGGGAAATATGTGTCTCTAATATGGTCATACATTGGACAGGAGGTTAGGAAGTGCAGCTCAGTTTCCACCTCATTTTGTGGGCAATGAGCACATACCTGTCTTCTCTTGAGATTCAGGTCTGCCTACAGCGGCCTTTCTCAATAGCAAGGCCATGCTCACTGAGTCTGTACATAGTCAAAGCTTTACTTAAGTTTGGGTCAGTCACAGTGGTCAGGTATTCTGCCACTGTGTACTCTCTGTTTAGGGCTAAATAGCATTCTAGTTTGCTCTGTTTATTTGTTAATTATTTCCAATGTGTCAAGTAATTATCTTTTTGTTTTCTCATGATTTGGTTGGGTCTAATTGTGTTGCTGTCCTGGGGCTCTGTGGGGTCTGTTTTTCGGGCAGCAGGTAGCCTAGTGGTTAGAGCATTGGGCCAGTAACTGAATGGTTGCTGGATCGAATCCCTGAGCTGACAAGGTAAAAAAATATGTTGTTCTCCCCCTGAACAAGGCAGTTAACTGTTCCCTAGGAGGCATCATTGTAAATAAGAATTTGTTCTTAACTGACTTGCCTAGTTAAATAAAAATACAATTGTGTTTGTGAGCAGAGCCCTAGGACCAGCTTGCTTAGGGTTCACCTCTGTAGGTGGTTGTGGAATTGAATGCCTCTTTTCTGGATTTTGATAATTAGCGGGTATCGGCTTAATTCTGTTTTGCATTATTTGGTCTTTTACGATTTTTTTTTTTTTTGCAGAATTCTGCTTGCAGGGTCTCAATTTGGTGTTTGTCCCATTTTGTGAAATTATGGTTGGTGAGCGGACCCCAGACCTCACAACCATCAAGGGCAATGGGTTCAATAACATTAAAGTATTTTTAGCCAGATCCTAATTGGTATGTCAAATTTTATGTTCCTTTTGATGGCGTAGAAGACCCTTCTTGCCTTGTCTCTCAGATCGTTCACAGCTTACCTGTGGCGCTGATGTTTAAGCTGAGGTATGAATAGTTTTTTGTGTGCTCTCTGTTTTACATTTCGAATGCATGTCTTCATCATCATCGTAATAACTGACGTTTAACATGTTCTGTTTTTCTTTCTCTCTCCCAGACTGTGAGGACTGCAAGTCTTTCTTCATGGAGGAGTGTGGGGTCCATGGTCCTCCCCTCTTCGTCCCGGACATCCCTGCCCCTCTAGGAACCTCTGACAGGGCCAGACTCACCCTCCCGTCCGGCCTGGAGATCAGGACATCAAGCATCCCTGAAGCAGGACTGGGGGTGTTCAACCATGGAAACACTGTGCCTGCAGGAACCCACTATGGACCTTATGAAGGAGAGATCACAGACAAGGAACAAGCCATGGAGAGTGGCTACTCCTGGGTGGTGAGAGAAGTGTGTGTGTGTGTGTGTGTGTGTGTGTGTGTGTGTGTGTGTGTGTGTGTGTGTGTGTGCGTGCGTGCGTGCGTGCGTGCGTGCGTGCGTGCGTGCGTGCGTGCGTCTTGTCACTGTGTGTCATTGGGCTGTTCTTAATTTTTTCCAACCTGATCAAAACTAAATATGAGGGGCCTCCCGGGTGGCGCATTGGTTAAGGGCGCTGTACTGCAGCGCCAGCTGTGCCATCTGATACTCTAGGTTCGTGCCCAGGCTCTGTCGTAACCGGGAGGTCCGTGGGGCGACGCACAATTGGCCCAGCGTCGTCCGGGATAGGGAGTGCTTGGCCGGTAGGTCTCATCGCTCACGAGCGACTCCTGTGGCGGGCCGGGCGCAGTGCACGCTAACCAAGGTTGCCAGGTGCACGGTGTTTCCTCCGACACATTGGTGCGGCTGGCTTCCGGGTTGGATGCGCCCTGTGTTAAGAAGCAGTACGGCTGGTTGGGTTGTGTATCGGAGGACGCGTGACTTTCAACCTTCGTCTCTCCCGAGCCCGTACAGGAGTTGTAGCGATGAGACAAGATAGTAGCTACTAAAACAATTGGATACCATGAAATTGGGGAGAAAAAGGGGTAAAAAATAAACTAAATATGAATAGTTGTTTTCCTCAGATCAACAAGAGCAGACACTGGGACGACTACATCGATGCTGGGAGAGACACTCACTCCAACTGGATGAGGTGAGCAACACTGAAGTACAGAGGAAGTCTCACAGTCCTCTTCCTCCTTCTGTTTCTCTCTGTACCTACAGTGGTTCCTCAATTCAAAGTTTTGAGCTTTATGCCGCAACACTTTGTGGTAGGTGGTGGCAGATTGTGGTAAATTGCGTCATTCCGCCATTGCGAGGAACCACTGCACCTACCTGTTTCATAGTCTGACAGTTGAAGACCTCAATCTCTTGTACATAATTAACCCCTGACTGCTCTCTGTCTTTCTCTGTCTCTCCCTCTCTCTTCTCAGGTATGTGAACTGTGCTCGTCGTGAAGAAGAGCAGAATCTGGTGTCCTTCCAGTACAGAGGAGGGATTCTGTACCGCTGCTGTAAGCCCATAGCTGTTGGAGAGGAGCTGTTGGTTTGGTACGGAGAGGAGTACGCCAGAGACCTGGGCATTGTCTTCGACTACCTCTGGGACAAAAAGAGCTCTGCTAAAGGTCATTTCTCCCCTCTTCCTCCCCTCTTCATCCCTGCCTCTGCCCTTACTTTTCACTCCTCTTACATTCATTCTCTTTTTACCTCCTATTACTCATTAATACCCACTATTACCTCATTAATATTTATTAATACTCATTATTATTCATTATTACTCATTATTACTCATTATTATTCATTTCTCAATTGAAACTCATTGATTTTAAATATGATTTCTGTGGTGTATTATCATACTGGTCCTGAGTTCTCTCTGTTCATGTCAAGTTGTCTGGAACAATAATGATCATGCACCTTGTGATCTTGATTTCTTTTCTTTCTCTCTCCTTCATCTCTCTCAGATGTGAACGCTGAGTCGTCCCAGGTCCAGATCTTCTCGTGCTCTGGCTGTCCGTTCTCCTTCACCTCTCAGATCTTCCTCCACAAGCACATAAAGAGAAGTCACCATGATGAGTATGTCAGACTGTTGAGGAGTGGAGAGATCAGATCAGAGAATCTCATGTCCTCCAGCAACTCAACACAGCACCATGGAACCACCTCAAGTTCCTCCAACCCAGCTCCCACCAGGAAACAGAGCGAGATGGACAAGCCACGATCAAACCACTGCTCTCAGTGTGGGAAGAGTTTCAGTCAGTCAGGACACTTAAAGACACACCAGCGCACTCACACAGGAGAGAAGCCGTTTCACTGCTCTCAGTGTGGGAAGAGTTTCACTAGAGGGGGTAGTCTCAGAACACACCAGCTCACTCACACAGGAGAGAAGCCGTTTCACTGCTCTCAGTGTGGGAAGAGTTTCACTAGTGGGGGTAGTCTCAGAACACACCAGCTCACTCACACAGGAGAGAAGCCGTTTCACTGCTCTCAGTGTGGGAAGAGTTTCACTAGTGGGGGTAGTCTCAGAACACACCAGCTCACTCACACAGGAGAGAAGCCGTTTCACTGCTCTCAGTGTGGGAAGAGTTTCAGTCAGTCAGGAGACTTAAAGACACACCAGCGCACTCACACAGGAGAGAAGCCGTTTCACTGCTCTCAGTGTGGGAAGAGTTTCAGTCAGTCAGGAGACTTAAAGACACACCAGCGCACTCACACAGGAGAGAAGCCGTTTCACTGCTCTCAGTGTGGGAAGAGTTTCACTAGTGGGGGTTAATCTCAGAACACACCAGCTCACTCACACAGGAGAGAAGCCGTTTCACTGCTCTCAGTGTGGGAAGAGTTTCACTACAGGGGGTAATCTCAGAACACACCAGCGCACTCACACAGGAGAGAAGCCGTTTCACTGCTCTCAGTGTGGGAAGAGTTTCAGTCAGTCAGGAGACTTAAAGACACACCAGCGCACTCACACAGGAGAGAAGCCGTTTCACTGCTCTCAGTGTGGGAAGAGTTTCACTAGAGGGGGTAATCTCAGAACACACCAGCTCACTCACACAGGAGAGAAGCCGTTTCACTGCTCTCAGTGTGGGAAGAGTTTCAGTCAGTCAGGACATCTAAAGAGACACCAGTGTTGTAAAAAGAGTAAAGAAGTGGAACTTTAGATTCTCTTGACATTGGGACAGTTATTTAATAGAAGTGTAATGTTCCATCATGAAACATGAATGATGCGTCTTTATATAGACACTGTTGAACTATTTGGATAGAAATTATGATATTCATCAAATTGTCAACACTTTTTTAATTCTCTCAAAGTACTGTGTCATTGTAATAGAATTGAATACGCATAAATGTATGAATCGTAATTTATAGTATGAAATCTTACATAAATGTATGTGTATAAACATGAACTATTAAGTAAATTATTTTTAAACTGAAATTAATATCTCACAAGTTATAAACATGACAAGATTGTAATACATTTTATGTGATAATAAAATGTATTTCTTTACTCTGGTGTCCATCTTGTGTATTTAGTGTCAGATATGAACAAATCACCCAGAGGATTCACTCATTTCCTTCATCCTTATCATTCCATGAATTCACTGTTGATAATGATGATGATTTGCATTCCATGAGTACATTTAAACTTCCATGATCCATGTTTAATCACCTTCAGGTACTAGAAGCCCCTCTTCAGCCCGCCAACACTTATTAACTGAGTGGGAATGGTCAAGGAACTGACAAATTGCGTAAATCTGGATCTTGATAAAAGTAATTTCATTTGATCATGAATTCAATTAATATAATTTAATTACACCTTTCAGTTATCTAAACTATTTCTAATAAAAAAAACACTTGAATACCTACTGCAGGAGGGCTGCTGCTAAATGGTAGATTTGCATAAAATATTTGTTTTTTTTCTCCCCCAAATAATCCCTTCAATTAAAATCCAATCCCTGGATTCAGTTTCTCTAAATTAGGAGTGGTAATCTAGGACCAGGTCCAAAACTGGTCCCCTACTCCAGTGGTTCACAACTCCAGTACCCACACCAACTGCAGTCAGTGGACTAAAGTGACTAGGCATCAGGATTGATAATAAGGTATTTGAGGTAGATATTTTCCAGAAGGCAGGGTAAAGTCATTAGTCATCAGGATAGATAATAATAAGGTATTTGAGGTAGATATTTTCCAGAAGGCAGGGTAAAGTCATTAGTCATCAGGATAGATAATAATAAGGTATATGAGGTAGATATTTTCCAGAAGGCAGGGTAAAGTCATTAGTCATCAGGATAGATAATAATAAGGTATTTGAGGTAGATATTTTCCAGAAGGCAGGGTAAAGTCATTAGTCATCAGGATAGATAATAATAAGGTATTTGAGGTAGATATTTTCCAGAAGGCAGGGTAAAGTCATTAGTCATCAGGATAGATAATAATAAGGTATATGAGGTAGATATTTTCCAGAAGGCAGGGTAAAGTCATTAGTCATCAGGATAGATAATAATAAGGTATTTGAGGTAGATATTTTCCAGAAGGCAGGGTAAAGTCATTAGTCATCAGGATAGATAATAATAAGGTATTTGAGGTAGATATTTTCCAGAAGGCAGGGTAAAGTCATTAGGCATCAGGATAGATAAGTTATTTGAGATACAGTGCCTTCACATTTTGTTACGTTACTTGTTCTGAAGTGGATTAAATACAATTTTAAAAATCCTCAGCAATTTACACACAATACCCCATAATGACAAAATCAAAACAGGTTTTATTTTTTGTGTGCAAATGTAAAAATAAAAATAAAAAACAGAAATATAGTATTTACATAAGTATTCAAACCCTTTGCTATGAGACTCGAAATTGAGCCAAGGTGCATCCTTTTTCCATTGATCATCCTTGAGATGCTTACATAACTTGATTGGAGTCCACCTGTGGTAAATTCAAATGATTGGTCATGATTTGGAAAGGCACACACTTGTATATATGAGGTCACACCAAGCTATGAGGTTGAAGGAATTGACCGTAGCGCTCCGAGACAGGATTGTGTCGAGGCACAGATCTGGGGAAGGGTACCAAAACATTTCTACAGCATTGAAGGTCCCAAAGAACACAGTGGCCTCCATCATTCTTAAATGGAAGAAGACTCTTCCTAGAGCTGGCCTTGGTCAGGGAGGTGACTAAGAGATGGGAAAACCTTCAATAAGGACAACCAGCTCTACAGCCCTCCACCAATCAGGCCTTTACGGTAGAGTGGCCATATGGAAATCACTCATCAATAAAAAGACTCTCCGACAATGAGAAACAAGATTCTCTGGTCTGATGAAACCAAGATTGAACTCTTTGGCCTGAATGCCAAGCATCACTTCTGGATGAAACCTGGCACCCACTCTGAAGTTTCGAAAACTGTTTGAATGATGTCTGTGAGTATAACATAACTCATATGGCAGGCAAAAACCTGAGAAAAAATCAAAACAGGAAGTGGGAAATCTGAGGTTTGTAGGTTTTCAAGTCTTTGCCTATCCAAGATACAGTGTCAATTTTGTCCGATTGAACTTCCCAGGGCTTCCACTCGATGTTAACAGTCTTTAGAACCTTCTTTCGGGCCTCTACGGTGAAGGGGGAGCGAATAAGAGCTGTTTGACTAAGAGGTCTGGCAGAATACCATGAGCTAAGACATGCACATGGCCGTGAGAGCGAGCTGCGTTCCTTTTAATTCCTCAAGACAAAGGAATTGTCCGGTTGAAACATTTTTGAAGATTTATGTTAAAAACATCCTAAAGATTGATTCTATACATCGTTTGACATGTTTCTACGAACTGGAATATAAATGTTTTGGCTTTTCGTCTGAACTTTTGCCTGGACTAAGTGCCTGCACCTCGTGAATTTGGATTTGTGAACTAAACGCGCGAACAAGAAGGAGGTATTTGGACATAAATAATGGACTTTATCGAACAAAACAAACAATATTGTGGAACTGGGATTCCTGGGAGTGCATTCCTATGAAGATCATCAAAGGTAAGTGAATATTTATAATGCTATTTCTGACTTCTGTTGACTCCACAACATGGCGGGTATCTGTATGGCTTGTTTTGGTGTCTGAGCGCTGTACTCCGATTTTTGCATGGTGTGCTTTTTTCATAAAGCTTTTTAAAAATCTGACACAGCGGTTGCATTAAGGAGAAGTATATCTTTAATTCCATGCATATCAGTTGTATTTTCATTAACATTTATGATGAGTATTTCTGTAAACTGATGTGGCTCTCTGCACTTTCACCGGATGTTTGTTTGAGAATGCATTTCTGAACATAACACACCAATTTCAAATGAGGTTATTGGACATAAATATGAACTTTATCGAACAAAACATACATGTATTGTGTAACATGATTGTGTAACATGATGATTGTGTAACATGTCCTATGAGTGCCATCTGATGAAGATCATCAAAGGTTAGTGATTAATTGTATCTCTATTTCTGCTTTTTGTGACTCCTCTCTTTGCCTGGATAAATGGCTGTGTTTTTCTGTGACTAGGCACTGACCTAACATAATCATTTGGTTTGCTTTCCTCGTAAAGACTTTTTGAAATCGGACACTGTGGTGGGATTAACAACAAGTGTATCTTTAAAATGGAGTATAATACTTGTATGTTCGAGGAACTTAAATTATGAGATTTCTGTTGTTTGAATTTGGCGCCCTGCACTTTCACTGTATGTTGTCAAATCGATCCCGTTAATGGGATTTCAGCCATAAGAAGTTTTTTAAGGACAACAAAGTCAAGGTATTGGAGTGGCCATCACAAAGCCCTGACCTCAATCCAATAGAAAATGTGTGGGCAGAACTGAAAAAGCGTGTGTGAGCAAGGAGACCTTCAAACCTGACACAGTTACACCCGCTCTGTCAGGAGGAATGGGCCAACATTCACCCAACTTATTGTGGGAAGCTTGTGGAAGGCTACCTGAAACATTTGACCCAAGTTCATCAATTTAAAGGCAATGCTACTAAATACTGATTGAGTGTATGTAAACTTCTGACCCACTGGAAATGTGATGAAAGTAATAAAAGCTGAAATAAATCATTCTCTCTACTATTATTCTGATATTTCACATTCTTAAAATAAAGTGGTGATCCTAACTGATCTAAAACAGGGAATTGTTACTTGGATTAAATGTCAGGAATTGTGAAAAACTGAGTTTAAATGTATTTGGCTAAGGTGTATGTAAACTTCCGACTTCAAGGCAGGGTAAAGTCACTAGGTATCAGGATAGATAATATAAGTTATTTCAAGTGTGTATGTGTGTGTATGTGTATTGTGTGTGTGTCTCGTGTGTGTTTGTATTACATGGTAATGTGTGTGGTGCATCTGTTGGAGGCCACTCAAGGAGTTGGCAAACACTTTCCTACTCTAATACAGGGCTCTAGTCTTCAACTCTAATATAGGGCCCTAGTCCTCTACTCTAATACAGGGCCCTGGTCCTCTACTCTAATACAGGGCCCTGGTCCTCTACTCTAATACAGGGCCCTGGTCCTCTACTCTAATACAGGGCCCTGGTCCTCTACTCTAATACAGGGCCCTGGTCCTCTACTCTAATACAGGGCCCTGGTCCTCTACTCTAATACAGGGCCCTGGTCCTCTACTCTAATACAGGGCCCTGGTCATCTACTCTAATACAGGGCTCTAGTCTTCAACTCTAATACAGGGCCCTGGTCCTCTACTCTAATACAGGGCCCTGGTCCTCTACTCTAATACAGGGCCCTAGTCCTATACTCTAATACAGGGCCCGAGTCCTCTACTCTAATACAGGGCCCTGGTCCTCTACTCTAATACAGGGCACTAGTCCTCAACTCTAATACAGGGCCCTGGTCCTCTACTCTAATACAGGGCTCTGGTCCTCGCTGTAATACAGGGCTCTGGTCCCCTACTCTAATACAGGGCTCTGGTTCCCTACTCTAATGCAGGGCTCTGGTTCCCTACTCTAATGCAGGGCTCTGGTTCCCTACTCTAATGCAGGGCTCTGGTACCCTACTCTAATGCAGGGCTCTGGTTCCCTACTCTAATGCAGGGCTCTGGTTCCCTACTCTAATGCAGGGCTCTGGTTCCCTACTCTAATACAGGGCTCTGGTCCTCGCTCTAATACAGGGCTCTGGTTCCCTACTCTAATGCAGGGCTCTGATTCCCTACTCTAATGCAGGGCTCTGGTTCCCTACTCTAATGCAGGGCTCTGGTACCCTACTCTAATGCAGGGCTCTGGTTCCCTACTCTAATGCAGGGCTCTGGTTCCCTACTCTAATGCAGGGCTCTGGTTCCCTACTCTAATGCAGGGCTCTGGTTCCCTACTCTAATGCAGGGCTCTGGTTCCCTACTCTAATGCAGGGCTCTGGTTCCCTACTCGAATTAAGAGCCCTGGTCTTTCTCAGGAGCTGAGGTTGCTTGGACGAGAAGGAAGTTGCCCCTAAACACTGATCTAAGGTCTTCCCTGATAACGAAGGTTAGGTTTTAGACAGGATATACTGATCCTAGATCTGTACCAAAAGCCCTATTCTACAATCTGTCAAAATAACACCACCTAGTGGAAAATCATGACACTCACACATCCTATTTTCCTAACAGGACTGGCTCCTATTCTGTGGCCATTTATCAAGCATCTGTCTAACAGTAACAGTGCTGATTTAGGATCAGTTTAGTCTTTTAGATCATCATGAATATTACTATGTGGACGGGGACGGGGGGGACCTGGACGGGGATAGGACCTGGACGGGGGGGACGGGGCCTGGACGGGGACTGGGACGGGGGGAAGGGGCCTGGACACGGGGACAGGACCTGGACGGGGGGACGGGGCGGGGCCTGGACGAGGGGGACAGGGGACTGTATATGGTATGCTAACTTACTTTCTCAAGATCTTATTTTTATTTCTCCTGTGTTTTTGTTCTACCTTGTTATTTTTAGTACCACATTGTTATTGATTACTGCATTGTTGGGATGAGAGCTGCAACAAAGACATTTCACTGTACTTGTGCACATGACATTAAAATGTGAAAGTTGATACGTGATCCAAGATCAGAACTCTTACCATGAGATGCTTAATACACACAGTATGGCCCCTGGTCAGGAATGGGTCCAGGGTAAGCCTGTATTGAGCCTGGTGGTGAGGGAACGGGAGATAGAGGGTAAAGAAAGGAGAGAGAGAGACAGAGAGAGAAGGAATGAGGAGAAAGTAAGGGAAAGAGAATGGGAGAGAGCTGTAGTGAGAGCACAGAGGGGGGAATGGACAGACAACCAGAGAGATGAGAGAGAAGAATGGACAGAGAACCAGAGAGAGGAATGGACAGATTACCAGAGAGATTAGAGAGAGGAATGGACAGAGAACCAGAACGATGAGAGAGAGGAATGGACAGAGAACCAGAACGATGAGAGAGAGGAATGGACAGAGAACCAGAACGATGAGAGAGAGGAATGGACAGAGAACCAGAACGATGAGAGAGAGGAATGGACAGAGAACCAGAACGATGAAAGAGAGAAATGGAAAGAAAACCAGAGAGGAATGGACAGATTACCAGAGAGATTAGAGATAGGAATGAACAGAGAACCAGAACGATGAGAGAGAGGAATGGACAGAGAACCAGAACGATGAGAGAGAGGAATGGACAGAGAACCAGAAAGATGAGAGAGAGGATTGAACAGAGAACCAGAATGATGAAAGAGAGAAATGGAAAGAGAACCAGAGAGATTAGAGATAGGAATGAACAGAGAACCAGAGAGAGGAATAGACAGAGAACCAGAGAGATGAGACAGGAACGGACAGAGAACCAGAGAGATGAGACAGGAATGGACAGAGAACCAGAGAGATGAGAGAGAGGAATGGACAGAGAACCAGAGAGATGAGACAGGAATGGACAGAGAACCAGAGAGATGAGAGAGAGGAATGGACAGAGAACCAGAGAGATGAGACAGGAATGGACAGAGAACCAGAGAGATGAGAGAGAGGAATGTACAGAGAACCAGAGAGATGAGAGAGAGGAATGTACAGAGAACCAGAGAGATGAGAGAGAGGAATGGACAGAGAACCAGAGAGATGGGAGAGAGGAATGTACAGAGAACCAGAGAGATGAGAGAGAGGAATGTACAGAGAACCAGAGAGATGAGAGAGAGGAATGGACAGAGAACCAGAGAGATGGGGGAGAGGAATGAACAGAGATCCAAAGAGAGGAATGAATGGACAGAGAACCAGAGAGAGGAATGGACAGAGATCCAGAGAGAGGAATGGACAGGAAACCAGAGAGATGAGAGAGAGGAATGGACAGAGATCCAGAGAGAGGAATGGACAGAGAACCAGAGAGATGAGAGAGAGGAATGGACAGAGCACCAGAGAGAGGAATGGACAGAGAACCAGAGAGAGGAATGGACAGAGATCCAGAGAGAGGAATGGACAGAGATCCAGAGAGAGGAATGGACAGAGAACCAGAGAGATAAGAGAGAGGAATGGACAGAGCACCAGAGAGAGGAATGGACAGAGAACCAGAGAGAGGAATGAACAGAGAACCAGAGAGATGAGAGACAGGAATGGACAGAGAACCAGAGAGATGAGAGAGGGGAAATGACAGAGAACAAGAGAGATGAGAGAGAGGAATGGACAGAGAACCAGAGAGAGGAATGGACAGATTACCAGAGAGATTAGAGAGGGGAAATGACAGAGAACAAGAGAGATGAGAGAGAGGAATGAACAGAGAACCAGAGAGAGGAATGGACAGATTACCAGAGAGATTAGAGATAGGAACGAACAGAGAACCAGAGAGAGAAATGGACAGAGACCCAGAAAGATGAGAGAGAGGAATGGACAGAGAACCAGAAAGATTAGAGAGTGGAATAAAAAGAGAAACAGAGAGATGCGAGAGAGAAATAGACAGAGAACCAGAGAGAGGAATGGACAGAGAACCAGAGAGATGAGAGACAGGAATGGAAAGAGAACCAGAGAGATGAAACAGGAATGGACAGAGAACCAGAGAGATGAGAGAGGGGAAATGACAGATAACAAGAGAGATGAGAGAGAGGAATAGACAGAAAACCAGAGAGATGAGAGAGAGAAATAGACAGAGAACCAGAGAGATGAGAGAAAGAGAAAAATGGACAGAACCAGAGAGATGAGAGAGAGGAATGGACAGAACCAGAGAGATGAGAGAGAGGAATGGACAGAACCAGAGAGATGAGAGAGAGGAATGGACAGAACCAGAGAGATGAGAGAGAGGAATGGACAGAACCAGAGAGATGAGAGAGAGAGTAACCAGAGAGATGAGAGAGAGTAACAATGTTAGAGAAAAACCAAGGAGTGCCAGTGTTTCTGCAGCAGGTCTGTCTGCTGAGCTTTAGTGTCTCTATAGTACCATGGCTGGATTAGTCTGGTCTATAGCAGATCAAAGATACACAGGGCTGAGGTGTGTGTGTCCTGTTCCATCTTGTTCATCTGAGTAGCGTCTGCCATTACTGCTCTGTCTGAGGTTTTCAGGCGTTGTCTCTAATGGCACCCTATTTTTATTTGTTATTTGTTTAACCAGGCAAGTCAGTTAAGAACAAATTCTTATTTTCAATGACGGCTTAGGAACAGTGGGTTAACTGCATGTTCAGAGGCAGAACAACATATTAGTACCTTTTCAGCTTAGGGATTCGAGCTTGCAACCTTTCGGTTACTAGTCCAATGCTCTAACCACTAGGCTACCTGGCACCCCTATTCCCTTCGTAGTGCACTACTTTTGACCAGAGCCCAATGGGAAGTGATCAAAAAATAGCGCACTACATATGGAATAGCATGGCGTTTGATACTTACCCTTAGACTGGCATTGTGTCAACATCATTTATCCCTATATTTAGACTGTATGAATCACAGCAAAACTCCTAGCATCATCACTCTCATTCAACCCTGTTGGTTTTGGATTTAACAGCAGGTTATGCAGTTAAATGAGAGATTGAGGGAGAGGGGAGAGGGGAGAGAGAGGAAGGGAGAGGGGAGAGAGAAGGAGGGAGAGTGGAGAGAGAAGGAGGGAGAGGGGAGAGAGAAGGAGGGAGAGGGGAGAGAGAGGAAGAGAGAGGGGAGAGAGAAGGAGGGAGAGTGGAGAGAGAGGAAGCGAGAGGGGAGAGAGAAGGAGGGAGAGTGGAGAGAGAAGGAGGGAGAGGGGAGAGAGAAGGAGGGAGAGGGGAGAGAGAGGAAGCGAGAGGGGAGAGAGAAGGAGGGAGAGTGGAGAGAGAAGGAGGGAGAGGGGAGAGAGAAGGAGGGAGAGGGGAGAGAGAGGAAGAGAGAGGGGAGAGAGAAGGAGGGAGAGTGGAGAGAGAGGAAGAGAGAGGGGAGAGAGAAGGAGGGAGAGTGGAGAGAGAAGGGGGAGAGGGGAGAGAGAGGAAGGGAGAGGGAGAGATAAGGAGGGAGAGTTGAGAGAGAGGAAGGGAGAGGGGAGAGAGAAGGAGGGAGAGGGGAGAGAGAGGAAGGGAGAGGGGAGAGAGAAGGAGGGAGAGGGGAGAGAGAGGAAGGGAGAGGGGAGAGAGAAGGAGGGAGATGGGAGAGAGAAGGAGGGAGAGTGGAGAGAGAGGAAGGGAGAGGGGAGAGAGAAGGAGGGAGAGTGGAGAGAGAGGAAGGGAGAGGGGAGAGAGAAGGAGGGAGAGGGGAGAGAAAGGAAGGGAGAGGGGAGAGAGCGAGGAAGGGAGAGGGGAGAGAGCGAGGAAGGGAGAGGGGAGAGAGAAGGAGGGAGAGGGGAGAGAGAAGGAGGGTAAGTGGAGAGAGAGGAAGGGAGAGGGGAGAGAGAGGAAGGGAGAGGGGAGAGAGAAGGGGGAGAGGGGAGAGAGAGGAAGGGAGAGAGAAGGAGGGAGAGTGGAGAGAGAGGACGGGAGAGGGGAGAGAGAGGGAGAGGGGAGAGAGAGGAAGGGAAAGGGGAGAGAGAAGGAGGGAGAGGGGAGAGAGAGGAAGAGAGTGGAGAGAGAGAAGGAGGGAGAGTGGAGAGAGAGGAAGGGAGAGGGGAGAGAGAGGAAGGGAGAGGGGAGAGAGAAGGAGGGAGAGTGGAGAGAGAAGGAGGGAGAGGGGAGAGAGAAGGAGGGAGAGGGGAGAGAGAGGAAGAGAGAGGGGAGAGAGAAGGAGGGAGAGGGAGAGAGAGGAAGCGAGAGGGGAGAGAGAAGGAGGGAGAGTGGAGAGAGAAGGAGGGAGAGGGGAGAGAGAAGGAGGGAGAGGGAGAGAGAGGAAGCGAGAGGGGAGAGAGAAGGAGGGAGAGTGGAGAGAGAAGGAGGAGAGGGGAGAGAGAAGGAGGGAGAGGGGAGAGAGAGGAAGAGAGAGGGGAGAGAGAAGGAGGGAGAGTGGAGAGAGAGGAAGAGAGAGGGGAGAGAGAAGGAGGGAGAGTGGAGAGAGAAGGGGAGAGGGAGAGAGGAAGGGAGAGGGAGAGATAAGGAGGGAGAGTTGAGAGAGAGGAAGGGAGAGGGGAGAGAGAAGGAGGGAGAGGGGAGAGAGAGGAAGGGAGAGGGGAGAGAGAAGGAGGGAGAGGGGAGAGAGAGGAAGGGAGAGGGGAGAGAGAAGGAGGGAGATGGGAGAGAGAAGGAGGGAGAGTGGAGAGAGAGGAAGGGAGAGGGGAGAGAGAAGGAGGGAGAGTGGAGAGAGAGGAAGGGAGAGGGGAGAGAGAAGGAGGGAGAGGGGAGAGAAAGGAAGGAGAGGGAGAGAGCGAGGAAGGGAGAGGGGAGAGAGCGAGGAAGGAGAGGGGAGAGAGAAGGAGGGAGAGGGGAGAGAGAAGGAGGGTAAGTGGAGAGAGAGGAAGGGAGAGGGGAGAGAGAGGAAGGGAGAGGGGAGAGAGAAGGGGGAGAGGGGAGAGAGAGGAAGGGAGAGAGAAGGAGGGAGAGTGGAGAGAGAGGACGGGAGAGGGGAGAGAGAGGGAGAGGGAGAGAGAGGAAGGGAAAGGGGAGAGAGAAGGAGGGAGAGGGGAGAGAGAGGAAGAGAGTGGAGAGAGAGAAGGAGGGAGAGGGAGAGAGAGGAAGGGAGAGGGGAGAGAGAAGGAGGGAGAGGGGAGAGAGGAGGAGGGAGAGGGGAGAGAGAGGAAGGGAGAGGGGAGAGAGAGGAAGGGAGAGGGGAGAGAGAAGAGAGAAGGAGGGAGAGGGGAGAGAGAAGGAGGGAGAGGGGAGAGAGAGAAGGAGGGAGAGGGAGAGAGGAGGGAGAGGGGAGAGAAAGGAAGGGAGAGGGGAGAGAGCGAGGAAGGGAGGGGAGAGAGAAGAGAGAAGGAGGGAGAGGGGAGAGAGAAGGAGGGAGAGGGGAGAGAGAGAAGGAGGGAGAGTGGAGAGAGAAGGAGGGAGAGGGGAGAGAGAAGGAGGGAGAGGGGAGAGAGAAGGAGGGAGAGGGGAGAGAGAGGAAGAGAGAGGGGAGAGAGAAGGAGGGAGAGTGGAGAGAGAGGAAGAGAGAGGGAGAGAGAAGGAGGGAGAGTGGAGAGAAGGGGAGAGGGAGAGAGAGGAAGGGAGAGGGGAGAGATAAGGAGGGAGAGTTGAGAGAGAGGAAGGGAGAGGGGAGAGAGAAGGAGGGAGAGGGGAGAGAGAGGAAGGGAGAGGGGAGAGAGAAGGAGGGAGAGGGGAGAGAGAGGAAGGGAGAGGGGGGAGAGAAGGAGGGAGATGGGAGAGAGAAGGAGGGAGAGGGGAGAGAGAGGAAGGGAGAGGGGAGAGAGAAGGAGGGAGAGTGGAGAGAGAAGGAGGGAGAGGGGAGAGAGAAGGAGGGAGAGGGGAGAGAGAAGGAGGGAGAGGGGAGAGAGAGGAAGAGAGAGGGGAGAGAGAAGGAGGGAGAGGGAGAGAGAGGAAGAGAGAGGGGAGAGAGGAAGAGAGAGAGTGGAGAGAGAAGGGGAGAGGGGAGAGAGAGGAAGGGAGAGGGGAGAGATAAGGAGGGAGAGTTGAGAGAGAGGAAGGGAGAGGGGAGAGAGAAGGAGGGAGAGGGGAGAGAGAGGAAGGGAGAGGGGAGAGAGAAGGAGGGAGAGGGGAGAGAGAGGAAGGGAGAGGGGAGAGAGAAGGAGGGAGATGGGAGAGAGAAGGAGGGAGAGTGGAGAGAGAGGAAGGGAGAGGGGAGAGAGAAGGAGGGAGAGTGGAGAGAGAGGAAGGGAGAGGGGAGAGAGAAGGAGGGAGAGGGGAGAGAGAAGGAGGGAGAGGGGAGAGAAAGGAAGGGAGAGGGGAGAGAGCGAGGAAGGGAGAGGGGAGAGAGAAGGAGGGAGAGGGGAGGGAGAAGAAGGGTAAGTGGAGAGAGAGGAAGGGAGAGGGGAGAGAGAGGAAGGGAGAGGGGAGAGAGAAGGGGAGAGGGGAGAGAGAGGAAGGGAGAGAGAAGGAGGGAGAGTGGAGAGAGAGGACGGGAGAGGGGAGAGAGAGGGAGAGGGGAGAGAGAGGAAGGGAGAGGGGAGAGAGAAGGAGGGAGAGTGGAGAGAGAGGAAGGGAGAGGGGAGAGAGAGGAAGGGAGAGGGGAGAGAGAGGAAGGGAGAGTGGAGAGAGAGGAAGGGAGAGGGGAGAGAGAAGAAGGGAGAGGGGAGAGAGGAGGGAGAGGGGAGAGAGAGGAAGGGAGAGGGGAGAGAGAAGGAGGGAGAGGGGAGAGAGAGGAAGGGAGAGGGGAGAGAGAAGGAGGGAGAGTGGAGAGAGAAGGAGGGAGAGTGGAGAGAGAGGAAGGGAGAGTGGAGAGAGAGGAAGGGAGAGGGGAGAGTGGAGAGAGAGGAAGGGAGAGGGGAGAGAGAAGGAGGGAGAGGGGAGAGAAAAGGAGGGAGAGCGGAGAGAGAAGGAGGGAGAGGGGAGAGAGAGGAAGGGAGAGGGGAGAGAGAGGAAGGGAGAGGGGAGAGAGAAGGAGGGAGAGCGGAGAGAGAAGGAGGGAGAGCGGAGAGAGAAGGAGGGAGAGTGGAGAGAGAAGGACGGAGAGTGGAGAGAGAAGGAGGGAGAGGGGAGAGAGAAGGGGGGAGAGGGGAGAGAGAGGAAGGGAGAGGGGAGAGAGAAGGAGGGAGAGGGGAGAGAGAAGGAGGGAGAGTGGAGAGAGAGGCAGGGAGAGGGGAGAGAGAAGGAGGGAGAGGGGAGAGAGAAGGAGGGAGAGGGGAGAGAGAAGGAGGGAGAGGGGAGAGAGAGGAAGGGAGAGGGGAGAGAAGAAGGGAGAGGGGAGAGAGACACACTGTTTGATTTTGGTTGTGTCATTTTTGTGGTTTGGTTTGGCATCTTTCAACACTCCTCATTATCACATCATGCAACCACTCACTTACACTGATTACACACACACACCATTGTTTATTAGTGTATAGGTTACCTAAGTTAATAAATATATCTTTGTTATTCCTTATCTCCACGTTGTCTCCTTTTTGTTATAGGCTTTGAGTCGGTTCGTGACAAGTGGGGGCTCATCCAGGATTTTGAAGGTATGATGTTTGGGAGAAAACGTGGAGTTGAATGAACTCGTTCCGAATTAGACGCCATAGTCACAAGTAAATAATAAAGAAAGGATCTCGCTCTTGCCCTCTGCTGAGCACACAACAACTAACAGGTTGAAATCAGTGTTAAACGTCAAAAAAATGATGTTAGGTTGATATCAAAAGTCAATCTAATGGAGAGTGGTATTCTTGAAGTTACCTCTGGGGCAGTCTATACCGAGGACTCGTGTCGTGGAAATTCAGTACTGAGAGAGAATTGGTCATTTCTTCAAACAATCATCTTTATTTAATATTGATTCATTATTGCAATAATGAGACCGTCAGCCCACCAGTCTTGACTGTTAGGCTGAGAGTCTAGCCTTTACACACAATACACCATTTTTATATAGCTGTCAGTCACTTCTAACCTTCCCATAAGCCACCTTGGTTTTCTACACAGGATGTTTTTTTACTTAGTTTCCCAGATGCCTGGAAGGCGAGAAAATGAGACAATGCTCTTAACTCTTCCAGGCTTTCTCTATCTCGAGTCACACACACCACATCTTGTCTATAGAATGATAGCTTTTAGGTTTTTATCACCAACACTAATCAATTGTCAGCTTCAAGCTATCTCTAGTAGAACCCTTGTCCTCACCACCCAGACTAGCTGCAGGGTGCTAGAGACCATAAAACACAACATTACCAGGACAGAAATATCTTAGTGTTCGTTAAGTAAATAATTGTTACATAGCCAACAAATAAGGTGAATACATAATGTTTCCCTCACATTCCCCTCTCAAGAAGATAAGCTTCTTCTAGAAAAATGTAGGGATACAAGCATCACGTAATTGTTAAACATCAATTTAAACAAAGTACATATTTCTGGTGCCTGACATTTGATCCACAGTAAACAATCTGTCTTTGAGTTGCTGAGTTTTAGACCTTTCTTTTCTAAACACAGTCAATCTAGAACAGAAAATGAAACATAAAAATGGCACAATGCACAAATGTAGGGGTCAGCTTGACAAAAATGTCCACCCCATTTAGAACCCTTCCTATATCAGTGAGACACCCCTCTCTGGGCACCTTGTACATACAGTAGGAACATGAGTCCACATATGGGTCCTGATGCTCAGAATTGGGGTCCTCATCAGAGATGTAGTCAGGAATAGATCAGGGAAATCATTCCGTTTCCAAATCCTAATTAAAACCCAATTAATTATCCAACCAAAATGTAGAATGACATTGCTCAGCTCAGTGATTGGTTTTATCACCCAAAATCAAAAACCCTCAATTAAACACTGGCAGAATGTACATTTATATTACCATACAATATATTAATCCCATAATTCTAGTGTTAAATTCCTCATCGGGGCTATAATTACAGATCAGTATCTCAATGCATTCTTAGCCAAAATCACTATACATTTAGCAGTGTGTAGTCTAAATCAATTACAGGTACAGTTGACCAACCCCCTCTCTTCTCCAGCACTCAATCTTCTGTCATTTCTCTTAATTTTCTTCTCCAGATAGGTTCACAGTTCAAAGTGGATAGTCCATGATAATGTCCCAATTTCAATGCCTCACCAGAACCTCACCACAACTCATTATGTCTTGTCCTGATTTGCCTAGTTAAAATAAAGTTTTTTTTTTTAAATCACTCAAGGTGTGTAAACTTCCATCCAAAAAAAACAGATAATTCCCCCATCTTGACACATAATTCACCATAGTGACTAATGAGTAAAAACAACAACACTACAAATTAAATTCAAAATACTACACTTAGTAACTCCATAAAACTTGTACCCATAACTTGATAGTAAAAATAGACCTTTAAATCATCATCCAACGTCTCTGGGCATTCCAGTGAGGGTGATCAAACCTCACCAGAAAGTCAGGAAGTGTTACCTTCTCCGTTCGACCAATGATCTAAAAAACAGTCAAACAATTTGTATCCCAGATTTACAGTAAGTTTCTTCAGCACATTTTTATCAAAATAATTCACATTCAATTAAAACTCAGATAAAAAATGTTAAAAAGTCTGTGTGTGTGTGTGTGTGTGTGTGTGTGTGTGTGTGTGTGTGTGTGTGTGTGTGTGTGTGTGTGTGTGTGTGTGTGTGTGTGTGCCCCTTTAAGATACCTGGGCACTAACCCATATTCATAACCAGTAAGTTGTGTGTGCTGGTGTGTGTGTGTGCCCCTTTAAGATACCTGGGCACTAACCCATATTCATAACCAGTAAGTTGTGTGTGCTGGTGTGTGTGTGTGTGCCCCTTTAAGATACCTGGGCACTAACCCATATTCATAACCAGTAAGTTGTGTGTGTGTGCCCCTTTAAGATACCTGGGCACTAACCCATATTCATAACCAGTAAGTTGAGTGTGCTGTTGTGTGTGCTGGTGTGTGTGTGTGTGGTAAACCATATGGCAAAACCAAACAAAAATGGACAGGCCTTATGTAACCTGATAACTTTACCACTCAATCCCTCTACTCATCATTTAACCTCAGCTTTCAAATTACTAAAATATTGCATCATTAGAGTGCTATCAAAAAAACACTAATAACATATTACCATTCACATACAGTCAACACTCATTAAGTTTACATCAATCCTCCTTATCAAAATGACTCTATATGTTTAATACCAACCTCTGCTTCACACTCATTAAACATCTGTTATTTTAAGATGATTGTAATGCCCCAAATGGAGAACATACAGCAATCCAAACCATTCAAATCCACAATCCTTACTTTCCTATTTACTTAACTTTCTTTGTCACCTTCACTAGTCTACTGTACACCTCTTCCCTTAAACTCAGAAAGCCCTCAAGAATCTCTACTGTACACTCATTTAATGTTGTTACCAGGTGAACTGCAAAATTGTAATTATTCACCTACCTCCTCATGCCTTTTGCACACAATGTATATAGACTCCCCTTTTTTTCTACTGTGTTATTGACTTGTTAATTGTTTACTCCATGTGTAACTCTGTGTTGTCTGTTCACACTGCTATGCTTTATCTTGGCCAGGTCGCAGTTGCAAATGAGAACTTGTTCTCAACTAGCCTACCTGGTTAAATAAAGGTGAAATAAAAATAAAATAAAAAACTAATAATACAAAATAAAATGTTTTATTATAATCAAAACAAACATAACTTATACTTTTCACAGGGAGGCCACTTAAATGACTCTGTTATCTCTTCAATAAATATATGTTAAAATAAAATAAAGTGTCTCGTGAGATTAAAACTCCTGGGGTTGTCCTGAGTCGCATTGTTCTCGAAACCCCCAAATATGTTATTTTGTTTCGCCGGTTGTACTTGACCATTTAATAATTCCTTGAGACCCTACTCTACCACATAGTTTACTAATGTAGCAATGTTTGGCATACGAGTTTCTTTGTCTTTTTACGCAAATAACAAATTCACTAACTAATTTACGTGTCGTATCAACACAGAACCCCCAAATCTACACGCTCACCAGCGTGAAACAAAGCTTGACTATTTGTAAACATAATTCGTGCTCTTGGCCATATAACGTTATACCGCCAATTGTAATATGGTACATAGTATCCACTGTCCTTGATTCTCACAAGGATTACTCAACCCCAACTCTCTGACTTCACAAAATATACTTTAGTACTTTTCTTGCCTCACACCCAAGCTAACTGGCTAAAGTTGGCTAGCTTGCTAGCTAACGTTACTTCCAGACACAAACAAGAGTATACATCTTCACTCTCCAATCTACTCACCTAGCGGAGCTGGGGCCTGTTGCACAAAACTAGGATAAGGGATTAAGCCAGGATATCTTGGTGATCCTGGCTCAATTGATCCGTAATCCGGTTGCACTAAAGATGGATAGGGGGCAGGAGGATATGTTATGGTATAAATTACCATGGAGATTTATTCTGTGGAGCTAGCCTGCTCCAGACCAGGCTAAATTCCAGGATCTATTTAACCTCATCCCTAATGTCAGTCAGCAGTCACCACAAATGGAAACCAATAGTTATTTCACTGCTCACTATACATTGTTATCACATATAACTAGACCCACTGTCATTATTTAAACGTTTGTGATCATTAATTTCAATGATTTTGGATAAAAAATGATTTTTAGATGTTGCTATCATTAGATAATTTACAGTTTCCCATAGACTATATATAAAATGATAGAATATTAGGGCCACAGAGGGAAAAAAAGACAAGTCATAATATTGTAACCAGTTGTTTTAAAGGAGGACAGTTGTTAAAATGACAGATGCGGGGCATTTCGTGAAATTGTACTTCAGTATGGTTTCATAAACAAAGACATGCTGATGTGCCAGAATATTAAGTATCACATTGTCATAAGTATCAAAACTGTAAAAACAATATGTAGCTTTTCTGCAGAAAGAACCAGCCTCATAAATTTATGACTTTATCCTTTTTCTTCAGTGTGGCCCTAGTACTCTGTCATATAAACAAATACACATTCCATATGAATATAAAAACACAATGTGTAACATTATGTTCCTTTATTGAATAAGGACAAAACAAAGCAGGTAAACCATCAGCTCCTTTCGAAACTGAAGTCACAGTGACTCTACAAGATGGAAAGCACAGAATCCAAGCATATTATACAAAATGATACATACACATTCAAAGGTCTGTATATAACACACCTTGCATGTCTGCACACTAAAATAAATGCAGGACAAATCCATACACATCAACTGAACAGACAAATGAATGGATGCAGTAGCCTCCCTGCAGCCTTGTATTACACACAGTATACCGCACAAACATCATAAGAGGCCAAATTCGTAAAAAAACGAACCCAAAAAAAACCAAATTCCTCTGCCACCGCAGGACATATTTAACCAAAATTGAAAGCACACATACTAACTAAAATAATTCAACACATATGGGTCCCTCAGCAGCCGACCACTGTCGTCATCAGGGAAGATTGCCGGATTGTCCCAGTCCATGGCTGGTGGCACTCTGGGGGGCCTCTCCTTCCTCAGGCAGGCCACATTGTGGAGGACAGCACAAGCCACAGTAATATCACATGCCCTAACAGGGCTGACCCTTAATTTGTGAAGGCAGTGAAAGCGTGCCTTCATTTGTGAAGGCAGTGAAAGCGTGCCTTCAGGAGGCCAAAGGTCATTTCAACTCTGGCCCTGGTCCTGGCATGGGCATGGTTGTAGGCCTGCTGTGCTTCCTGGGGGTCTGTGAAAGGTGTCAGGAGAAAAGGCTGGCAGCCATACCCCCTGTCTCCCAGCAACACACCAGAGAATTCACCTGTCAACACAAAATCTCATCATTACTACCTCATAAACACAGTGATATTCTTGACACAGCCATGGTGGTTATAAATAGGGGTTGTGTGGCTTACCTTGTGATAGGCACTGATAGATTTCAGAGGCCCGAAAGATTCTGGAGTCATGGACTGAGCCAGGCCATTTTGCCACAACATTGCTGATCACACAGTCAGCATTGCAGACCATCTGAAATCATAAGATGAGGAATATTACACCAATCAATGCACATCACTGGCAGATTTTTTTGCTTATTTTCCTAGGTAATTTTGCTCAAGAAAATATTCAAGATGTTTTTTAGATATTTTTTTTTTTACTGAAAACAAGACAAAAATACTAAGTAAGAAAGACATTTTTGCAGTGCAGTGAGCAACCGACCTTGGGTCCTTTGAAAGGCGCTATATAAATTAAAGTGATTATTATTATAGCTCATCTATTTATTCAATTACATTTTATTTATATAGCACTTTTCACAATTGTTTCATTCTGTCAAAGCAGCTTTACATTAATGAAAGCAGGAGAAACACAAAAAAACGGTGGACAACATAAGAAGCAGAGTACAACGGCTAAGATTAAACCGTACTGAGCGTAGTAACGTTAAATAATAATGTAAGGCTTTAATAATAATTTATCATAGCTTTATACAGTGTGATGGACTTACTTTACACAATTTCACTCATATCTGCAGTGCATTTCAATTAAAAATTTAACCGTTTCATAATTACAGTACAACTGCGTTTTTGGAGATGTGAATTAAATATTTGAATTGTAATTGTGATGTTTCAGCGGAGCGGTGAGTGTGTAATTGTGCACTACTTACGCATTCAGGCGGTCTGCAATACTTTGCCACGCTTTTTCTCTTTGCTTTATCACTGTGGCGGTGTTGCCTTTCTTCTTAATTATATCTTTTACCTCCTCGTATGCCTCCATGAGGATTTGTGCTTCCGACGGGGAAAAGTACGCGGCTCTAGTTGCCATGGTAAATCAGTTAATCTGTGATCTGTGGCGGGGTCTATTTGAGTGAGCCGTGAGCGCGCACCTATCCAGGATTGGTTTCACCCGGCTTAATGAATCCGTGTCTGCTCATCCTGGCTTGGTCTTTGTGCAACCAATTAAGCCTGGACGCACATGTTTTGGCTTCATTGAGCTCAGCTTAGTCATTTATCCCGGATGTCTTAATTCTACTTTTGTGCAACAGGCCCCTGGTCAGGATGTTCTATGTTTATTCAAAACATTGGTGATAAACTGTGCTGCCGGCAATAATTAAAATGACCTTAGAGAAATAACATTTACTGCCACCAGTCATATTCAACCGGCCTTGAACATTTGTGAATTCATCGGTTATTCTGCGCTCTGGTAAATCCAAACCAGTGCTTTGAAATCCGAACAAAATAGCCTGAGCGAATTTACCAAATACCCGTTTAACAATGTCCATTTAGAACACATTTAGCTAAACTAAGAATGACTTGAATAGTCAACAAACGCTGGGTAGTTTAATGGCATATATTTAATATACTAACTCAATGCAATGATATACTATGCAGTTCATAAAGATAGTGCAAGCAACACATTTGTCATACTTAGTTGAAACAAATTATGTATATTTTAGGACCAATAAGCATACTACATACTCAAATTACTTCACAAATAGTACGGTTAGAAAGCTAACATCAAAACGCTGGTGCATTGTGCTAATGATTCTTATTTTATATCATTCTGCCAAGTCACAATTGCATCCCAGCATATTCCTGTCAGCAGGAAAATGCTACCGAATTTGATCCATGATTCGATTTTTTTTTTGCTTGCGCGCTTCTATTATTATCTTTATGGCTTTGCTTCAGTACCTCTATGCATTTCGTTTCCGCTCCTAGCTCGTGGTTTTAATATTGTAATGAAATAGATAGGGAGCAGGTCTCGAACCCTCGACCTTCTAGCCCGAAGTCCAGCGCGCTATCGACTGTGCCCCAAAAGCATGCTCGAGCGGCAGAGTCGAGATCTGCGCGTATAAACCCAGGGTTGTTATAATATATTGATGAAAAACCCGAAATTACGCTTTGTACTACATTATAAGTTACTACCTTCATGGGGAAAGGATTTATTCAATAAATATAGCATCTCATCTCCTACTGCGAAAAACACATTTGAAGGCCTTAGGGGCAGTTTTCTCTAAATGTATTACCTTGACGGAAGAAAATCACATACGCGTTTAGACATTCATATAATGCTTTTAACCTTATCTCTATCAAGTGATCCGTAAAGACCCTACGTACGTCTACGTATGAGTTGTTTAAGTTGCACCTTATTATTTTCCCAGTATTTACTTGATCAAATCTCTAGTAATTGATTATACACACATACAATGTATCATTCTCCCCCCATGTCTTAACAAAATCATTATATAACGTAGGCAATCTTCTGAACTCACAGTAATGTATCAGTCCGTTTCCAACGACTCCTCAACCATACACTCCAAGCAGGACCAAAATAAAGTTCATTTCTCCGATGGGAGACACTGACCTCTACTTCCTCCTCTCTCACCTCTACTACCTCCTCTCTCACCTCTACTACCTCCTCTCTCACCTATATTACCTGTTTACCTAATTTAACAAAACACGTAACTAACACAACAAGTTATAATTAGACTTCCCCAGGACTAGTGCCCCCGCAGGGTGCCACCGGGCACAGGTCCCTCGTTCCCACAAACCTCACCATCCTACTGCGATCAAGTCAGTACCACGGATTGGACTTTTGGTTTCCCGCAACTGGCTAATTAACAATCATGCCCAATGATACCTCACGTAAGAACACTCTTATCAACTCAAAACAGTCCTGCTAGTTACCTCAGCTGTGGCCCTCTTAAGGAAGACCTGGCTGTGAGCTTACACTCAAACAGGGGCTTTAATTTTTAAAAGGACTTTTTCTTTATAATTTCATCACGTATTGATGGATTGGCCAAGCCTACCTCTCTCAGTACTCTGTCTGAGACCCGTTACCTCTCAGATTATAGGTAGGTCCAGCTGCTCAATAATAAGCCTGGTTTACCCTGAGGTCCCAATTTCTAATCCCCTGTGCACAGTTAAATCAAATCAAATAAAAATCACATTTTATTTGTCACATACACATGGTTAGCAGATGTTAATGCGAGTGTAGCGAAATGCTTGTGCTTCTAGTTCCGACAATGCAGTAATAACCAACAAGTAATCTAACTAACAATTCCAAAACTACTGTCTTATACACACAAGTGTAAGGGGATAAAGAATATGTACATAAATATATATGAATGAGTGATGGTACAGAGCGGCATAGGCAAGATGCAGTAGATGGTATTGAGTACAGTATATACATATGAGATGAGTATGTAAACAAAGTGGCATAGTTAAAGTGGCTAGTGATACATGTATTACATAAAGATGCAGTAGATGATCTAGAGTACAGTACAGTATATACGTATACATATGAGATGAATAATGTAGGGTATGTAAACATTATATTAGGTAGCATTGTTTAAAGTGGCTAGTGATATATTTTACATAATTTCCCATCAATTCCCATTATTAAAGTGGCTGGAGTTGAGTCAGTGTGTTGGCATCAGCCACTCAATGTTAGTGGTGGCTGTTTAACAGTCTGATGGCCTTGAGATAGAAGCTGTTTTTCAGTCTCTCGGTCCCAGCTTTGATGCACCTGTACTGACCTCGCCTTCTGGATGATAGCGGGGTGAACAGGCAGTGGCTCGGGTGGTTGTTGTTCTTGATGATCTTTATGGCCTTCCTGTGACATCGGGTGGTGTAGGTGTCCTAGAGGGCAGGTAGTTTGCCCCCGGTGATGCGTTGTGCAGACCTCACTACCCTCTGGAGAGCCTTACGGTTGTGGGCGGAGCAGTTGCCGTACCAGGCGGTGATACAGCCCGCCAGGATGCTCTCGATTGTGCATCTGTAGAAGTTTGTGAGTGCTTTTGGTGACAAGCCAAATTTCTTCAGCCTCCTGAGGTTGAAGAGGCGCTGCTGCGCCTTCTTCACGATGCTGTCTGTGTGGGTGGACCAATTCAGTTTGTCTGTGATGTGTACGCCGAGGAACTTAAAACTTGCTACCCTCTCCACTACTGTTCCATCGATGTGGATAGGGGGGTGTTCCCTCTGCTGTTTCCTGAAGTCCACAATCATTCATCTCCTTAGTTTTGTTGACGTTGAGTGTGAAGTTATTTTACAGGAGCGGTCAACAGGTGAAGTTGCAGATCACCTCCTCGTTGCCAAAAATGTTGTGGAAATTCAGTACTGAGAGAGTCTTGGTCATTTCTTCAAACAATCATCTTTATTTAATATCGATTCATTATTGCAACAATGAGACCGTCAGCCCACCAGTCTTGACTGACTGTTAGGCTGAGAGTTTAGCCTTTACAGACAATGTACACTTTTTATATAGCTGATACCAAAATTGCTTAGTCAGTCACTTCTAACCTTCCCATAAGCCACCTTGGTTTTCTACACAGGATGGTCTTTTACTTAGTTTCCCAGATGCCAGGAAGACGAGACAATGCTCTTAACTCTTCCAGGCTTTCTCTATCTCGAGTCACACACACCACATCTTGTCTATAGAATGATAGCTTTTAGGTTTTTATCACCAACACTAATCAATTGTCAGCTTCAAGCTGTAGAGCCCTTGTCCTTGTTACATAGCCAACAAATAAGGTGAATGCATCATTTTTCCCTCCCACTCGCCTCCTCAGCCGTCTCCTCGCTTCGTTACAATGGCCGCCCATCTGTTAGACCTAGTGGTGTGTCTTTTGAACAACAGAAAGAACTGCTTCTGTTACAACTAGAGCACGATTGTGAGCAGCTATAATAACTGCCATTTAAACCGGATTTGGAGCATTCTAAAATCAAGTTGCAACAAGAGCGGCTAGAGTTGGTTAGGGAAGGAAAGCTCTCAGGGGAGAGTTTGCTCTGGGAAGGTGACCCAGATTTACCAAGGGGTCACTTCTATCTCGGTCGTGCCCAGGACTCATTTGATATTGTTGGAAACTTACGGTTGTGGCCAAAATATAATGAGAAGGACCCTGAGACATTATTTTTGTTTGAGCTTGTTGCTGACTCACCCATTTACACTACTGATTACACACCCATTTACACTACTGATTACACACCCACTTACACTACTGATTACACACCCACTTACACTACTGATTACACACCCATTTACACTACTGATTACACACCCATTTACACTACTGATTACACACCCACTTACACTACTGATTACACACCCACTTACACTACTGATTACACACCCACTTACACTACTGATTACACACCCATTTACACTACTCATTATACACCCATTTACACTACTGATTACACACCCATTTACACTACTGATTACACACCCACTTACACTACTGATTACACACCCACTTACACTACTGATTACACACCCACTTACACTACTGATTACACACCCACTTACACTACTGATTACACACCCATTTACACTACTGATTATACACCCACTTACACTACTGATTATACACCCACTTACACTACTGATTACACACCCATTTACACTACTGATTACACACCCACTTACACTACTGATTACACACCCACTTACACTACTGATTACACACCCATTTACACTACTGATTATACACCCACTTACACTACTGATTACACACACCGTTGTTTATTCGTATATAGGTTATCTCAGTTAATAAATATATTTTTGTTATTCCTTATCTCCACGTTGTCTCCCTTTTTGTTACGGGCTTCAAGCCGGTTCGTGACATTGATCAAGTCTGGGTCCCTGTGTAACGGATGTGAAACGGCTAGCTAGTTAGCGGTGGTGCGCGCTAAATAGTGTTTCAATCGGTAACGTTACTTGCTCTGAGACCTTGAAGTAGTTGTTCCCCTTGCTCTGCAAGGGCCGTGGCTTTTGTGGAGCGATGGGTAACGATGCCTCGAGGGTGACTGTTGTTGATGTGTGCAGAGGGTCCCTGGTTCACGCCCGGGTATGGGCGAGGGGACGGTTTAAAATCTATACTGTTACGCCTGCTCATAAGGCCAAAGGCAGATGACCTCAGACCTTGTATATTGCAGGATAAGATGGTAAAAACTGTGTTTCATAGATTCTAGTGTTTTCGTATGGTTTAGGCCCAGACCATTACAGTAGGTTTGAGCAGAGCATGTTGAGCATCTGATATTGTTGAGCATAACTCTTAGATCTCAGGATGGGGGTTGGGCCTGTTGTTCTCATCAGGGGCGGGGCCTAAGGGGTGGGAAGAAGGTGAATGGGTCTGATATGGTGGGTCCTATATAGAGTGTGACCAGGGTTTGCTTGAGGTGATTTTAGCTGGTTGGGTTGTGGCTGGTGATGCTGTGGTCTTGGTGTAGGTCCTCTTGGCATGGGTTCTCTCTGTGCAGGTCCTTCAGGAGGGGGTCTTGCAGGTCTGGGAGGGCGTCTCGCTGGTCTGGGTGGGGTGTCCAGTACTCTGTTGCTCCTGTGTGAGGTGCTGGGGGTGTGGTTGAGGGTGACGTCCTTCAGGATCCTGGCAAAAGTTGGTATTGCTGCCTTGTAGAGGTAGAACTGGTCGTAAAATCTGTTCACATCCCGGGTGGAGGGGTGGGCCAGGTATACATTAGGTGTTGAGGCACAGTCCCGGGTGGAGGGGTGGGCCAGGTAGACATTAGGTTTTGATGCACAGTCCCGGGTGGAGGAGTGGGCCAGGTAGACATTAGGTTTTGAGGCACAGTCCCGGGTGGTGGAGTGGGCCAGGTAGACATTAGGTTTTGAGGCACAGTCCCGGGTGGAGGGGTGGGCCAGGTAGACATTAGGTTTTGAGGCACAGTCCTGTGTGGAGGGGTGGGCCAGGTAGACATTAGGTTTTGAGGCACAGTGCCGGGTGGGAGGGGTGGGCCAGGTAGACATTAGGTTTTGAGGCACAGTCCCGGGTGGAGGGGTGGGCCAGGTAGACATTAGGTTTTGATGCACAGTCCCGGGTGGAGGAGTGGGCCAGGTAGACATTAGGTTTTGAGGCACAGTCCCGGGTGGTGGAGTGGGCCAGGTAGACATTAGGTTTTGAGGCACAGTCCCGGGTGGAGGGTGGGCCAGGTAGACATTAGGTTTTGAGGCACAGTCCTGTGTGGAGGGGTGGGCCAGGTAGACATTAGGTTTTGAGGCACAGTGCCGGGTGGGAGGGGTGGGCCAGGTAGACATTAGGTTTTGAGGCACAGTCCCGGGTGGAGGGGTGGGCCAGGTAGACATTAGGTTTTGATGCACAGTCCCGGGTGGAGGAGTGGGCCAGGTAGACATTAGGTTTTGAGGCACAGTCCCGGGTGGTGGAGTGGGCCAGGTAGACATTAGGTTTTGAGGCACAGTCCCGGGTGGAGGGGTGGGCCAGGTAGACATTAGGTTTTGAGGCACAGTCCTGTGTGGAGGGGTGGGCCAGGTAGACATTAGGTTTTGAGGCACAGTGCCGGGTGGGAGGGGTGGGCCAGGTAGACATTAGGTTTTGAGGCACAGTCCCGGGTGGGAGGGGTGGGCCAGGTAGACATTAGGTTTTGAGGCACAGTCCCGGGTGGGAGGGGTGGTCCAGTCCTGGGAAATGCTTCATTCACCTGTTAGTATTGTGGGTTTTTGTGGTAGCAGGGTGGAGATAACAGATCACATAACCACTTGTGCGTTGAGGAAAGTGGAGGAAGCTTTTTCATTCACTCCCCTTGAGTGCTTTGGCCACCCTTTCCTGCTGGGCCCTCAGGTCATTTGGGCCTTGTTAATTATAATGTGGCTGGGGGACCCTAGTCTGTCGTCTGACAACAGCTCCAGGTCATACCTAGTGTTTGTCCTCTGACAACAGCTCCAGAACATACCTAGTGTTTGTCCTCTGACAACAGCTCCAGGACCTAGTGTTTGTCCTCTGACAACAGCTCCAGGGCATGCCTAGTGTTTGTCCTCTGACAACAGCTCCAGGACCTAGTGTTTGTCCTCTGACAACAGCTCCAGGGCCTAGTGTTTGTCCTCTGACAACAGCTCCAGGTTTGTCCTCTGACAACAGCTCAGGACCTAGTGTTTGTCCTCTGACAACAGCTCCAGGACCTACCTAGTGTTTGTCCTCTGACAACAGCTCCAGGGCCTAGTGTTTGTCCTCTGACAACAGCTCCAGGACATACCTAGTGTTTGTCCTCTGACAACAGCTCCAGGGCCTAGTGTTTGTCCTCTGACAACAGCTCCAGGACATACCTAGTGTTTGTCCTCTGACAACAGCTCCAGGACATGCCTAGTGTTTGGGCAACAGAGTTTAGCCACTTTGTGTTTGTGAAAAAGTTTATTCCCTTGAATGTATTGGTCATTTGAGTCAGTGAGGAGGACAACTTCTGGCTTTTGTCTCGTAAGTTGATTTTTGGGGGTTTGTCAGGAGGGCTATTGGAGAAGGATGGGGTGGGGTCTGTTAGGAGGGGGTGGCGTCTGTTAGGGGGGGTGGGGTCTGTCAGGAGGGCTATTGGAGGAGAAGGATGGGGTGGGGTCTGTTAGGAGGGGTGGGGTCTGTTAGGAGGGGTGGGGTCTGTTAGGAGGGGTGGGGTCTGTCAGGAGGGCTATCGGAGGAGGCGGATGGGGTGGGGTCTGTTGGGTTGGTGGGTCCTGTGTTATCTATCCCATTTTGGTGTAGAGGTTGTGGTCCGGGTTTGAGGTGGGCTTCTCTGGGGGAGTGTCCTGCTGTCTGTCACACCTCAGCTTTCTCATCTCCTCCTCCTCTGCTGTTATCTGTTCTATGTGTTCCTCTATCTCCTCCTCCTCTGCTGTTATCTGTTCTATGTGTTCCTCTATCTCCTCCTCATCTGCTGTTATCTGTTCTATGTTTTCCTCTATCTCCTCCTCTGCTGTTATCTGTTCTATGTGTTCCTCTATCTCCTCCTCCTCTGCTGTTATCTGTTCTATGTGTTCCTCTATCTCCTCCTTCACTGCTGTTATCTGTTCTATGTGTTCCTCTATCTCCTCCTCCTCTGCTGTTATCTGTTCTATGTGTTCCTCTATCTCCTCCTCCTCTGCTGTTATCTGTTCTATGTGTTCCTCTATCTCCTCCTCCTCTGCTGTTATCTGTTCTATGTGTTCCTCTATCTCCTCCTCCTCTGCTGTTATCTGTTCTATATGTTCCTCTGTCTCCTCCTCATCTGCTGTTATCTGTTCTATGTGTTCCTCTATCTCCTCCTTCACTGCTGTTATCTGTTCTATGTGTTCCTCTATCTCCTCCTCCTCTGCTGTTATCTGTTCTATGTGTTCCTCTATCTCCTCCTCCTCTGCTGTTATCTGTTCTATGTGTTCCTCTATCTCCTCCTCCACTGCTGTTATCTGTTCTATGTGTTCCTCTATCTCCTCCTCCTCTGCTGTTATCTGTTCTATGTGTTCCTCTATCTCCTCCTCCTCTGCTGTTATCTGTTCTATGTGTTCCTCTATCTCCTCCTCCTCTGCTGTTATCTGTTCTATGTGTTCCTCTATCTCCTCCTCCTCTGCTGTTATCTGTTCTATGTGTTCCTCTATCTCCTCCTCCTCTGCTGTTATCTGTTCTATGTGTTCCTCTATCTCCTCCTCCACTGCTGTTATCTGTTCTATGTGTTCCTCCATCTCCCCCTCATCTGCTGTTATCTGTTCTATGTGTTCCTCTATCTCCTCCTCCTCTGCTGTTATCTGTTCTATGTGTTCCTCTCCTCCTCCACTGCTGTTATCTGTTCTCCTCCTCTGCTGTTATCTGTTCTATGTGTTCCTCTATCTCCTCCTCCTCTGCTGTTATCTGTTCTATGTGTTCCTCTATCTCCCCACTGCTGTTATCTGTTCTATGTGTTCCTCTATCTCCTCCTCCTCTGCTGTTATCTGTTCTATGTGTTCCTCCATCTCCCCCCACTGCTGTTATCTGTTCTATGTGTTCCTCTATCTCCCCCACTGCTGTTATCTGTTCTATGTGTTCCTCCATCTCCCCCACTGCTGTTATCTGTTCTATGTGTTCCTCTATCTCCTCCTCTGCTGTTATCTGTTCTATGTGTTCCTCTATCTCCTCCTCATCTGCTGTTATCTGTTCTATGTGTTCCTCTATCTCCTCCTCCTCTGCTGTTATCTGTTCTATGTGTTCCTCTATCTCCTCCTCATCTGCTGTTATCTGTTCTATGTGTTCCTCCATCTCCCCTCCTCTGCTGTTATCTGTTCTATGTGTTCCTCTATCTCCTCCTCCTCTGCTGTTATCTGTTCTATGTGTTCCTCTATCTCCTCCTCCTCTGCTGTTATCTGTTCTATGTGTTCCTCTATCTCCTCCTCCTCTGCTGTTATCTGTTCTATGTGTTCCTCTATCTCCTCCTCCTCTGCTGTTATCTGTTCTATGTGTTCCTCTATCTCCTCCTCATCTGCTGTTATCTGTTCTATGTGTTCCTCTATCTCCTCCTTCACTGCTGTTATCTGTTCTATGTGTTCCTCTATCTCCTCCTCCACTGCTGTTATCTGTTCTATGTGTTCCTCTATCTCCTCCTCCTCTGCTGTTATCTGTTCTATGTTCCTCTATCTCCTCCTCCTCTGCTGTTATCTGTTCTATGTGTTCCTCTATCTCCTCCTCCTCTGCTGTTATCTGTTCTATGTGTTCCTCTATCTCCTCTAGTTATCTCACCTAAGTCCGGAGTGTAGCCACTGAGTGTGCTGCTCTGTTCTGTGTGGGTCTGTTCTGTCTGGAGTGTGTTGACTAGCTTTCTGAGCTCTACCATCTCTCCCTCCAGCTCTGTGAATGTATCTCTCTCAACAATGGAGAAGCATTGTAGTTGTGGGACCTACGTCTTTTCAGTGCTGAAGGGTGACAGTCCTCTTGGGGCTGCTCGTCTGCAGGGCAGTTTGAAGAGGTGTGATTAGACTCCCTCAAGATGGGGGAGTCGTCACAGAGAGAGAGCTCTGCATGAGGATGTCCTGCAACATTTCTGTCCCAGACTTGTACACGTTGACAGAGGTTGTTTCAGTTTCCTCAATGTCTAGTATTCTGAGTTTCCACCCTGGGCCAATACCCTCTCTCTTGACATAGGGGTAGTGTGCTCTTATAGCACTGTGCCATGCCAGGGGATGGTCTGGTTAATATAGCACCATGCCAGGGGATGGTCTGGTTAATATAGCACCATGCCAGGGGATGGTCTGGTTAATATAGCACCATGCCAGGGGATGGTCTGGTTAATATAGCACCATGCCAGGGATGGTCTGGTTAATATAGCACCATGCCAGGGGATGGTCTGGTTAATATAGCACCATGCCAGGGGATGGTCTGGTTAATATAGCACCATGCCAGGGGATGGTCTGGTTAATATAGCACCATGCCAGGGGATGGTCTGGTTAATATAGCACCATGCCAGGAGATGGTCTGTGTTAATATAGCACCATGCCAGGGGAGGGTCTGGTTAATATAGCACCATGCCAGGGGATGGTCTGGTTAATATAGCACCATGCCAGGGGATGGTCTGGTTAATATAGCACCATGCCAGGGGAGGGTCTATGTGGGAAATTAAGTTGCTTACGTTCCCCTCTTTGTAGTTCCCCTCTTTTCTTTCTCACCTCTACTTCTTCCTCTCTCATCTCTACTTCCTCCTCTCTCACCTCTACTTCCTCCTCTCTCACCTCTACTACCTCCTCTCTCACCTCTACTACCTCCTCTCTCACTCTCTCTGTCCTCTCTCATTCCCTCTCTCCTCTGTAATCAATGACCAGTTATAGAAATAGAATATAGAAGGGGTAATTGTGCAGGTTAACATTTATTGTCATGAATCTTGCCCTGGAGGCAGAACTGAGCCATTTCTACTAGATGGAACAGCTGCAAAGTCACAATTGGCTGTATCGTAAAAATTTATGAAAACAAAAAGCTTAATTTAAGGTTAGGGTCAGGCATCAGGGTTAGTAGTGTGGTTAAGGTTAAGGTTAGGGTCAGGCATCAGGGTTAGCAATGTGGTTAAGGTTAGGATCAGATATCAGGGTTAGCAGTGTGGTTAAGGTTAGGGTTAAGGTTGGGGTTAGGTTTAAGTTTAGGTTTAAAATGTTTTGTTTTTTTTTACTTTGTGGCTGTGCCAGCTGGTGACCACTCTGCAGAGCTTTCTCCAAGGCAAGATTCAGGGATAGTAATTGCCAAGCTGTGGTAATTGTAGTCTTCATTAAAAGTGCTGCAGGTCTCCAGTGTTGAGTCCCATAGAGCTCCTGTCCCTAGCCTTCTGCTTGGGACTGGATTTATAGACAGGGGCCACCACACACACAGACACACATTCACACTCCCCTCGCCTCCTCTCCCTTTCCCAGTCCAGCCCCTCCCCTCGCCTCCTCTCCCTTTCCCAGTCCAGCCCCTCCCCTCGCCTCCTCTCCCTTTCCCAGTCCAGCCCCTCCCCTCGCCTCCTCTCCTTTCCCAGTCCAGCCCCTCCCCTCCCCTCCCAGCCCCTCCCTTTCCCAGTCCAGCCCCTCATCTCGCCTCCTCTCCCTTTCCCAGTCCAGCCCCTCCCCTCCCCTCGCCTCCTCTCCCTTTCCCAGTCCAGCCCCTCCCCTCGCCTCCTCTCCCTTTCCCAGTCCAGCCCCTCCCCTCGCCTCCTCTCCCTTTCCCAGTCCAGCCCCTCCCCTCGGCCACAGAGATGAGGCAGCGTATCTGCTGCTAGGCAACACCTCCTTACCAGAGCAGCAAAGAGCCTCATTGTTTTTCCATCATTCAGAGCAGCTGTCTCAAGGTCTCTGTCTCCCAGAGAGGAAGGAGGACACCTGCTTGTGTGTGTGTTTGTGTGTTTGTGTGTGTGTGTATGTTTGTTCCCTGTGGGATCGCTGAAACACTGTGCACTCTATTCACAGGAAGGAAGTAAGGAAGGAAGGAAGGAGAGAGAGAGAGCATGGAACCATCCAAGGTCTCTAGTCTCTGTCAACACACAATGACAACCCCTCTCTATCTCTACTCTCACCTACACATCTTAGTGAGGCCAATCGTTTTCATAAGACACATCTGTTAGTTAGGTGTCTATTCTAGGCTTTAGATGTTATTGAATGTAATGTGTGTATAGAATACATAAATGCCAGGGGGCATGTATCCAGTCTAGCTGTGACACCTCCATCATGCTCTAGTTGCCTGCCCACAGCAGCTCTGAGGGTTATAGACTTCTCTGACGTGGGCCACGACGTGTGTGTGCTTGCAGATGTAGGATCTTAATTTGAGCCAGTTTGATTCAGCAGAAGAATAATCCTGCACTATCAAGAAATGTCAATTATTATGCGGATCATAATTAATTGACATTTTGTAGGGGTTGATACATTTTGCTTAAGGGAAAATCAAGTCAGACATTTTCAAAGTGGACATTATATACAGCACAAGTCAACAGTTTGGACACACCTACTCATTCAAGGGTTTTTACTAGTTTCTACATTGTAGAATAATAGTGAAGACATCAAAACTATGAAATAACACATATGGAATCATGTAGTAACCAAAAAAGCGTTATATATTTTATATTTTACATTATTCAAAGTAGCCACCCATTGCCTTGATGACAGATTTGCACACGCTTGGCATTCTCTCAACCAGCTTCATGAGGTTGTCACCTGGAATGCAACAATACAAGAAACAGGAGCAATTGACATTAGACCGGTGGACCTTTGGTCAGATGAGTCCAAATGAGATTTTGGGTTCCAACCGCCATGTCTTTGTGAGACGCAGAGTAGGTGAACGCATTCTGCAACGTAACACCATCACATTTGGTTTGTGCTTAGTGGGACTATCATTTTTCAACAGGACAGTGACCCAACACACCTCCAGGCTGTGTAAGGGCTATTTGACCAAGAAGGAGAGTGATGGAGTGCTGCATCAGATGACCTGGCCTCCACAATCACCTGACCTCAACCCAATTGAGATGGTTTTGGATGAGTTGGACCACGGAGTGAAGGAAAAGCAGCCAACAAGTGCTCAGCATATGTGGGAACTCCGTCAAGACTGTTGGAAAAGCATTCCTCATGAAGCTGGTTGAGAGAATGCCAAGAGTGTTTAAAGCTGTCATCAAGGCAAAGGGTGGCTACTTTGAAAAATCTCAAATATTAAATATATTTCGATTTTTTTAAAGACGTTTTTTGGTTACTACATGATTCCATATGTGTTATTTCATAGTTTTGACGTCTTCACTGTTATTCTACAATGTAGAAAATAATAAAAAATAAAGAAAAACCATTGAATCAGTAGGTGTTTCCAAACTGTTGACTTGTGCTGTACTTCAGAAGCCTTTATAAACCTCAAACACACTGCCATTTTCACATTTCCTTCACTGTAGGAAAGTTCTCCTGTAACAGGGTGATCAAATTTACTAGGGATTCACTCCTAGCTGACTGTGCATTCTACACACTAATGACTGCTAATCACACAGAGGATATGGCTAATTTGTGTGACGCACACACAAACGCACACACGCAGGCACACACGCACGCACACACACACACAGACACACACACACACACACACACACACACACACACACACACACACACACACACACACACACACACACACACACACACACACACACACACACACACACACACACACACACACACACACACACACACACACACACACACACACACACACACACACACACACACACACACACACACGCAGGCAGGCAGGCAGGCGGGCAGACACTTGATAGAGAGTATAAACAAGAGAAAAGGGCAGAGAGGAGGATCACTTTTTATTCCAAAGCAATTGTGCTCTAGGGAGCTGTCGAGATGAAAGGTTTGTAGACTAACAAACAGCACTCTGGCCCAAAAACATGGCCTTTCATGTAATACAGAAGCCTCCCATTGACTTCCAGGGACTGTAAATGGCTGTGGTGGGAATTAGAGGAGAAAGTACCTTATCAATAACCTGCCTGCCTCTGCTTTGAGTTTCCTCTTGGCTCCTCTCAGAGAGAGAACATGGATGATTATGGTGCCTGTCAGGCACATTTTACCCCCAGTTACAAAAGAAGGATTGTCATTCACACATAGGGGACCGGAGGAAATGAGAGTTGGAGAGAGAGAAACCTATTGGGTTTTAGTTTTCTTTGTGTATGATTTATGAGGTCCCTGACCTGCACCAAGCCCTAATCCCTGACCTGCACCAGACCTTAATCCCTGACCTGCACCAGACCTTAATCCCTGACCTGCACCAGAACTTAATCCCTGACCTGCACCAAACCTGAATCTCTGACCTGCACCAAACCTTAAACCCTTGACCTGCACCAAACCTTAATCCTTGACCTGCACCAAACCTTAATCTCTGACCTGCACCAAACCTTAATCCTTGACGTGCACCAAACCTTAATCCTTGAACTGCAAAAACCTTAATCCTTGACCTGCACCAAACCTTAATCTCTGACCTGCACCAAACCTTAATCCTTGACCTGCACCAAACCTTAATCCTTGAACTGCAAAAACCTTAATCCTTGACCTGCACCAAACCTTAATCTCTGACCTGCACCAAACCTTAATCCTTGTCCTGAACCAAACCTTAATCTCTGACCTGCACCAAACCTTAATCTCTGACCTGCACCAGACCTTAATCTCTGACCTGCACCAAGCCTTAATCCCTGACCTGCACTAAACCTTAATCCCTGACCTGCACCAAGCCTTACTCCCTGACCTGCACCAAACCTTAATCCCTGACCTGCACCAAGCCTTAATCCCTGACCTGCACCAAACCTTAATCAATGACCTGCACCAAACCCTAATCCCTGACCTGCATGCACCAAACCCTAATCCCTGACCTGCACCAAACCCTAATCCCTGACCTGCACCAAACCTTAATCCATGACCTGCACCAAGCCTTAGTCCCTGACCTGCACCAAACCTTAATCCTTGACCTGTACCAAGCCCTAATCCCTGACCTGCACCAAGCCTTAATCCCTGACCTGCACCAAACCGTAATCCCTGATCTGCACCAAACCTTAATCCCTGACCTGCACCAGACCTTAATCCCTGACCTGCACCAGACCTTAATCCCTGACCTGCACCAGAACTTAATCCCTGACCTGCACCAAACCTGAATCTCTGACCTGCACCAAACCTTAAACCCTTGACCTGCACCAAACCTTAATCCTTGACCTGCACCAAACCTTAATCTCTGACCTGCACCAAACCTTAATCCTTGACGTGCACCAAACCTTAATCCTTGAACTGCAAAAACCTTAATCCTTGACCTGCACCAAACCTTAATCTCTGACCTGCACCAAACATTAATCCTTGACCTGCACCAAACCTTAATCCTTGAACTGCAAAAACCTTAATCCTTGACCTGCACCAAACCTTAATCTCTGACCTGCACCAAACCTTAATCCTTGTCCTGCACCAAACCTTAATCTCTGACCTGCACCAAACCTTAATCTCTGACCTGCACCAGACCTTAATCTCTGACCTGCACCAAGCCTTAATCCCTGACCTGCACTAAACCTTAATCCCTGACCTGCACCAAGCCTTTCTCCCTGACCTGCACCAAACCTTAATCCCTGACCTGCACCAAGCCTTAATCCCTGACCTGCACCAAACCTTAATCAATGACCTGCACCAAACCCTAATCCCTGACCTGCATGCACCAAACCCTAATCCCTGACCTGCACCAAACCCTAATCCCTGACCTGCACCAAACCTTAATCCATGACCTGCACCAAGCCTTAGTCCCTGACCTGCACCAAACCTTAATCATTGACCTGCACCAAGCCCTAATCCCTGACCTGCACCAAGCCTTAATCCCTGACCTGCACCAAACCGTAATCCCTGATCTGCACCAAACCTTAATCCCTGACCTGCACCAAACCTTAATCCCTGACCTGCACCAAACCTTAATCCCTGACCTACACCAAACCTTAATCCCCGACCTGCACCAAGCCTTAATACCTGACCTGCACAAAACCATAATCCCTGACCTGCACCAAACCTTCATCCCTGACCTGTACCAAAACTTCATCCTTGATCTGCACCAAACCTTAATCCCTGACCTGCACTAAACCTTAATCCCTGACCTGCACCAAGCCCTACTCCCTGACCTGCACCAAACCTTAATCCCTGACCTGCACCAAGCCTTAATCCCTGACCTGCACCAAAACCTTAATCAATGACCTGCACCAAACCCTAATCCCTGACCTGCACCAAACCCTAATCCCTGACCTGCACCAAACCTTAGTCCCTGACCTGCACCAAACCTTAATCCTTGACCTGCACCAAGCCCTAATCCCTGACCTGCACCAAGCCTTAATCCCTGACCTGCACCAAACCTTAATCCCTGACATGCACCAAACCTTAATCCCTGACCTGCACCAAACCTTAATCCCTGACCTGCACCAAACCTTAATCCCTGACCTGCACCAAACCCTAATCCCTGACCTGCACCAAACCCTTATCCCTGACCTGCACCAAGCCTTAATCCCTGACCTGCACCAAGACTTAATCCCTGACCTGCACCAAGCCTTAATCCCTGACCTGCACCAAGCCTTAATCCCTGACCTGCACCAGGCCTTAATCCCTGACCTGCACCAAGCCTTAATCCCTGACCCGCACCAAACCATAATCCATGACCTGCACCAAGCCTTAATCCATGACCTGCACCAAGCCCTAATCCCTGACCTGCACCAAACCTTGATCCCTGACCTGCACCAAGCCCTAATCCCTGACCTACACCAAGCCCTAATCCCTGACCTGCACCAAACCTTAATCCCTGACCTGCACCAAGCCTTAATACCTGACCTGCACCAAACCTTAATCCATGACCTGCACCAAACCCTAATCCCTGACCAGCACCAAACCCTAATTCCTGACATGCACCAAACCTTAATCCATGACCTGCACCAAGCCTTAGTCTCTGACCTGCACCTAACCTTAATCCCTGACCTGCACCAAGCCCTAATCCCTGACATGCACCAAGCCTTAATCCCTGACCTGCACCAAACCTCCATCCCTGACCTGCACCAAACCTTAAACCCTGACCTGCACCAAACCTTAATCTCTGACCTGCACCAAGCCCTAATCCCTGACCTGCACCAAACCTTAATCCCTGACATGCACCAAGCCTTAATCCCTGACCTGCACCAAGCCTTAATCCCTGACCTGCACCAAGCCCTAATCCCCGACCTGCACCAATCCTTAATCCCTGACCTGCACCAAGCCGTAATCCCCGACCTGCACCAAGCCCTAATCCCTGACCTGCACCAAGCCTTAATCCCTGACCTACACCAAGCCTTAATCCCTGAGCTGCACCAAGCCTTAATCCCTGACCTGCACCAAGCCTTAATCCCTGACCTGCACCAAGCCCTAATCCCCGACCTGCACCAAGCCTTAATCCCTGACCTGCACCAAACCTTAATCCTTGACCTGCACCAAGCCCTAATCCCTGACCTGCACCAAGCCTTAATCCCTGACCTGCATCAAACCTTAATCCCTGACCTGCACCAAACCTTCATCCCTGACCTGCACCAAACCTTCATCCCTGACCTGCACCAAGCCCTAATCCCTGACCTGCACCAAACCTTAATCCTTGACATGCACCAAGCCTTAATCCCTGACCTGCACCAAGCCTTAATCCCTGACCTGCACCAAGCCCTAATCCCCGACCTGCACCAATCCTTAATCCTGACCTGCACCAAGCCGTAATCCCGACCTGCACCAAGCCCTAATCCCTGACCTGCACCAAGCCTTAATCCCTGACCTACACCAAGCCTTAATCCCTGAGCTGCACCAAGCCTTAATCCTGACCTGCACCAAGCCTTAATCCCTGACCTGCACCAAGCCCTAATCCCCCGACCTGCACCAAGCCTTAATCCCTGACCTGCACCAAACCTTAATCCTTGACATGCACCAAGCCTTAATCCCTGACCTGCACCAAGCCTTAATCCCTGACCTGCACCAAGCCCTAATCCCCGACCTGCACCAAGCCTTAATCCCTGACCTGCACCAAACCTTAATCCTTGACCTGAACCAAGCCCTAATCCCTGACCTGCACCAAGCCTTAATCCCTGACCTGCATCAAACCTTAATCCCTGACCTGCACCAAACCTTAATCCCTGACCTGCACCAGACCTTAATCCCTGACCTGCATCAAACCTTAATCTCTGACCTGCACCAAACCTTAATCCCTGACCTGCATCAAACCTTAATCTCTGACCTGCACCAAACCTTAATCCCTGACCTGCACCAAACCTTAATCTCTGACCTGCACCAAACCTTAATCTCTGACCTGCACCAGACCTTAATCTCTGACCTCCACCAAGCCTTAATCCCTGACCTGCACCAAACCTTAATCCCTGACCTGCACCAAACCTTAATCCCTGACCTGCACCAAACCTTAATCCCTGACCTGCACCAAACCTTAATCCCTGACCTGCACCAAACCTTAATCCCTGACCTGCACCAAGCCCTAATCCCTGACATGCACCAAGCCTTAATCCCTGACCTGCACCAAGCCTTAATCCCTGACCTGCACCAAACCTTAATCCCTGACCTGCACCAAGCCCTAATCCCTGACCTGCACCAAGCCTTAATCCCTGACCTGCACCAAACCTTAATCCCTGACCTGCACCAAACCCTAATCCCTGACCAGCACCAAACCCTAATCCCTGACCTGCACCAAACCTTCATCCCTGACCTGCACCAAACCTTAAACCCTGACATGCACCAAACCTTAATCTCTGACCTGCACCAAGCCCTAATCCCTGACCTGCACCAAGCCCTAATCCCTGACCTGCACCAAACCTTAATCCCTGACATGCACCAAGCCTTAATCCCTGACCTGAACCAAGCCTTAATCCCTGACCTGCACCAAGCCTTAATCCCTGACCTGCACCAAGCCCTAATCCTCGACCTGCACCAAGCCTTAATCCCTGACCTGCACCAAGCCGTAATCCCCGACCTGCACCAAGCCCTAATCCCTGACCTGCACCAAGCCTTAATCTCTGACCTACACCAAGCCTTAATCCCTGACCTGCATCAAGCCTTAATCCCTGACCTGCACCAAGCCTTAATCCCTGACCTGCATCAAGCCCTAATCCCCGACCTGCACCAAGCCTTAATCCCTGACCTGCACCAAACCTTAATCCTTGACCTGCACCAAGCCCTAATCCCTGACCTGCACCAAGCCTTAATCCCGACCTGCACCAAACCTTAATCCCTGACCTGCACCAAACCTTAATCCCTGACCTGCACCAAGGCCTAATCCCCGACCTGCACCAAGCCTTAATCCCTGACCTGCACCAAACCTTAATCCTGACCTGCACCAATCCCTAATCCCTGACCTGCACCAAACCTTAATCCCTGACCTGCACCAAGCCTTAGTCTCTGACCTGCACCAAACCTTAATCCCTGACCTGCACCAAGCCCTAATCCCTGACATGCACCAAGCCTTCATCCCTGACCTGCACCAAACCTTCATCCCTGACCTGCACCAAACCTTAATCCCTGACCTACACCAAGCCGTAATCCCTGACCAGCACCAAACCCTAATCCCTGACATGCACCAAACCTTAATCCCTGACCTGCACCAAGCCTTAGTCCCTGACCTGCACCAAACCTTAATCATTGACCTGCACCAAGCCCTAATCCCTGACCTGCACCAAGCCTTAATCCCTGACCTGCACCAAACCGTAATCCCTGATCTGCACCAAACCTTAATCCCTGACCTGCACCAAACCTTAATCCCTGACCTGCACCAAACCTTAATCCCTGACCTGCACCAAACCTTAATCCCCGACCTGCACCAAGCCTTAATACCTGACCTGCACAAAACCATAATCCCTGACCTGCACCAAACCTGCATCCCTGACCTGTACCAAAACTTCATCCTGATCTGCACCAAACCTTAATCCCTGACCTGCACTAAACCTTAATCCCTGACCTGCACCAAGCCCTACTCCCTGACCTGCACCAAACCTTAAACCCTGACCTGCACCAAGCCTTAATCCCTGACCTGCACCAAAACCTTAATCAATGACCTGCACCAAACCCTAATCCCTGACCTGCACCAAACCCTAATCCCTGACCTGCACCAAACCTTAGTCCCTGACCTGCACCAAACCTTAATCCTTGACCTGCACCAAACCTTAATCACTGACCTGCACCAAGCCTTAGTCTCTGACCTGCACCAAATCTTAATCCCTGACCTGCACCAAGCCCTAATCCCTGACATGCACCAAGCCTTAATCCCTGAGCTGCACCAAGCCTTAATCCCTGACCTGCACCAAGCCTTAATCCCTGACCTGCACCAAGCCCTAATCCCCGACCTGCACCAAGCCTTAATCCCTGACCTGCACCAAACCTTAATCCTTGACCTGCACCAAGCCCTAATCCCTGACCTGCACCAAGCCTTAATCCCTGACCTGCATCAAACCTTAATCCCTGACCTGCACCAAACCTTCATCCCTGACCTGCACCAAACCTTCATCCCTGACCTGCACCAAGCCCTAATCCCTGACCTGCACCAAACCTTAATCCTTGACATGCACCAAGCCTTAATCCCTGACCTGCACCAAGCCTTAATCCCTGACCTGCACCAAGCCCTAATCCCCGACCTGCACCAATCCTTAATCCCTGACCTGCACCAAGCCTTAATCCCCGACCTGCACCAAGCCCTAATCCCTGACCTGCACCAAGCCTTAATCCCTGACCTGCACCAAGCCTTAATCCCTGAGCTGCACCAAGCCTTAATCCCTGACCTGCACCAAGCCCTAATCCCTGACCTGCACCAAGCCTTAATCCCTGACCTGCACCAAACCTTAATCCTTGACCTGAACCAAGCCCTAATCCATGACCTGCACCAAGCCTTAATCCCTGACCTGCACCAAGCCTTAATCCCTGACCTGCACCAAGCCCTAATCCCTGACCTGCACCAAGCCCTAATCCCTGACCTGCACCAAGCCTTAATACCTGACCTGCCAATAACCTTAATCCATGACCTGCACCAAACCCTAATCCCTGACCAGCACCAAACCCTAATCCCTGACATGCACCAAGCCTTAATCCATGACCTGCACCAAGCCTTAGTCTCTGACCTGCACCAAACCTTAATCCCTGACCTGCACCAAGCCCTAATCCCTGACATGCACCAAGCCTTAATCCCTGACCTGCACCAAACCTTCATCCTGACCTGCACCAAACCTTAAACCCTGACCTGCACCAAACCTTAATCTCTGACCTGCACCAAGCCCTAATCCCTGACCTGCACCTGCACCAAGCCCTAATCCCTGACCTGCACCAAACATTAATCCCTGACATGCACCAAGCCTTAATCCCTGACCTGCACCAAGCCTTAATCCCTGACCTGCACCAAGCCTTAATCCTGACCTGCACCAAGCCCTAATCCCCAACCTGCACCAAGCCTTAATTCCTGACCTGCACCAAGACTTAATCCCTGACCTGGACCAAGCCTTAATCCTGACCTGCACCAAGCCTTAATCCCTGACCTGCACCAAGCCTTAATCCTGACCTCCACCAAACCTTAATCACTGACCTGCACCAAGCCTTAGTCTCTGACCTGCACCAAATCTTAATCCCTGACCTGCACAAGCCCTAATCCTGACATGCACCAAGCCTTCATCCCTGACCTGCACCAAACCTTAATCCCTGACCTGCACCAAACCTTAATCCCTGACCTGCACCAAACCTTAATCCCTGACCTGCACCAAACCTTAATCCCTGACCTGCACCAAGTCTTAATCCCTGACCTGCACCAAACATTAATCCCTGACCTGCACCAAACCTTAATCCCTGACCTGCACCAAACCCTAATCCCTGACCTGCACCAAGCCCTTATCCCTGACCTGCACCAAGCCTTAATTCCTGACCTGCACCAAGACTTAATCCCTGACCTGCACCAAGCCTTAATCCCTGACCTGCACCAAGAATTAATCCCTGACCTGCACCAAGACTTAATCCCTGACCTGCACCAAGCCTTAATCCCTGACCTGCACCAAGCCTTAATCCCTGACCTGCACCAAGCCTTAATTCCTGACCTGCACCAAGACTTAATCCCTGACCTGCACCAAGCCTTAATCCCTGACCTGCACCAAGAATTAATCCCTGACCTGCACCAAGACTTAATCCCTGACCTGCACCAAGCCTTAATCCCTGACCTGCACCAGCGCCTTTATCCCTGACCTGCACCAAGCCTTAATCCCTGACCTGCACCAAACCATAATCCATGACCTGCACCAAGCCTTAATCCCTGACCTGCACCAAGCCTTAATCCCTGACCTGCACCAAGCCCTAATCCCTGACCTGCACCAAGCCCTAATCCCTGACCTGCACCAAGCCTTAATACCTGACCTGCCAATAACCTTAATCCATGACCTGCACCAAACCTAATCCCTGACCAGCACCAAACCCTAATCCCTGACATGCACCAAGCCTTAATCCATGACCTGCACCAAGCCTTAGTCTCTGACCTGCACCAAACCTTAATCCCTGACCTGCACCAAGCCCTAATCCCTGACATGCACCAAGCCTTAATCCCTGACCTGCACCAAACCTTCATCCCTGACCTGCACCAAACCTTAAACCCTGACCTGCACCAAACCTTAATCTCTGACCTGCACCAAGCCCTAATCCCTGACCTGCACCTGCACCAAGCCTAATCCCTGACCTGCACCAAACATTAATCCCTGACATGCACCAAGCCTTAATCCCTGACCTGGACCAAGCCTTAATCCTGACCTGCACCAGGCCTTAATCCCTGACCTGCACCAAGCCTTAATCCCTGACCTGCACCAGGCCTTAATCCCTGACCTGCACCAAGCCTTAATTCCCTGACCTGCACCAAGACTTAATCCCTGACCTGCACCAAGCCTTAATCCCTGACCTGCACCAAGAATTAATCCCTGACCTGCACCAAGACTTAATCCTGACCTGCACCAAGCCTTAATCCCTGACCTGCACCAAGCCTTAATCCCTGACCTGCACCAAGCCTTAATTCTGACCTGCACCAAGACTTAATCCCTGACCTGCACCAAGCCTTAATCCTGACCTGCACCAAGAATTAATCCCTGACCTGCACCAAGACTTAATCCCTGACCTGCACCAAGCCTTAATCCTGACCTGCACCAGCGCCTTTATCCCTGACCTGCACCAAGCCTTAATCCCTGACCTGCACCAAACCATAATCCATGACCTGCACCAAGCCTTAATCCCTGACCTGCACCAAGCCTTAATCCCTGACCTGCACCAAGCCCTAATCCCTGACCTGCACCAAGCCTAATCCCTGACCTGCACCAAGCCCTAATCCCTGACCTGCACCAAACATTAATCCCTGACATGCACCAAGCCTTAATCCTGACCTGGACCAAGCCTTAATCCCTGACCTGCACCAGGCCTTAATCCCTGACCTGCACCAAGCCTTAATCCCTGACCTGCACCAGGCCTTAATCCCTGACCTGCACCAAGCCTTAATTCCTGACCTGCACCAAGACTTAATCCCTGACCTGCACCAAGCCTTAATCCCTGACCTGCACCAAGAATTAATCCCTGACCTGCACCAAGACTTAATCCTGACCTGCACCAAGCCTTAATCCCTGACCTGCACCAAGCCTTAATCCTGACCTGCACCAAGCCTTAATTCCTGACCTGCACCAAGACTTAATCCCTGACCTGCACCAAGCCTTAATCCTGACCTGCACCAAGAATTAATCCCTGACCTGCACCAAGACTTAATCCCTGACCTGCACCAAGCCTTAATCCCTGACCTGCACCAAGCCTTTATCCCTGACCTGCACCAAGCCTTAATCCTGACCTGCACCAAACCATAATCCATGACCTGCACCAAGCCTTAATCCCTGACCTGCACCAAGCCTTAATCCCTGACCTGCACCAAGCCCTAATCCCTGACCTGCACCAAGCCCTAATCCCTGACCTGCACCAAGCCTTAATACCTGACCTGCCAATAACCTTAATCCATGACCTGCACCAAACCCTAATCCCTGACCAGCACCAAACCCTAATCCCTGACATGCACCAAGCCTTAATCCATGACCTGCACCAAGCCTTAGTCTCTGACCTGCACCAAACCTTAATCCCTGACCTGCACCAAGCCCTAATCCCTGACATGCACCAAGCCTTAATCCCTGACCTGCACCAAACCTTCATCCCTGACCTGCACCAAACCTTAAACCCTGACCTGCACCAAACCTTAATCTCTGACCTGCACCAAGCCCTAATCCCTGACCTGCACCTGCACCAAACCCTAATCCCTGACCTGCACCAAACATTAATCCCTGACATGCACCAAGCCTTAATCCCTGACCTGGACCAAGCCTTAATCCCTGACCTGCACCAGGCCTTAATCCCTGACCTGCACCAAGCCTTAATCCCTGACCTGCACCAGGCCTTAATCCCTGACCTGCACCAAACCATAATCCATGACCTGCACCAAACCTTAATCCATGACCTGCACCACGCCTAATCCCTGACCTGCACCAAGCCTTAATCCTGACCTGCACCAAGGCCTAATCCTGACCTACACCAAGCCTAATCCCTGACATGCACCAAGCCTTAATCCTGACCTGCACCAAGCCTTAATCCTGACCTGCACCACGCCTAATCCCTGACCTGCACCAAGCCTTAATCCCTGACCTGCACCAAGGCCTAATCCCTGACCTACACCAAGCCCTAATCCTGACATGCACCAAGCCTTAATCCTGACCTGCACCAAGCCTTAATCCCTGACATGCAACAAGCATTACTCCCTGACCTGCACCAAGCCTTAATCCTGACCTGCACCAAACCTTAATCCTTGACCTGCACCAAGCACTAATCCTGACCTGCACCAAGCCTTAATCACTGACCTGCATCAAACCTTAATCCCTGACCTGCACCAAACCTTAATCCTGACCTGCACCAAACCTTAATCCTGACCTGCATCAAACCTTAATCTCTGATCTGCACCAAACCTTAATCCCTGACCTGCACCAAACCTTAATCCCTGACCTGCACCAAACCTTAACCCCTGACCTGCATCAAACCATTATCTATGACCTGCACCAAACCTTACTCCTGACCTGCACCAAACCTTAATCTCTGACCTGCACCAGACCTTAATCTCTGACCTCCACCAAGCCTTAATCCCTGACCTGCACCAAACCTTAATCCCTGACCTGCACCAAACCTTAATCCCTGACCTGCACCAAGTCTTAATCCCTGACCTGCACCAAACATTAATCCCTGACCTGCACCAAACCTTAATCCCTGACCTGCACCAAACCTAATCCCTGACCTGCACCAAGCCCTTATCCCTGACCTGCACCAAGCCTTAATTCCTGACCTGCACCAAGACTTAATCCCTGACCTGCACCAAACCTTAATCCCTGACCTGCACCAATAATTAATCCCTGACCTGCACCAAGCCTTAATCCCTGACCTGCACCAAGCCTTAATCCCTGACCTGCACCAGCGCCTTAATCCCTGACCTGCACCAAGCCTTAATCCCTGACCTGCACCAAACCATAATCCATGACCTGCACCAAGCCTTAATCCCTGACCTGCACCAAGCCTTAATCCCTGACCTGCACCAAGCCCTAATCCCTGACCTGCACCAAGCCTAATCCCTGACCTGCACCAAGCCTTAATACCTGACCTGCCCATAACCTTAATCCATGACCTGCACCAAACCCTAATCCCTTACCAGCACCAAACCCTAATCCCTGACATGCACCAAGCCTTAATCCATGACCTGCACCAAGCCTTAGTCTCTGACCTGCACCAAACCTTAATCCCTGACCTGCACCAAACCCTAATCCCTGACATGCACAGAGCCTTAATCCTGACCTGCACCAAACCTTCATCCCTGACCTGCACCAAACCTTAAACCCTGACCTGCACCAAACCTTAATCTCTGACCTGCACCAAGCCCTAATCCCTGACCTGCACCTGCACCAAGCCTTAATCCCTGACCTGCACCAAGCCTTAATCACTGACCTGCACCAAGCCTTAATCCCTGACCTGCACCAAGCCCTAATCCCCAACCTGCACCAAACCTTAATCCCTGACCTGCACCAAGCCATAATCCCCGACCTGCACCAAGCCTTAATCCCTGAGCTGCACCAAGCCTTAATCCCTGACCTACACCAAGCCTTAATCCCTGAGCTGCACCAAGCCTTTAATCCCTGACCTGCACCAAGCCTTAATCCTGACCTGCACCAAGCCCTAATCCTGACCTGCACCAAACCTTAATCCTGACCTGCATTAAACCTTAATCTCTGACCTGCACCAAACCTTAATCCCTGACCTGCACCAAACCTTAATCCCTGACCTGCATCAAACCTTAATCTCTGACCTGCACCAAACCTTAATCCCTGACCTGCACCAAGCCTTAATCCTGACCTGCACCAAGCCCTAATCCCCAACCTGCACCAAACCTTAATCCCTGACCTGCACCAAGCCATAATCCCTGACCTGCACCAAACCTTAATCCCTGACCTGCACCAAGCCTTAATCCTGACCTACACCAAGCCTTAATCCCTGAGCTGCACCAAGCCTTAATCCCTGACCTGCACCAAGCCTTAATCCCTGACCTGCACCAAGCCCTAATCCCTGACCTGCACCAAGCCTTAATCCCTGACCTGCATTAAACCTTAATCCCTGACCTGCACCAAACCTTAATCCCTGACCTGCACCAAACCTTAATCCCTGACCTGCATCAAACCTTAATCTCTGACCTGCACCAAACCTTAATCCCTGACCTGCACCAAACCTTAATCTCTGACCTGCACCAAACCTTAATCTCTGACCTGCACCAGACCTTCATCTCTGACCTCCACCAAGCCTTAATCCCTGACCTGCACCAAACCTTAATCCCTGACCTGCACCAAACCTTAATCTCTGACCTGCACCAAGCCTTAATCCCTGACCTGAACCAAGCCTTAATCCCTGACCTGCACCAAGCCCTAATCCCCGACCTGCACCAAGCCTTAATCCCTGACCTGCACCAAGCCGTAATCCCCAACCTGCACCAAGCCCTAATCCCTGACCTGCACCAAGCCTTAATCCCTGACCTACACCAAGCCTTAATCCCTGAGCTGCACCAAACCTTAATCCCTGACCTGCACCAAGCCTTAATCCCTGACCTGCACCAAACCTTAATCCCTGACATGCAACAAGCCTTACTCCCTGACCTGCACCAAGCCTTAATCCCTGACCTGCACCAAACCTTAATCCCTGACCTGCACCAAACCTTAATCCCTGACCTGCACCAAACCTTAATCTCTGACCTGCACCAAGCCTTAATCCCTGACCTGAACCAAGCCTGAATCCCTGACCTGCACCAAGCCCTAATCACTGACCTGCATCAAACCTTAATCCCGGACCTGCACCAAGCCTTAATCCCTGACCTGCACCAAACCTTAATCCCTGACCTGCACCAAGCCTTAATCCCTGACCTGCACCAAGCCTAATCCCGACCTGCACCAAGCCTTAATCCCTGACCTGCACCAAACCTTAATCCTTGACCTGAACCAAGCCCTAATCCATGACCTGCACCAAGCCTTAATCCCTGACCTGCACCAAGCCTTAATCCCTGACCTGCACCAAGCCTAATCCCTGACCTGCACCAAGCCTAATCCCTGACCTGCACCAAGCCTTAATACCTGACCTGCCAATAACCTTAATCCATGACCTGCACCAAACCTAATCCCTGACCAGCACCAAACCCTAATCCCTGACATGCACCAAGCCTTAATCCATGACCTGCACCAAGCCTTAGTCTCTGACCTGCACCAAACCTTAATCCCTGACCTGCACCAAGCCTAATCCCTGACATGCACCAAGCCTTAATCCCTGACCTGCACCAAACCTTCATCCCTGACCTGCACCAAACCTTAAACCCTGACCTGCACCAAACCTTAATCTCTGACCTGCACCAAGCCCTAATCCCTGACCTGCACCTGCACCAAGCCCTAATCCCTGACCTGCACCAAACCTTAATCCCTGACATGCACCAAGCCTTAATCCCTGACCTGCACCAAGCCTTAATCCCTGACCTGCACCAAGCCTTAATCCCTGACCTGCACCAAGCCCTAATCCCCAACCTGCACCAAGCCTTAATTCCTGACCTGCACCAAGACTTAATCCCTGACCTGGACCAAGCCTTAATCCCTGACCTGCACCAAGCCTTAATCCCTGACCTGCACCAAGCCTTAATCCCTGACCTCCACCAAACCTTAATCACTGACCTGCACCAAGCCTTAGTCTCTGACCTGCACCAAATCTTAATCCCTGACCTGCACCAAGCCCTAATCCCTGACATGCACCAAGCCTTCATCCCTGAGCTGCACCAAACCTTAATCCCTGACCTGCACCAAGTCTTAATCCCTGACCTGCACCAAACATTAATCCCTGACCTGCACCAAACCTTAATCCCTGACCTGCACCAAACCTTAATCCCTGACCTGCACCAAACCTTAATCCCTGACCTGCACCAAGTCTTAATCCCTGACCTGCACCAAACATTAATCCCTGACCTGCACCAAACCTTAATCCCTGACCTGCACCAAGCCCTAATCCCTGACCTGCACCAAGCCTGACCTGCAATTCCTGACCTGCACCAAGACTTAATCCCTGACCTGCACCAAGCCTTAATCCCTGACCTGCACCAAGAATTAATCCCTGACCTGCACCAAGACTTAATCCCTGACCTGCACCAAGCCTTAATCCTGACCTGCACCAAGCCTTAATCCCTGACCTGCACCAAGCCTTAATTCCTGACCTGCACCAAGACTTAATCCCTGACCTGCACCAAGCCTTAATCCCTGACCTGCACCAAGAATTAATCCCTGACCTGCACCAAGACTTAATCCCTGACCTGCACCAAGCCTTAATCCCTGACCTGCACCAGCGCCTTTATCCCTGACCTGCACCAAGCCTTAATCCCTGACCTGCACCAAACCATAATCCATGACCTGCACCAAGCCTTAATCCCTGACCTGCACCAAGCCTTAATCCCTGACCTGCACCAAGCCCTAATCCCTGACCTGCACCAAGCCCTAATCCCTGACCTGCACCAAGCCTTAATACCTGACCTGCCAATAACCTTAATCCATGACCTGCACCAAACCCTAATCCCTGACCAGCACCAAACCCTAATCCCTGACATGCACCAAGCCTTAATCCATGACCTGCACCAAGCCTTAGTCTCTGACCTGCACCAAACCTTAATCCCTGACCTGCACCAAGCCCTAATCCCTGACATGCACCAAGCCTTAATCCCTGACCTGCACCAAACCTTCATCCCTGACCTGCACCAAACCTTAAACCCTGACCTGCACCAAACTTTAATCTCTGACCTGCACCAAGCCCTAATCCCTGACCTGCACCTGCACCAAGCCCTAATCCCTGACCTGCACCAAACATTAATCCCTGACATGCACCAAGCCTTAATCCCTGACCTGGACCAAGCCTTAATCCCTGACCTGCACCAGGCCTTAATCCCTGACCTGCACCAAGCCTTAATCCCTGACCTGCACCAGGCCTTAATCCCTGACCTGCACCAAACCATAATCCATGACCTGCACCAAACCTTAATCCATGACCTGCACCACGCCCTAATCCCTGACCTGCACCAAGCCTTAATCCCTGACCTGCACCAAGGCCTAATCCCTGACCTACACCAAGCCCTAATCCCTGACATGCACCAAGCCTTAATCCCTGACCTGCACCAAGCCTTAATCCCTGACCTGCACCACGCCCTAATCCCTGACCTGCACCAAGCCTTAATCCCTGACCTGCACCAAGGCCTAATCCCTGACCTACACCAAGCCCTAATCCCTGACATGCACCAAGCCTTAATCCCTGACCTGCACCAAGCCTTAATCCCTGACATGCAACAAGCATTACTCCCTGACCTGCACCAAGCCTTAATCCCTGACCTGCACCAAACCTTAATCCTTGACCTGCACCAAGCACTAATCCCTGACCTGCACCAAGCCTTAATCACTGACCTGCATCAAACCTTAATCCCTGACCTGCACCAAACCTTAATCCCTGACCTGCACCAAACCTTAATCCCTGACCTGCATCAAACCTTAATCTCTGATCTGCACCAAACCTTAATCCCTGACCTGCACCAAACCTTAATCCCTGACCTGCACCAAACCTTAATCCCTGACCTGCATCAAACCATAATCTATGACCTGCACCAAACCTTACTCCCTGACCTGCACCAAACCTTAATCTCTGACCTGCACCAGACCTTAATCTCTGACCTCCACCAAGCCTTAATCCCTGACCTGCACCAAACCTTAATCCCTGACCTGCACCAAACCTTAATCCCTGACCTGCACCAAGTCTTAATCCCTGACCTGCACCAAACATTAATCCCTGACCTGCACCAAACCTTAATCCCTGACCTGCACCAAACCCTAATCCCTGACCTGCACCAAGCCCTTATCCCTGACCTGCACCAAGCCTTAATTCCTGACCTCCTGCACCAAGACTTAATCCCTGACCTGCACCAAGCCTTAATCCCTGACCTGCACCAAGAATTAATCCCTGACCTGCACCAAGCCTTAATCCCTGACCTGCACCAAGCCTTAATCCCTGACCTGCACCAGCGCCTTAATCCCTGACCTGCACCAAGCCTTAATCCCTGACCTGCACCAAACCATAATCCATGACCTGCACCAAGCCTTAATCCCTGACCTGCACCAAGCCTTAATCCCTGACCTGCACCAAGCCCTAATCCCTGACCTGCACCAAGCCCTAATCCCTGACCTGCACCAAGCCTTAATACCTGACCTGCCCATAACCTTAATCCATGACCTGCACCAAACCCTAATCCCTTACCAGCACCAAACCCTAATCCCTGACATGCACCAAGCCTTAATCCATGACCTGCACCAAGCCTTAGTCTCTGACCTGCACCAAACCTTAATCCCTGACCTGCACCAAACCCTAATCCCTGACATGCACAGAGCCTTAATCCCTGACCTGCACCAAACCTTCATCCCTGACCTGCACCAAACCTTAAACCCTGACCTGCACCAAACCTTAATCTCTGACCTGCACCAAGCCCTAATCCCTGACCTGCACCTGCACCAAGCCTTAATCCCTGACCTGCACCAAGCCTTAATCCCTGACCTGCACCAAGCCTTAATCCCTGACCTGCACCAAGCCCTAATCCCCAACCTGCACCAAACCTTAATCCCTGACCTGCACCAAGCCATAATCCCCGACCTGCACCAAGCCCTAATCCCTGACCTGCACCAAGCCTTAATCCCTGACCTACACCAAGCCTTAATCCCTGAGCTGCACCAAGCCTTAATCCCTGACCTGCACCAAGCCTTAATCCCTGACCTGCACCAAGCCCTAATCCCTGACCTGCACCAAGCCTTAATCCCTGACCTGCATTAAACCTTAATCCCTGACCTGCACCAAACCTTAATCCCTGACCTGCACCAAACCTTAATCCCTGACCTGCATCAAACCTTAATCTCTGACCTGCACCAAACCTTAATCCCTGACCTGCACCAAACCTTAATCTCTGACCTCCACCAAGCCTTAATCCCTGACCTGCACCAAACCTTAATCCCTGACCTGCACCAAACCTTAATCTCTGACCTGCACCAAGCCTTAATCCCTGACCTGAACCAAGCCTTAATCCCTGACCTGCACCAAGCCCTAATCCCCGACCTGCACCAAGCCTTAATCCCTGACCTGCACCAAGCCGTAATCCCCAACCTGCACCAAGCCCTAATCCCTGACCTGCACCAAGCCTTAATCCCTGACCTACACCAAGCCTTAATCCCTGAGCTGCACCAAACCTTAATCCCTGACCTGCACCAAGCCTTAATCCCTGACCTGCACCAAACCTTAATCCCTGACATGCAACAAGCCTTACTCCCTGACCTGCACCAAGCCTTAATCCCTGACCTGCACCAAACCTTAATCCCTGACCTGCACCAAACCTTAATCCCTGACCTGCACCAAACCTTAATCTCTGACCTGCACCAAGCCTTAATCCCTGACCTGAACCAAGCCTGAATCCCTGACCTGCACCAAGCCCTAATCACTGACCTGCATCAAACCTTAATCCCGGACCTGCACCAAACCTTAATCCCTGACCTGCACCAAACCTTAATCCCTGACCTGCATCAAACCTTAATCTCTGATCTGCACCAAACCTTAATCCCTGACCTGCACCAAACCTTAATCCCTGACCTGCACCAAACCTTAATCCCTGACCTGCATCAAACCATAATCTATGACCTGCACCAAACCTTACTCCCTGACCTGCACCAAACCTTAATCTCTGACCTGCACAGAACCTTAACCTCTGACCTGCACCAGACCTTAATCTCTGACCTCCACCAAGCCTTAATCCCTGACCTGCACCAAACCTTAATCCCTGACCTGCACCAAACCTTAATCCCTGACCTGCACCAAGTCTTAATCCCTGACCTGCACCAAACATTAATCCCTGACCTGCACCAAACCTTAATCCCTGACCTGCACCAAACCCTAATCCCTGACCTGCACCAAGCCCTTATCCCTGACCTGCACCAAGCCTTAATTCCTGACCTGCACCAAGACTTAATCCCTGACCTGCACCAAGCCTTAATCCCTGACCTGCACCAAGAATTAATCCCTGACCTGCACCAAGCCTTAATCCCTGACCTGCACCAAGCCGTAATCCCTGACCTGCACCAGCACCTTTATCCCTGACCTGCACCAAGCCTTAATCCCTGACCTGCACCAAGCCTTAATCCCTGACCTGCACCAAGCCTTAATCCCTGACCTGCACCAAGCCCTAATCCCTGACCTGCACCAAGCCCTAATCCCTGACCTGCACCAAGCCTTAATACCTGACCTGCCCATAACCTTAATCCATGACCTGCACCAAACCCTAATCCCTGACCAGCACCAAACCCTAATCCCTGACATGCACCAAGCCTTAATCCACGACCTGCACCAAGCCTTAGTCTCTGACCTGCACCAAACCTTAATCCCTGACCTGCACCAAGGCCTAATCCCTGACATGCACCAAGCCTTAATCCCTGACCTGCACCAAACCTTCATCCCTGACCTGCACCAAACCTTAAACCCTGACCTGCACCAAACCTTAATCTCTGACCTGCACCAAGCCCTAATCCCTGACCTGCACCTGCACCAAGCCCTAATCCCTGACCTGCACCAAACCTTAATCCCTGACCTGCACCAAGCCCTTATCCCTGACCTGCACCAAGCCTTAATTCCTGACCTCCTGCACCAAGACTTAATCCCTGACCTGCACCAAGCCCTAATCCCCGACCTGCACCAAGCCTTAATTCCTGACCTGCACCAAGACTTAATCCCTGACCTGGACCAAGCCTTAATCCCTGACCTGCACCAAGCCTTAATCCCTGACCTGCACCAATCCTTAATCCCTGACCTGCACCAGGCCTTAATCCGTGACCTGCACCAAACCATAATCCATGACCTGCACCAAACCTTAATCCATGACCTGCACCACGCCCTAATCCCTGACCTGCACCAATCCTTAATCCCTGACCTGCACCAAGGCCTAATCCCTGACCTACACCAAGCCCTAATCCCTGACATGCACCAAGCCTTAATCCCTGACCTGCACCAAGCCTTAATCCCTGACCTGCACCAAGCCCTAATCCCTGACCTGCACCAAACCTTAATCCCTGACCTGCACCAAGCCTTAATACCTGACCTGCACCAAACCTTAATCCATGACCTGCACCAAACCCTAATCCCTGACCAGCACCAAACCCTAATCCCTGACATGCACCAAACCTTAATCCCTGACCTGCACCAAGCCTTAGTCTCTGACCTGCACCAAACCTTAATCCCTGACCTGCACCAAGCCCTAATCCCTGACCTGCACCTGCACGAAGCCTTGATCCCTGACCTGCACCAAACCTTAATCCCTTACATGCAACAAGCCTTACTCCCTGACCTGCACCAAGCCTTAATCCCTGACCTGCACCAAACCTTAATCCTTGACCTGCACCAAGCACTAATCCCTGACCTGCACCAAGCCTTAATCACTGACCTGCATCAAACCTTAATCCCTGACCTGCACCAAACCTTAATCCCTGACCTGCACCAAACCTTAATCCCTGACCTGCATCAAACCTTAATCTCTGATCTGCACCAAACCTTAATCCCTGACCTGCACCAAACCTTAATCCCTGACCTGCACCAAACCTTAACCCCTGACCTGCATCAAACCATAATCTATGACCTGCACCAAACCTTACTCCCTGACCTGCACCAAACCTTAATCTCTAACCTGCACCAAACCTTAATCTCTGACCTGCACCAGACCTTAATCTCTGACCTCCACCAAGCCTTAATCCCTGACCTGCACCAAACCTTAATCCCTGACCTGCACCAAACCTTAATCCCTGACCTGCACCAAGTCTTAATCCCTGACCTGCACCAAACATTAATCCCTGACCTGCACCAAACCTTAATCCCTGACCTGCACCAAGCCTAATCCCTGACCTGCACCAAGCCCTTATCCTGACCTGCACCAAGCCTTAATCCCTGACCTGCACCAAATCCACTTAATCCCTGACCTGCACCAAGCCTTAAATCCCTGACCTGCACCAATAATAATCCCTGACCTGCACCAAGCCTAATCCTGACCTGCACCAAGCCTAAATAATCCTTAATCCATGACCTGCACCAGCGCCTAATCCCTGACCAGCACCAAACCTAATCCCTGACCTGCACCAAGCCATAATCCATGACCTGCACCAAGCCTTAATCCTGACCTGCACCAAACCTTAAATCCCTGACCTGCACCAAGCCCTAATCCCTGACCTGCACCAAGCCTAATCCCTGACCTGCACCAAACCTAAATCCTGACCTGCCCAAACCTTAATCCATGACCTGCACCAAACCTAATCCCTGACCAGCACCAAGCCCTAATCCCTGACCTGCACCAAAGCCTTAATCCCTGACCTGCACCAAACCTTCATCCCTGACCTGCACCAAACCTTAAACCCTGACCTGCACCAAACCTTAATCTCTGACCTGCACCAAGCCCTAATCCCTGACCTGCACCTGCACCAAGCCTTAATCCCTGACCTGCACCAAGCCTTAATCCTGACCTGCATCCCTAATCCTGCACCTGCAAACCTTAAACCCTGACCTGCACCAAACCATAATCCCTGACCTGCACCAAGCCTAATCCCTGACCTACACCAAGCCTTAATCCCTGAGCTGCACCAAGCCTTAATCCCTGACCTGCACCAAGCCTTAATCCCTGACCTGCACCAAGCCTAATCCCTGACCTGCACCAAGCCTTAATCCCTGACCTGCATTAAACCTTAATCCCTGACCTGCACCAAACCTTAATCCCTGACCTGCACCAAACCTTAATCCCTGACCTGCATCAAACCTTAATCTCTGACCTGCACCAAACCTTAATCCCTGACCTGCACCAAACCTTAATCCCTGACCTGCACCAAACCTTAATCTCTGACCTGCACCAGACCTTAATCTCTGACCTGCACCAAGCCTTAATCCCTGACCTGCACCAAACCTTAATCCCTGACCTGCACCAAACCTTAATCTCTGACCTGCACCAAACCTTAATCTCTGACCTGCACCAAACCTTAATCTCTGACCTGCACCAAACCTTAATCCCTGACCTGCACCAAACCTTAATCCCTGACCTGCACCAAACCTTAATCCCTGACCTGCACCAAACCTTAATCCCTGACCTGCACCAAACCTTAATCCTGACCTGCACCAAACCTTAATCCCTGACCTGCACCAAACCCTAATCCCTGACCTGCACCAAACCCTAATCCTGACCTGCAATCCAAAAGTCTTAATCCTGACCTGCACCAAACCTTAATCCCTGACCTGCACCAAACCTTAATCCCTGACCTGCACCAAATCCTAATCCCTGACCTGCACCAAACCCTAATCCCTGACCTCCACAAAACCCTAATCCCTGACCTGCACCAAAATCTAATCCCTGATCTGCACCAAACCCTAATCCCTCACCTGAACCAAACCCTAATCCCTGACCTGCACCAAACCCTAATCCCTGACCTGCACCAAACCCTAATCCCTGACCTGCACCAATCCCTAATCCCTGACCTGCACCAAACCCTAATCCCTGACCTGTACCAAACCCTAATCCCTGACCTGCAACAAACCCTAATCCCTGACCTGCACCAAACCCTAATTCCTGACCTGCACGAAGCACCGGGTCCTAAGTGATGTTGTATAAAATATTACAAAAATACTGTAAAATAGTGACGTAGTTTGGATTGTACAAGGTCGGAGGGGACCTTGTTTCATTATCTGTTAACAAAAACACACCTTAACTACACTGAATGGGATTGGAATCAACAGAAGTTGTCTCCACACTCCCATTTTATCTGATGAAAGGAATGGCATAATAACCTAAATTACAGAAGCAACAGCTTTATACAATAAGAATGGTTTATTCCTCATGTTACTCTGCAAATGTGTTGTGTGTACAGCTGTGTTCAAACAGAGCTGCTCTGCCGTGTTTAAAAGGATGAAAGGGACATTATTTTCAGGGCCTGTGTCTCAAATGGGACCCTATTCCCTATATAGTGTACTACTTTTGACCAGAGCCATAAGGGTAGTGCACTAGGGAATATCGTGCCAGATGGACTGGATCATTCCATTAGAATTACTTCATTAGCAGAAGCAGACGCTAATTACCAAGGCAGAAATCAACATAAAAGCCTAAACTCTAAAACACGCTGATTTGACCTATAAAAAACATTTCCTCCTAATTCCAAGTGATCATATCTATTTTTTTTCTCCACCTTTATTTAACCAGGTAGGCAAGTTGAAAACAAGTTCTCATTTACAACTGTGACCTGGCCAAGATAAAGCATAGCAGTGCGGCACAAACAACAACACAGAGTTACACATGGAATAAACAAACATACAGTCAAAAATACAATAGAAAAAGTCTATATACAGTGTGTGCAAATGAGGTAAAATAAGGGAGGTAAGGCAATGAATAGGCCAAAGTGGCAGAACAATTATAATATAGCAATTAAACACTGGGAGTGATAGATGTGCAGAAGATGAGTGTGCTGGTAGAGATACTGGGATGCAAAGGAGCAAAATAAATAACAGTATGGGGGATGAGGTAGTTGGAT